>NC_057862.1:665503813-665859646 GCF_019393635.1 Dromiciops gliroides
GCAGTGTGGTACTGTGAAATCATCCTCAATTTGAAGAGAGAGGACAGATCATGATGAAAAGACTATAACTCTAGAAGCAGAGGGACCTCAGAGGCCATCTACTCTGACCCTCTCATTTTATAGATGGGTAAACCAAGGCCCAGAAAAGTTAAGAAATTTGCCCGAGTTCACACAGGTAGTAAGCATCAGAGGTGGTATATGAATGCCAGACCCTTAACCCCAGAGCAGATACTCTTTATCTCCAATGTTTACTACCACCTTGGTCTCCCTGGGCCTCAGTTTATTCATCTGTGAAATAGGTATAATAAAACCCCTACCTCCCAAGGTATTTACGAGGACTGTATGAGATCATATTTGTAAAGTGCTTCACAAACCTTAAAGCTCTCTACAAATGCTAATGATGGTGGTGGCGGTTGTAGGGATGGTGGTCCACAGTCACTCTGTAGTAGGATTGTTACAGTCCCAGATAGAGAATAACAAACCCTTAAAATAAATCCAAAGTTTGAAGGAACACAGTGTAGTAGAAAGGATGCTAGGTATGGAATCAGAGGGCCTGTGTTCAAATCCTTGTAAATTACTACTTGTATGTCCTTGGGCAAGTGACTTGAATTCTCTTATTATCGTTCAGTTGTTTCAGTTGTGTCTGACTTTCTGTGATCTCATTTGTGGTTTTCTCAGCAAAGATACTGGAATGGTTTGCCTTTTGTTTCCTTCTCCAGCTCATTTTACAGATGAAGAAATTGAGGCAAACAGGATTAAATGACTTGCCCAGGGTCACACAGCTAATAAGTGTCTGGGGCCAGATTTGAACTCAGGAAGAGGAGTCTTCCTGACTCCAGGCTTGGTGTTCTATCCACTATAGTGCCACCTAGCTGCTTTGTGTCCTAAATGGACAAACCACTTCTGGAGACAAAGTCACTGCTTTCATGGGTCAGACAATGAGTCAGTCAATTAGTAACTCCTTAGGCTGAGCTAGAAGAATGTATTTTCCAGGGACTTAAAACCTCTTTGCTTAAACTTATCTAGACCATACCAAATTATATTAAAAAATATACTTCTTACCAACTCAGCTAAATAGGACTATAGGGCTAAAAATGGAGGAAAGGAGATCAAGGGGAAGCCAGAAATATTTTACACAGCTCAGACTGCCTGCAAAGTGTTGCCTTCAGGTTCTGGCCACAGAAGAGTTATGTTTTATACCCTTTTTATTTTTGTGTTATGTATTTTCAATGTTCAATTATTAACATAATAATTGGATTTTTGTTTAAGTGAATTTTTATGGTACACAAAAGCCTATTGAATTTTAAAAAGACACCAACACCGCCCCCTAAAAAGCCTTGAATTTGTTGAACTAAACTAGATTTAAACTTTGCCAACAAAAAATTGACATTTGACACCCATGCTCTAGAATATTCTCTATATTATTATAATGGCCCGGAGGCTAATTGAATAAATCAATCAAATCACCCTACTCCCACTTATTAAAGTGCTAAAATGCTAGTACCTTAATAACATGAGAATGTGTCTCAAGACTCTGTAGTAGAGCTTGTGATTGGTTTTTATTTGTTTCTTCTGTTCTTTGTACTCTCTTGAATCCATATATCACCTTCGGTTTTGGTTTTCAAATATGGATTAAGGGTTTCAAGAATTTCTGGTGTGCTTTGGCTTTCCAGATTCCATTTCATATTTTTTCTTCTCATTGCCTTTACTTGGGTGGTCAGTCAATCAACAAACATTTGTTAAGCACTTTCTGTTTGTCATATACTTTGCTAAGCCTTGGATATGCAAAGGTAAAATCCCATAAAAATGGGCAACATGGCATTCAAATATTTTCCTGCAAGTATCCTACTAGATATGGATGTGATATTTCAGTATTTTTCAATGGTTCTTTCAGTAGTTTTCTCAAGCCTCTCCTACCATGATAATATTTAATGTCCATCCTTAGGAATATTCCTGGGGAGTTCTGTTTTTCCTCTTAAAGCTTTTACCATGCCAGCTGCCCCAACATGTAATATCAGGTGCAGAATTTTATATTCTCTGTCGAATATTACAAGAGAATACATTGGATCATGATAGTTATAGCAGATAGTAGGTTTTAAAAATTACTCTGTTTTGGCACAGTTGGTACCAAACTCTTAGCTGCATTTGTGCCATTGTGTTCACAAAGAGTTCTTGAAATTCCAATCCAAGTAGGCCCCTCTCCTTTTCAAAATCATTCAAGCCATCACCATCATTTTTTGCCAACTATTTCCTTATTATTAGCACTTCTGGAGTTTTCATTAAGTATAAATTTTCAATGTTTTCGAGTTCTCTGGCTTTCCTCAATTTTTCATTTTATTTCCTCTAATCTGAGTTTAGGAATGAAATGATTTCTTGCTAATCATCAGCAATGGTCTACAACACATTTTTGTATGGCTTGAGACAAATGATATCATCGACATGATGAAGGCAGGATGAAGCTCCACCCCCCCCCAGTTTCCCACAAAGACTGGTGGTGCTATAAGACAAAAAAAGTTTTTTTGTTTCTTTCTCTTTTTTTTTGCAGAGTAACCCTCCCCTTCTCCCTCTCCTGCATCACTTAAGTTATCAAAGTCTGAAACTTTCAACAGATCTTATGGGAATCTTATGGAACATTACTGAAACAGTGCTGGAATTTGGGAGGAACACCGCATGGGTTAGCTAGCATTGCTAGGTATCCCAAGCATTGTCCTGCACCTGGTGCCATTCCCCCAAATCTGGCTTTATGAATAAACTCAATCCCTATCAATGGAATTTCTTACAGTGTCCCCAGAGGGAAATGAGAGTCAGTGGCTTTCTCATTCAATTTAATTAAGCTCAATAAGGATGTTATTATCAGCAGCATTGTTAGCAACATTAATAATTAATAATCACAGGAATTCACAAGCCCTCTTTGAAAAGCAGCTAATTTAAAGACGCAGGGCAATGTTAATGTCCAAAGCTGAAATTCACTTAACCTTTCTTCATCTGTAGAATGAGGGAATTGGATTAGCTGACTTCAAAGGTCACTTTCATCTCTAGACTGAAAACTTCAATAGTCAGATTGAGCCCCTGCAGAAGCAGAAACCCTGAATGGCTAGTTCTGTCCCTTATCTGGGGTCTGCAGCTGAATTCCCCCAGCACGTCCGATTGCTTGGCTTCTCTGGTTAGGGTGACCAATCAAGAACCAGGGCATCCCGTAGAACCAAGAAGCTGAGCGACTCAAGGAAGAGAATGGCTATGAGGGGGTTGTATGAGAAGAGCCAAAGGCGACTTCAGCCAGGGAAGCTTTATATATCTCCAACAGGAGGAACAGATGATTTATTTCAAGGGTAGGTAGTTTGGGACTCTGCGGATGGAAGTAAAACCGGATGTTTGCCTCAGAGGAGGGTGTGAAGGAGCAGAGAAAAAAGCAGGAATGACTGAGTCAGGAAGACTCGACCAGGGAGAGCACAATTGGGCTTCATCAGAGAGCAATATGGAACCCAGTGTACTTCCTCACCTAACATGGGGGGGGGGGTGTTTATGCTCATTGCTTAATTATATTTAATCAGCAGTAGTCTCACAAGTCAATGAGTATGACAGGACTTTTAGGAATCAGCTCCGTGCTTCCTGCAGTAGCTCTGGCCAGAACATGGCTCATTGGCAAAGCTGTGAATCCCCAGTGGGTACTTGTAAGGAAGAGGGAAAGTGGCTGAACCTTGGGCCAAAGCAGAGCCAGGCCATCCCACCCAAGCATGGCCTCGTGGAGGAAATCAGATCCTGGCAGATACTTCTCTCATGCTCCATCCCTGACTGTCCATACTTTCCCACTGTCTTGTCATGCAAGTACCCTGTCTCTGGCTCCTTTCCAGATTCCCCTTTATGTATTCTCTTCCCCTATTAGAATGTAAGCTTCTTGAGGCAGCTAGGTGGAGCAGTGGATAGAGCACCAGCCCTGGAGTCAGGAGGACCTGAGTTCAAATCCGGTCTCAGACACTTAACACTTACTAGCTGTGTGACCCTGGGCAAGTCACTTAACCCCAATTGCCTCACTTAAAAAAAAAAAAGAATGTAAGCTTCTTGGAAGATAGGGACTGGGTTTTGGGGGGCCTATGCTTGTGCTTGTATTCCCATGGTGTGTGGCATACAGTAAGTACTTAATAAATGCTCTTTCTCCATGTGTGTGTGGCTTTGTGACCCTGGAGCAGTCCCTTATCCTTTTAGTGACCAGCCCCCTCTCTGAGACCAGGGGTTGCAGAGAAAGAATTGATCCACATTAATGGAGAGAATTTCCTCACCTGGCAATTTCCTATAGCAATAAAAACATAAGTCTGGTCATTAAATAGGAAGTACTTCAACATTCTATGTTTCAGTCAAACTCACCTAATAGTCTTTCCCTGAACAGGGCTGGTTTTCTTGCCTGGAATGAATTTCCTCCTTACCTCTGGTTCTCAGAACAACAGCCAACAGCTAGCATTTACATAATGTTTGCAGGGTTGTGGAATACTTTACAAATAGCTCATTTGATCCTCACAACTCTAGGTTACATTATGGTACTATTATTATATTATGATATATATTCATATATAGTTATTATATTATCACCCCCAATTTACTGTTGAGGAAACTAAAGCACAGAGGTTAAGTGACTTATCCAGGGTCATGAAGCTAGTCCTTTTTATCCCTTTCTCAGTCTTTAAACCCTTTCTCATCTCTCCAATTATTGGTCCTCTCTCTCTGTTCACAATTTTTACTTAATTGGGTTCAAGTTGTATCCCACAGTAGAACACCATCTCCTGGAGGCCAACCATTGTCTATTCATTCTTTGTCTCATTCCCAGAACTTAGCACAGGGAGCTTTGCTCATAGTTTATTTGTTTGGGGTCCAGACCTGTGATTTTATCCTTAAAGGGACTTCTCTACTGCCCTGGCTTCTATGTAAGTTTATTGCTATCAAACGGAATCTTTCTGTAATCAGGAACATTGTATCTCAATACTCAACAAGATTTGTCAATGCTATTGAACTTGGGTAGTCTGAGAATTCTTTGTCTTTTTTTTTTTTAACCGGCCCTGTGATTTCACTGATATAATGATTTCCTGAGAAGGAAATACCCCTACGCTGCAAGGCAGAGTCTTAGAAAGCTGCCTAGAGCATTCAGAGGTTAAGTGACTTTCCCAGGGTCACACAGTCAGGATATGCCAGAAGCCATATTGGAACCAAGGCTCTCCTGACTCACTGCCTCTCTTGTGTTTCGTAGACCAGTTTGTAACACATATTTCAATTTGACATATGTTCCTTATTCACCTAGGGGAAAAATGAGTTTCATCCTTGTTCTCATTGAACCAAATGCTCAACCTGGTTGGGGTTAAGGACCGTGAGACTTCTGGAAGTCATCTCTCATACCTGTTGCTGATAGCTAGTGCAGTGGTCACAGGAGCCAAGAAGTCTGGCTTCAAATTATTAAATATGTGGGCCCTCACCTCACCTCCTAGAAACTTCCCACCCTCTCCCCAATCCCTCCTTTTTCTGCTTCAATTTTTTTTGGGGGGTGGGGCAATGGGGGTTAAGTGACTTGCCCAGGATCACACAGCTAGTAAGTGCCAAGTGTCTGGGGCTGGATTTGAACTCAGGTCCTCCTGAATCCAGGGCCAGTGCTTTATCCACTGTGCCACCTAGCTGCCCCTCAATTTCATTTTTACATTTTGAATTTGAACACCCCCCCCCCAAAAAGAGCATTTCCATACACTCAGCAGGACAAAAAGAGGATGCTAAATGGAGCTGTGAATCCATTTCCTACCATGTGCTTTAAAAAAAAAAAGGTATATAATAAATTTCACGTTAATTTCAAAACTGTCCTGTTTGTATTTTCTTCTGAACCTCCTTTTTAATCATTTGGACTGAACCTGCAGTCAAGAAGATCTGGGTTCAAATCTGGCGTCATATACTTAGTAGCTGTGGGACCCTGAGCAACTCACTTCATCACCTTCCACCTCAGTTTCCTCATTTGTAATATGGGGACAAAAATCACACCTCCTTCCCAGTATTGCTACAATTCCATATTTGTAAGGCGCTTTGCTAACCTTAAGGTGCATGAAAATGATTGTTATTAAATTACTCAGTAATACCAAGAATCCAAGGGGAGCCCTCCTCTTAACCTTTCTCCAGTTTGGAAACAGGAACTTCAGTTTATAGGTTTTCCAAAAGTTTTTTTTTTTTTTTAACTAGAACAGGCCTGTGCCTCATGAAGGAGTTTTTTGGCTGAGAAGACTCTCAGGATCCAAAGTGCAGCTGTTGTTGTTGTTGTTTTGTTTTTTGTTTTTACTTTTTAAAGAGAACAAAATGGAACAGAGTATATCCTTCATTTTGCTGTGTGTTCCTCCAGTTCAAGCCTGTTGTGGGCAATGAAGATTACCATTCCTGTCATTCTGTCAGACCAAGCAGCCCGTCTGGTCATTTGTAGGTCTTTGAGACTTCTAGGAGTGACCTGGATGGGGGTTCTGGCTGTGACTCTTGCCAGGACATCACTCAACTGTTCCATGAATCATAAGGGGAAACTGTTTCCTTCTTTCTCCACAAGGAAAACTGTGGACAAATGGGACAGTTGTTTTAAGAAGTCTTTAAGGTTTCCTAGTACACAGAAGAAGGTGGCTACCACATTGGGCTAAGCTACCACACTTGCGTGGTAGCTGGAGAACAACATAGGGCAGTAGACAGTGGGCTGAGATCAGCCACACTGGTGCATTTGCTTTTTGAATGCCACCATCTCCCATCTCCATGCCTTTGCATTTGTTGTCCCTTGATCCTAGAATGCACTCCCTTCTCACCTCTACCTCTCAGAATCCTTGGCTTTTTTCATTATTTTAAAAATGTAAACATTTTAACTTAAAGTTTTGAGTTCCATATTCTAACCCCCCCCTCCCCTGGCCCCTCTCTGAGGTGGTAAGCTATACATGTGCAATTATGTAAAACATTTCCAGATTAGTCATGTTGTATAAGAAGACAAATAAAAGAAAAAAAATGAAAGAAAGTGAAAAATAGCCTGCTTTAGTCTGTGTTCGATCAATATCAGTTCTTTCTTCGGAGGTAGATAGTATGCTTCATCATTAGTCCTTTGGGATTGTCATAACTCATTGTATTGCTGAGAATAGTTAAGTCATTCACAGTTCTTCATTGTACAATATTGCTGTCACTGTGTATAATGGTCTCCTGGTGATGCTCATTTCATTCTACATCAGTTCATGTAAGTCTTTCCAGGTTTTTCTGAAATCATCCTGCTTGTCATTTCTTTTTTTAAAAAATTTATTAATTTATTCACTTATTTATTCATTTATTTATGTGTTTGTTTATTTATTTAAAGTTTTGCATTCCAAATTCTATCCCTCTCTTATTCCCTCCCTCCCTGAGGTGGTAAGTAATCAAATATAAGTTATACTTGTGCAATTATGTAAAACATTACCATATTAGTCATTTTATATAAAAAAAATGTAAAGAAAGCACAAAATAGCATGTTTCAGTCTGTGTTCAACCAATCAGTTCTTTCTCTGGAGGTGGATAGTATGCTTCATCCCTAGTCCTTAGGGATTGTCTTGGATCATTGTATTGCTGAGAGTAGTTAAATCATTCACAATTGCTCATAGAACAATAATGCTGTCACTGTGCACAATGTTCTCCTTGTTCTGCTCACTTCACTATACATTAGTTCATATGAGTCTTTCCAGGTTTCTCTGAAATCATCTTGCTTGTCATTTCTTATTGCACAATAATATTCCATTACAATCATAGATTGTTTAGCCATTCCCCAACTGATCAGCATCCCTTTGATTTCCAATTCTTTGCCACCACAAAAAGGGCTGCTATAAACATTGTTGTACAAATAGGTCATTTCTCCTTTTTTTAAATTTTATTTTTTTTTTGTTTTGTTTTTTCATTTCCCCTTTTTTGGGATGTCTTTGGGATATAAACCTAGCAGTAGTATTGCTGGATCAAAGGGTGTGCACAGTTTTATAGCCCTTTGAGCATAGTTCCAAATTGCTCTCCAGAATGGTTGGATTGGTTCACAACTCCACCAACAGTGGATTAGTGTTCCAATTTTCCCATATCCCTTCCAGCATCCAACATTTTCCTTTTTTGTCATATTAGCCACTCTGATAGGTGTGAAATGATACCTCAGAGTTGCTTTAATATATATTTCTCTGATCACATGACTTTTTTCAAGACTCAAGTACCACCCTGATGGAGTCTTCCTTGATGTTCCTGACTGCTTGTTCCATTCTCTTCCCCCCAAACTCGTATTGATTTCGTATGCATGTGTATATATACACACACATATATGTGTGTGTGTGTTATACACATATATGTATGTATGCTTGTATAAATATGCCTTATACATCTTACCTTGCCCATGACTAGTTTCCCATCCATATCTAAACCACTGGAATTCATACTCTGGTCATCAGTCTAGGGATTTTCAAGTGAAGAAATACCCTCTACCAATGCAGATAAGCACCAACTCTGCAAATTACAGTCTTGCTTTGAGGCACTCTCAGGTTGTGACTCTGCCAGAGTCACAAAGTCGGTTTATATCAGAAGATTTACTTGAACCCAGGTCCCCTTGACCCTAGGCTCAAACAAGCAAGTTTTTCCCTTGTCTTTCCAAAAACCTGGCAATCATATCACTTCCCAGAAACTTCCCACCCTCTCCCTGACCCCTCCCTTTCTGCTTTTAAGTTTTTATTGTGAACTTAAACACCCCCAAAAGAGCAATACTATGTATGACCTGAGCTAGTTTGTGAACCTGTTCCCCCTCCCCCCAAAATGAGGTGGCATAGCCAGAATTATGCCCTCTGTAGTGTTCAAGCTTTGTTCTGATTGTATTTTTCAAGTGATTATTCCTTTGTAAAAGCCGTCTGATGTTAAATTATTAAGTGGAACGGTGGAACTTGTTCATAAAACTGAGGGGATGCTACCAGTGGAGGCAAATCATACAAGTAAATATCCCAGAGCTAGAGCTGAAAGGGTCCTCAGAAGCCAACAAGTCCAACCCTTTGATTTTACAGATTGGGAAACTGAGGCCATCGAAGAATGTGTCAGGTACTGGGTGATCCTGGTTGTGTGATTCCTGATACTTGAACCCACACTAGTGTAGATTGGCATCTCTCTCCTCCCGTCTCTCCTATGCCCTCAGGACATTCAACCTCCAATAAGAGTCATTCTTATGCCTGTCTTATCTCCTCTACTAACTAGATGTGATGGTCCTACAGGGCAGGGGCAGTTTTCCTCTTTGTCTTTGTATTCCCCAAGCATATTATCTGGCATATAGTAGGACCTCAATAAATGTTCCTTGAATTGAATCTCATTGAGCAAATTAAGGCATCCAATTAAATTCAGTAAACATTCAGTAACTGCCTACAGGGTACCAGGCACTGTGGTTGGCTCTAGGTATTCAAAGATAAATAAACAAATAAAAACCAAAATGGTTCTTGCCTTCAAGGAGCGTGTATTCCAATGGAGCTTGTACTATTTCCTAGTGTCATCCACCAGAGAGTAGAACTCTGAGGGATGAAGATGTTGGGAAAGAGGAGAGAGGAGCAAAGGCTGGTCCATCTTTGGTGGGATGCCAAAGTGGGATTATCTGAACAGTCCCGGGGCAGGGGGTGAGCTCTGGGCAGATGGCATGGGATGGAGAGCCTCAAAGACATCCTATTTCACAGTTTGGCATTAAGCCAACCCTTTCCTGAAGGGCCCTCCAAAAAGATCTTGCTCAGTTTCATCAACCATATTCTCTTTCCCCTTCCCAGTCTATACAACACTAGGCACACCCACATATCCTCTGGAGCTATGGAGGGACATAACTCTCCCTCTGTGACAAGTAGAAAAAAAAATAATGGTTCTAAAGTCAGAAGACCTGGATTCAGATTTAATCACTGAAGAGTACTAGCAGTGTGATAATGGGTGTAGTGACCAGTGCTTTGCCCTAGGGCACCAAAATTAGATATTCTTCAACCACATAAAAGAAATCAGTTTAGCATTTAGTTACATTGCTATTGTCATGGTCGTTGTCATCGTTGTTTGTCCTTCATTAATTTTTTTTAATTTTGTGGGGCAATGAGGGTTAAATGACTTGTCCAGGACCATGCAGCTAGTAAGTGTCAAATGTCTGAGGCTGGATTTGAACTCAGGTCCTCCTGAATCCAGGGTTGGTGCTTTATCCACTGAGCCACCTAGCTGCCCCCTTAGAGTTCTACAGAAGGCTTGCTCTCAGATCCTATCCCTTCTCTCCAAAAACTGGAGGATTATAAGAAATCCAGGCATAAATTAAATCAACCAGAATTGGAATTTGTTTATCTTGGTGATGGAACAGCATGAAAAATGATAAAGGGGAATTGGGTGATATGGGGAAAGTGAATACTGTAGGTATTAAATTATTGTGATCTGATAAGGAGGCAGCATGGTTCAGCAGGTAAAATGGGGGACTACTGAACAGGAAGATGAGTTCAAATCTCTGTTTGAGATACTAGCAGTAGGATCTTAGACAAATCATTTCCCTTCTCTCTGATTCCATTTCTTCATTTCTAAAATGGGGATAAAAATACCGGTGGTCCCTAGCTTATAGCATTGTTGTGAAGATTGAATGATATAATCTAAGTCAGGGGTTTGTGTCATGGGCCTTGCTGGAAGTCTGTTGAAGCCCATGGACTCTCCTCAGAAAAATATTGTTTTGTTGTTGCTGTTGCTTTAAGGCAATCAGGGTTTAGTGACTTGTCCAGTGTCATACAGCCAGTAAGTGTCTGAGACTAGATTTGAACTTGGGTCCTCCTGATTCTAGGGCCGATGCTCTCTCCATTGTGCCACCTAGCTGTCCCAGAATAATGTTGCTTTTTTTGTTTTGTTTTGTTTTGCAGGGCAGTGAGGGTTAAGTGACTTCCCAAGGTCACACAGCTAGTAAGTGTCAAGGGTCTGAGGCTGGATTTGAACTCAGGTCCTCCTGACTCTAGGGCCAGTGCTCTCTCAACTGTGCCACCTAGCTGCCCCCGAATAATGTTTTAAATGCATAAAATAAAATACAAAAGATTACAAAAGAAACCAATTATGTTAAATTACAGTTATCAAAATACCATTTAACATGAGTTCAGTATAAAAACAAAATAAAATAAATTCTGTTCAGGAACCTCAGGTTAAGAACTCCTGATCCAAGTAGAGTGTTTGGTGAAACTCTGAAGCACTGTGTCAATATCCATTCTTATTAATATGGCGTATAATGATGCCCAAGCTGGCATGGAAGGGCTGGAATCGATTGGCTCAGTTGGCTCACTTTCTCCCATGAGACTAATGTTCCGGGTTTGCTTCCCAAGTAGTGTGATTTCTTCCTCCATCATGAACTATCCCTAACCCTAATAAGGCTACTTACAGATCTCCAACATGCCAGCAAGAGTGTGAATGGAGAACCACAATCTAAACCTGCCATCAATCAATCAACATGTATTAAATTCGTTCTGTGTTCCAGGCATTGTGCCAAGTGCAGGGGATACAAAAAGAAGCAAAAGGCAGTGTCTGCCCTCAAGGAGTTTACAATCAAAGCAAATTACAATTACAGTCAAGGAGCTTCTAGGGGGAAAAAACAACAGCACCTCAAAAGACATACCCATACTACTGTTCAGTTGTGTCCGGCACTCCAGCACCCCATTTGGGTATTCTTGGCAAAGATCCTAGAATGGTTTGCCATTTCCTTATCCAACTCATTTGAAGAAACTGAGTAAAATGGCTTGCTCAGGGTCACACAACTTGTAACTATCTGGGGCCAGATTTGAACTTGTGAAGCTGAGTCTTTCTGATTCTAAGCCTAGGATGCTATCCAGTGCACCACCTAGCTTCAGTTCTGTATAAGGAAAAGATGACAGAAGCTAAGAAGAGTCATATAGGGCTAACTTGCTAGCTAACTTCTAGGCTGTCTTAAAACCTCAAGGCACAGGCTTTCCCTTCAAGGTCACTGTCTTTTTACTATTCCCTGGTGAGGAGGGCTTGGTTGGCACCAAACCTTCTAGTGTAATTAATGTTCAGAAATTCACTCCACCCACCCACCCACCGTCTGTCTTGTTTTTGAAGAGAACCAGTAGATGAGACTCGGATCAGAATCCTGGGTGCCAGTTCATGCTCTGCTCCCAACCAGCTGTGTGACCTTGGACAGATAACCTGACCTCTCTGGGCACCAGCTTCCTCCTCCTTCAGTGGAGCCAGCTGGCCAAGATGAGCTCCCGGCCCCTCCCATCTCTGATGTTCAGAGACTCTGTGTATGCCCAGTCCCAGGGCGGGATTGAAATCCCTCTTAGCCGAGTTGTTTTGTCTCTGAGCTCTTCTCCCTCCGCCCTTCCTTGGGCTTTCATTATCTCTCCTCTGTAGGGTGGCAGGACTCAGCCAGCTGCCAGGGAAAGTCCCAAAGAACCTGGGACACCCTGATCTTCTCACTCCTCCATTCCCCCCCCCGCCCCACCTCCCGCACCCCCAATCATATACTTGTCTCCTGCAGATGCCCTGAGATCCTCATCTGCCCACTACTCTGCTGCTGCCTCTTTTCCCTTCTCTTTGCAACAATTTCATGGATAGGACACTAGCCAAGGAATCTGGAGATTGGATCTTCAGCATTGCCTCAAGCCAGACCCACTGGGTGGGAGCCTATCTTTTCCCTATCATCCTTACTCAGGAACCTCAGACCCCCTCTGATCACCAGGTGCTGCCTTAGTCTCTGGCTTCTTACACACTACCCTCCATTCACGTGACCATATTTCCACCCACAGTATCCCCCTTATTCTTGTCTTAATCCTCCACTTTCACATTTCCAGGAGAGGAATTTGAAAAAGGGATAGTCCCCCCTCCCCCAACCTCCCTGCCCCCCCCCCCGCCCCCGCTTTGAAACCGCAGAGGGGATGGAGGCCAAATCATGGCCTCCCTGATCCTCTCACTCCCTGCCCCCACCCCCACCCCCCTCTCTCAAGTAGTCAATAAACATTTCTGAAGGACCCCTATGAGTTAGGCACTTTGCTAGGAGGTGAAGAGACAAAATGAACTAGTCCCTCCCTGCCTTCAAGGAGCCTACTTTAAATACTGTTCTAAAGAGAGGAGTTATATCTCATCCTCAAAGTCATAGGGAGCCACTGAGGTTGGTTGACCCACAGAGTGACATGGTCAGACCTGTGCATGAAGAATATCGCTGTGTGGAGGGTGGGATGGAGAGAGAAGAGAATTGAGGAAGGGAGATCAGTTAGGAGGCCGGAGCAATAGTCCAGGTAAGAGGCGATGACAACAGGATACAAGGGTAACATATATACAAAGTGTGATATGGGGTCCGGCTGGCTCCCTTCCTAGTGGCTTATAAAGAGCATGCCCAGCTATCACCTGCCTTGTTCCCATCTGATGTGTACCTTGGGAGGCTATTTCCAGCCATGCATGCCCGAGGGGCTGGTGCTGGTGTAATGATGAGTGGTCTCTGAAGTGGATGCAGAAAATGGAAGCAATGACTTCGGATGTGCTTGGACAGAACTGAATGCCCACAAAAAAGGGAAGACCCACCAACATTTCAGTTTCTCTAGCAAAGTAAGAGCCTCTGTGAATGGCTGGGGAGGGGACTGGAAGTAAGCCATGTTCTCCAACCCAACTTCCATCTGTTCCTGGGCACATGGCGCCTTTGTTTTGATTGTGGTTATCCTTTCCCAATAGCAGGTAGATGATCACTCCAAGGCAGACATACACGTCTAAGGATTTTGAATTTGAAAGATCCAAATGTCATTCAGAAGTCCAAAAGGCAACCAGAGTTGGTAGCAGAGTCCCCCCGGAGCCAAAGGCAGCGGCTGCCAATGTGGTAAACAACTGATTACAGCAAGTGCCTAAAAGAAGGATGTGGAGAGGCACTGGTCCAAGGATGGCAATGGCTTCAGAGATCGTGGCTCCTTGGGATGGGTAGAAGTCTTAGCTATGGATTCTGTGAAAGACACCCAGCCAGGAACTCTACCCAAGGGGAACCTAGGGAGGATTCCATAAAGAGAGAAAACAACTTCCAAAGCCATGTTCTTAACCTCACTACCATCTTACTCATTGTCCTCAAGGACTTTGTGTGTGTGAGGGAGAGTGGCCTCTTGTTTTAGGGGGTATTGTTTTTTAACCACTTTTCTCAGCAAATCTCTTTTGCCCCCTTGAGGGAGTAGCCCTGGAGATGGTATACTATCAAAGTTGACATAAGATGATTTGGGGGACAGGGAGTCACTAACAGCTGGGTAGATCAAGAGAGGCCTCATAGGGGACAGCTAGGTGGCACAGTGGATAAAGCACCAGCCCTAGATTCAGGAGGAACTGAGTTCAAATCCTGCCTCAGACACTTGATACTTACTAGCTATGTGACCCTGGGCAAGTCACTTAACCACTCATTGCCTCACCAAAAAAAAAAAAAAAAAGACCTCCTATGGAAGGAATTAACACTTCGGCAGAGCTTTGGGGGAAAAAAAGATTCTAAGAGGCAGATGTGGGGAGGGAACTGTAGTCCAGGAATGGAGGTGGAGGGATAGGGTAAGCATGTAAAAAGGCACAGATGGGGGCAGCTAGGGAGCTCAGTGGATAAAGCACCAGCCCTGGATTCAGGAGGACCTGAGTTCAAATCCGGCCTCAGACGCTTTACACTTACTAGCTGTGTGACCCTGGGCAAGTCACTTAACCCTCATTGCCCTGCAGGGGCAGGGGGTGGGGGGTTCGGGGTGTGTGGGGGGAAGGCATGGATTGATATGGGAGGTAGTTGGCCCAAGGAACATAAGAAGGGGGAGTGAGATGTGCCTGGAAAGATAGGTCAGAGCCAGATTGTAAAAGCTAAGCGGAGGAGTTTGATCGGGGAGGCCATGAGACGATGCTAGAGTTAATCTGTGTTGGAGTCTAACCAGGGGGTTTAATCCTGGAGGAGGGGCTACCCCTGCGTGTCCTGGGGAAACAGGTGCTGGGTGAAGAGATTCAGTTGCAATGAGCCTGCAGCCACCCTCTCTCTCAGCTCTCCTGCCCACCCAAGGTCATCAGAAAGGAAAGAAGCTGTCAGCTGTGTGCTCACCCAGTTTGCATGAAGGTCCTCATAAAACTCAGCTTCCAAAGCCCGGCAAGTCTCCTATGGCTTCCAGCTGCGCTTGGGAGCTTTGCATTTTGGATAAGGGCTGGACGCCTGAGCCCTGAGCCCTGGGCATTAACAAAATGCATACAAGCGTGCATGTGTGTGCATGCGTGTACACACATGAAGACCTGTGCTGGCCACACAAATGTGCATGCCTATAATCCTAGAACTCCCCAAACCCCTGAGAGTGGAATCACCTGGCCCCTGCCCCTACCCCTGGGCAAGACTACGCCCAAGGTGCCCCTGCTTCCAATGGAGAACGGCTTTTCTTTCTCCTAAATGCCCACCCAGGCAGCCACACCATGTCAATCTTTCTGGCAGAGAAGGAGCCTGGAGCCGATTTGAAGGCAGGGTCTATAACCATAAAGCCTCTCCCGGGCAGGGAAGCTACATTCTAACAAGGCACGGCCGTGGTCACGTCCTTCTTCCTCCTGTTAGATTTCGCTGTGTGTCACGCACGGCTGTTTACAGAAAACCCTTTGGACGCTTGTCAACGTAACCCGAGACTGGGTATGAAATGAGCTCCCCTCTGTGGGGCATTTGGGCGTGCGAGCGTGTCAGAGTGTGGGTGCATCGGGGTGTGAGCAAGGGTGGCTGTGGGCTAGGGTGGTCCCATGGAGCGGGATTACTGGAGGAAAACCCTTTTTATAAAAATCACAGCTAGCAGGGCAATGCTTTAGAGATGTCGCGGCACTTCCAGCAAAGATGGCTGAGCCGGAAGACGCAAGGGATCAGCCTGGCTCCGCCAGCCCCATTATCTGACTTCAGACTTAGAGAAATGAAGTAACAACAGAAGTGCTGGAAGGAGACGCATCCCCATAAGGAAGCTCATAGGGGTGGGGGGTGGGATAGCAGGGAGACTGAGAAAATGAATAAGCATGGAAACACTCCCAAAATGATGAAGACACTCCAAGGTGTGAGAGAAACATCAGATAGGCCTGAAGGAGAGATCAATGTGATCAATGGGGCCAGAACCCCAGAAGTGAGGATAGAATGGTCACAAGAATCCTAAAGGTGCTTAGGAGGGCAGATAGGAGGTCTGGAGGGAGAGATAAAGGAGGGAAATTAGGGACTTTGTGGGGAAGGGGGGCAACTCACAAAAGAGGAACCCCTGGTTTGGCATAGAAATTGGCAAACATTAGCAAAATAGTGGACCCCCTGGGAAAAAGAATAGGGATTCTAAAAGTCAATGGTGTAACAAGAAATATTAGAGAACAAATACCTATCCTGTCCCCTTGGTCAAAGGTTCTAATGACAGTTTGTGAGGCACGTGGGCAGGTGAGGAACACTGCCCTTCCCCCCCAAGTCAAGCTTACTCTGAGAGTGAAGGAACTTGTGGGGAAGGGCCTGGAGATCAGACAATAGGAAGACTTGGGAACCCTACTTGTTCTGTTCGGCTCCAGAGGAAAGATTTAAAAGCAAAGGGCAGAAGTCAAAAAGGGGCAAAGGCATACTGAATGCAAAGAAATACTCTGTAATAAATGAGAACAGTCCAACAGGAGAAGGCTGCCTTAGAGAGTGGTGGGTTTCTCCTCACTGTGTAACATTTAAAGAATTCAAGGCACTCTGAGGTACCACCTGACACCTATCAGATTGGCTAATATGACAAAAAAGGAAAATAATAAATGTTGGAGAAGCTATGGAAAAATTGGAACACTAATGCATTGTTGGTGGAGCTGTGAACTGATCCAACCATTCTGGAGAACAATTTGGAATTATGCCCAAAGGGCTATAAAGCTGTGTGTACCCTTTGACCCAGCAATACCACTTTTGGGTCTTTTCCCCAAAGAGATCATGGAAAGGGGAAAAGGACCTACATGTACAAAAATATTTGTAGCTGCTCTTTTTGTGGTGGCAAGGAATTGGAAGTTGAGGGGATGCCCATCAATTGGGGAATGGCTGGACAAGTTGTGGTATATGAATGTAATAGAATACTACTGTGCTATAAGAAACGATGAGCAGGAGTTCAGAGAAACCTGGAGAGTCTTGCATGGTCTGATGATGAGTGAGATGAGCAGAACCAGGAGAACATTGTGCACAGTATCATCAACATTGTGTGTTGATCAATTGTAATAGACTAGACTCTTCTCACCAATCCAATGGTACAAGAAAGTTCCAAAGGACTCATGATGAAAAAGGCTCTCCAAATCCAGAAAAAAAAAAAAAGAAAGAAAAGAAACTGTGGAATATGGATGCTGATTGGACCATACTATCACTTTTGGTTTTGGTGCTGCTGTTTTTCTTTTTTGCGGTTTTTCCTTCTTGCTCTGATTCTTCTTGTATAACATGACTAATGCAGAAATATGTTTAATGTTATATATCAGATTACCTGCTGTCTAGGGGAGGGGGGCAGGGAGGGAAGGGAGGGAGAAAAAATTTGAAATTGGAAATCTTACCTAAACAAAGGAAGACTGAGGAGAGTTAATTCAATCTCATTATCAGTTAAGTATTTCCCTTCAAGAGATCGAACTTTGAAATGAGGATTGTAGAAAAAAGGGGGAACTCTGGATCTCCTCAAATCATTGGTTATTCATAATCATTCCTCTCAACTGGAAATCCTTAAGCAAAATCCAGATAGCCACTTGTTGGGTCTTTTGTAGAGGGATTTGCAAAGTATTTATTGCAGCACTTTTTGTGATGGCAAAGAATTAGAAAGTCAATGCCCATTGATGGGGGAATGGCTAAACCATTTGGGATACATGAATGTAATAGAATGTGACTGTGCTATAATAAATGACAAATATGAACACAAAGAAGGGTGGGAAGATCTACATGAACTGATGCATAGTGAAATAAGAGAGCCAAGAAAACAATATATACAAGGACTATAGCAAAGTAAAGAGAGAGAACAATTTTTAAAAATCAAAAGTAAAAGTTGCAGAATTAATAAAGAACAATTATGACTCGAAAGAATAGATATGAGGACGTGCCACCTCCCCATCCCTTTGCAGAACTATACTGGACATGGAGGGAGATAGAGAAGAGAAATGTAAAACATGGTCTCTGTCCTCACGAGGTTTATAGTTTCATATTACTTCTAAGGACTCCGTAGGTTAAGGGATAAGCTAAAAACAAGTAACAGACAATACTTAGAATCCTTTGCTCCTTTCCATTTTAGGAGAAGGGGTTGGAGAATATAACCTTGTCATTTCAAAACGTCAGGATAGTGAGCCCCAGTAGATCCCAGTAGACGCCCTGGGGAGCAAGCAGAGAGACCTTAGGGAGTGACCTCCAGGACCCATTTGGCAATAGCTGAGACAAGGTTACATCTGGCTGCAATGTTACATTTGAAGGTAAATTTGTTGAGAGATCTAATAGAGGGGGTCCAACTGATGGCAAGAGAGGACACAAATCCTTCTGGGTACCTCTAGAACTCTGAGAGAGGGATCTCGCAGCCTAGCTTTGGGAAAGTATGGCAGAGAATACCTGTTACCATTCTATCACCTGTGTGACCTGAAGCCAGTCATTTCACTTTTCTGGGCCTCAGTTTTCTCATCTGTAAAATGAGAAGGTTGGATTAATGGCCTACAGGGTCATCTGAAGCTGGAGAACTCACAGGAGTATCATGGGCTTGACAGCTGGCTTCAGTTAAAATGCCCCGGAACACCATCTCTGGCTATATTCTGGTGGTGTCTCCAAAGAGAGCTGGAACCTCACCTAAGCTCTCCTTCCTCCACCTGGCGATCACCCCCCTCCCCGTACCCCTTCTCTCCCCCCACTTCTCCATCAAACACTGACTTTGGCCCTTGAAGGGGAGTTTCTGCCTGCCTTGGAATTGGAAGTTCCTTCTCTATCTTCCTCTTAAAAGCTGTGAAGAGATTCATAGTGCTTGTGAATGAGTACCTTCCTCTCCCACTGTCACAGGCTGGGCTCTTCATCTTACACTTGGCCTGTTGCAATAGCTTCTCAAGGTCTCCTGCATGCAGTCTCTCTAATTCATCCCGCCCCCTCCCCGTAATTAAGCTTCCTAAAGCTAAACTTTGATCAGATTACTGGGTCAGGGCGACTAGGTGGCGCAGTGGATAGAGCAGCAGCCCTGGATTCAGGAGTTCCTGAGTTCAAATCCGGCCTCAGACACTTGACACTTACTAACTGTGTGACCTTGGGCAAGTCATTTAACCCCCATTGCCCTGAGGGGAAAAAAAAAAGCTAAGCAGCAGATTACTGGGTCATCTTAAAAATCATGAAGTGGCTCCCCACTGCCCAAGGGAAAGCAGAATAGAATTCAGGGGCCCTGAGAACTTGAATAGAAAAAATATATGCATATTTATTTCCACTGTCCTCTGAAATGTATCATTTCCTTCAATAATTTAAAACCTTATTCCAAGTGGAATTTGAAGTGGATAAAGCATTGGCCCTGGATTCAGGAGGACCTGAGTTCAAATCTAGCCTCAGACACTTGACACTTAGTAGTTATGTGATGCTGGGCAAGCCACTTAACCCTCATTGCCCCACAAAACAACAACAATAAAACCTTATTCTGGAAAGAGGTCCACAGATTGACTCCCAAAGGGATCCAGGACACAAAACAGGTTAAGAACCCCTGACTTAGTGTCAGGTAGATTGGAGTTCCTATTGGTCCTTGTGTGTTACTTCCTGTCATTTAAACTCTCTCAGCTTCAGTTTCCTTATCTGTAAAGTAGAAGTGATAATAGCAGCTATCTCTTAGAGGCATTTTGAGGATCAAAGGGAGGGAACAAGCATTTTATTAAGCATTTACTATGTGCCAGGTACTGTGCTAAATACTTCATTTGATCCTCACAACAACCCTGGGAGGTAGGTGCCACTATCATCTCCATTTTATAGTTGAGGAAACTGAGGCAGACAGTGGTTAAGTGACTTGCCCAGAGTCACACAGTAGGTATCTGAAGCTGAATTAGAAATCAGAACCCTGTCCACTGAGACGCTTTGATGTCTCTATGAGATGAAATATAATATGTAAAAGATTTTGCAAACCTTAACTGCTGGGTAAATGTTCTATTTAGCTATTGTTAACTATTAATTATTATTAATCATTGTTATTATTATGATAAAGTTCATACTCCCTACTTAGCTCAGCAGGCAAGGCTCCCCAGCCCACCATTCCCCTTCTCAACAAGCGTCTTGGCGGTGCTCTGCCCAGATTGGCCCCCAAATTTGCCTTACTCATGTTAAGCTCCGCAATGCCCTTCCCTTTCCTTCATCCCTGGGTCTCTAATTTGATTCCAGATCAAAGGAGATGTCTGAGACAGGCAGTGTGGTTCAGTGGAAAGAGCTCTGACTTTCGGGGCCAAAGACCTAGAGTTCCTATCCTGCCTCTGTCCCTCAGTGTGTGACCCTGGGGAAATCCCTTCACCCCTTTAGACCTCCGTTTTCCCACTGGAAATTTCATGCCTCTGAGCTCTCTAACAGCTTTCAAACTATGGTTGACTTGCCCAAGGCCACACAGACATTATTCTGGAGAGCCAAGATTTGAACCTAGGGCTTACAAATCCAAAATCAGGGCTATTTTCACTGCATTACACTGATTGCAAACTTCCCAGAGAGCCTCTCTTGTATCCCTCATATTTTGCACACAGTAGGTAGGTGTTCACCTCCTGTCATCAGAAGCCAAGGTATAAGGGATTGACACAGCTTGGGAGAAGTACCTTGGGGGAGTCCTCCTCTGTCAAGGATCTGCTTCATGGCCTTGGACAAGTCGCTTACCCTGTTTTTTTAGCTACTTTTGACAAACAGAAGAAACACACAGTCTTCCCCAGGGGCACTGTAAGCAGCTGATGTGATAACCAGGCAAACATTCTGGAACCTATTTCGAAGCATTATCTAAACCATGTTGCCCTCTGTGGATTATCTCCAATTTATCTTGTTGGTAGCTTGTTTGTACATAGCGATTTGCTCCCAGGGTAGGGATTGCCTTTTGCCTTTCCTTGTTTCCCTAGTGCTAGGCCCTTGCTGACCATAGAATAGTATAATTTTTTTTTATTCTTTTAATTAAAGAGATGGGCCATGAGGTGAGAGTGGCCATGTAGTCTCTTAAGCAATTTCCTTGGGACCATACTCCCCTGTTGACGTCACCTTCTAACAGCTAAACCAAGTGGTGACTGATGAACAGGCTCTTTGAAACTTAAAGAGGCTGATAACAAGAAAGCATTGAGGTATCTGATGAGCATGGTTGATGTGAGTACAGCAGAGAAATACACTGAAGCTGAGATGAGCTATGCAGATACTGCATTTATTAAGTGCTTACTGATTACAGAGTCTATTTTATAAATGAGGAAACTAAGGCAATTTGTCTGGAGCCAGGCAGCTGGTGAGAGTTCCAAGGAACCATTTGAACCCTGCCCTTCTTGACTGACAGCCTAGCATTCTACCCAACCCAGCATGCCTCTCTTTAAAATGACATAATGAGGAGGAAAGCCCTGAGGAAAAGTATGGCATATTGGCTAGAGTGCTGGGCTTATAGTCAGAAAGATCTAGGTTTGAATCTCACCTCAGAAATAATGTGTCCTGGAGGTGGGGCCAAGATGGTGGAGTATAGACTGGGACCCAACTGAATTCTCCCAGCATTTCCTTCCAAATGACTTTAAAATAATGCCTCAAATCAAGTGTTGGAACAGTCAAGCTAACAAAGGGTTAGAAGGAGACATTTTTCCAGTCTGAGACAACATAGGAGGTCTGCAGGAGAGATCTGTAACCCTGGGGTGGGCCCAGGGCAAGTAGAAGTTAATGACTCTATGAGACTTCAAGAAACAACTCTATTGCTAACAAAGTCAAAAGAATGAAAAACAGAAGAAAATGGGAATATCTCATTGGAAAAAAAAATGACTAACCTGGAAAATAGATCCAGGAGAGACAATTTAAGACTTATTGGACTACCTGAAGTTATCAAGAAAAACTGCAAGGATATCTTAGAGCCAGGGGGTAAAATAGAAACCAAAAAAATGCAACAACCACCTCGTGAAAGTGATCTCAAAATGAAAACTCCCAGGAATAGTATAGCCAAATTCTAAAGCTCCCTGGTCAAGGAGAAAATATTACAAGCAGATAGAAAGATACGATTCAGATATTGTGGATCCACAGTCAGGATCACACAAGATTTAGCATTTTCCACATTAAAGGAACAGAGGGCTTGGAATATGCTATTCTGGAGGGCAAGGGAGTTAGGATTACAACCAAGAATCACCTACCCAGCAAAATTGAGTATAATACTTCAGGGGGGAAAATGGATATTTAATGATATCGAGGATTTTCAAACATTACTGATAAAAAGACCAGAACTGAGTGGAAAATTTGACACTCAAACAGAAGATTCAAGAGAAGCATAAAAAGGTAAACATGAAAAAGCAATCATAAAGAACTCAATAAAGTTAAACTGCTTACATTCCTATCTAGATTTTTTGTTTGTTTTGTTTGATTGGTTTTGGTTTTGTCTTTCTTTGTATCCTCAGCACTTAACACAGTGCCTTGGCATATAGTAGTCACTTCATAAATACTTTTTGATTAAATGTTTGCTTATATACATAATATCCTCCATATATGCATATATGCATATAAGCTATTATCATTGTAAGTCTCTGCGTAGTTATCTCTGTTGGTTGGGGAAATCATGGCTTGAATTTTGTTTGTTTTTTTTTTTTTGTTTGGTTTTTAGTGAGGCAATTGGGGTTAAGTGACTTGCCCAGGGTCAAACAGCTAGTAAGTGTTAAGTGTCTGAGACTGGATTTGAACTCAGGTACTCCTGAATCCAGGGCCGGTGCTCTATCCACTGCGCCACCTAGCTGCCCCATGGCTTGAGTTTTGAACAAGAACTGGCATAAATGGATAACGAAAGCTGTGGTCAGATTCAGCTTAAAGTTACTGGACAAGTACTTACCCACTGAGATCACTCTCCAGAAAAGAGCCCCCGTTCAATGGCTTGCAAGGGATATATGAAAGGTAGGATGTATTCCTAAAATCATAGATTGAGAACCATAGGATACCTCAGAGACCGTCTCATACAATCCTTTTGTTTTTACAAATGAGGAAACTGAGACCTGTGGTGGTTAAGTGGTTATGCCCAAGGTTCCATAGCTACTGTCAGATTTGGGATTTGAACCAGATCCTCATAGCCCAGAGTCACTGTTCTACCAGCTACCCCCTCCTACATTCTTTGAGCCTGGAATGGAATGGGGGTACTCAATCTGAAATTGGGCTTCAGCTGCAGTTTGGGTGTGAGACCTTTGCATCCCCTTCATGGTGAGAAATCCACAAAGTATTATCAGTTCCCTGGTGTGCCCACACTTCTTACTTCCATGAAAAATAGGATTTAGGAACTGCTCAGAGAGAAGTTTGTTTGGGTGGACCTGGTGACCTATGCTTCCCATCCTATTCCTGAATCCCTAGGGCTATGAACAAGGTCACCATCTCCTTACCCTCACCTCCAATTCTCTAACTAAACTTTATTTTGTTCTGGCCCTAGGCTAGCTACTATATTCCATTCCATCTCCTCCTTCTGGAACTTTGCTCAGGTTTTCACCCAGGCCTGGAATGCTATCCCTCCCACCTCTATCTCTAAGAGCCCCCCCACTTTGAGCCTTAACTCAAGAACCACCCAAAGGGCTCTTGACATGAGACCCTTCTCAAATTCTCCAGCTTTTAAGGGCTCTGCCCCCACAAAAAGACTTTTTGTTTTGTGCATTGATCCAGGTACTGATTATCTCCCCCACACTAGTAGAACATAACCCCTTGAGGGTAAGGATTATTTCTTTTGTCTTTGCACCCCCAGGAATACCCCTGGTCCATAGGAGGCACTTACTTTCCATTCCTGACCTTATCAAAAGGCATCATAACTAGAGGGCTGGACTTGGGCATCTGGAAAACTTGAGTGTGAATCTTGCCTCCTAATACTTTATAATTGTTTGACCTTGGGCAAGTCACTTCCTCTAAGTCCCAACTAAAATCCCACCTCCTACAAGAAGCCTTCCCCAACCTCTCTTAATTCCAGTGCCTTCTCTCTGTTGGTTATTTCCTGTATATACTTGCTTAAGTGGCACAGTGGATAGAGTGCTGAGCCTGGAGTCAAGAAGACTTGAGTTCAAATCCAATCTCAGACATTTGCCATGGTGCTGGCATGTTACATCATCACCACTTGTCGTCGCCTTCATGGGCCTGGCAAAATTATAATGATTGGAAGCTCAGTGAGGGCAGTCATGTGACTGTCAGAGCAACCAGCCCATTGGCTGGGTGCTGTGTGTGATCAGCCTGGGGTCTGCTGGGAAGAAGGAAGGGTTTTTCGGCATTCTAGCTGGAAGCTGGAAGGCGAGAGGAGCGCTGCTGTGTGTTCTCAGCTGATTCCTGGGCGGTGGTGTTGTTCAGGTTGTATAATTTCCCTTTCCCCATTTTATTTCCTTTCCCTTAATCCTACTGATCCTGTTTGTGTTTTTTTAAGTTCATTCTTGTTAAATGAATCCTGTTCGGTTTTGAGGGAGGCTGCCGGTCTCCTTCCTTGCCCTGATATTGCGGCGAGCCGCTTAGCTAATTAAACATTGGTCCCCACAGCTGCACGCCAGGTGCTGTGCTAAGAACTTGAGTCATCATCTCATTTGATTCTCACCATTTTACAGATGAGGAAACCAAGGCAAGTAAAGGTTAAGTGACTTGCTCAGAGCCCCACAGCTAGTAAGTGTCTGAGGCTGGATTTGAACTCAGATCTTCTGACTTTAAGCCCTCCGCTCTACCTCTAAAATGTGTTATAAAACTTCCTGGTGATTTAATATACCACTCAGAATATTTTGCAATTATTTACCGCGTAAGGTGCCACTGAATCCCTTGGATAATTGGTGCAAATCCCAATGGGAAAACCTGCCGAATGGTAACCACCACTCTATGCCACACCACTGTGAGTGATGTACTTTTTTATTTTCAAATGCTATATTTTCGTTAATTGTTATCATTTCAACAATACAAATCTGCATCCACCACAAAATCCACTCGGTCTAGGCAAGTGTGTTTCTCCATATAGTTTTGTTTGTTTGGTTTTGGTTTTGACTTCAATTTGAAGCAAACAGTAAAGCACAGAAATAAAATGCTTTGGCCATTAGAGCAGGAGGAGGTCTGGAAGAAGCCACAGGAGCTCCTCCCCAGGCTAGCCCCTCTCCCCAGGCTAGCCCTATTCTCCAGGCTAGCCTACTTCCCCCACATCTTTTCCCCAAGTCAGGCATTCAGTCTGTCTTTCTGCTTGTAGGATCTGGAATGAATGAGCCCCCTGTCTCCCCCCCCACACACACCCATCCCCACCTCCCTGAAAATAAAAAAACAATACTTTTGCTCCTCTCTTGTTGGCCACAAGAAGATCCTAGGAGGCATTCCACATGTCTTAGTTTGACTAAAAGAAAGTAAAAAAATCCCCTCTTCCAAGCCCTCAGTCTCCTACTCCCCCCAAGTGGGTAAAGAAACTCAAGCCACAGCTTCCCAACCCCATAGAGGTATAGGGGACTGCTCACTGAGCTATAAGACTGAGCTTAGGGTAAATTGGAGGGTGTGTGTGTGTGTGTGTGTGTGTGTGTGTGTGTGTGTGTGTGTGTGTGTGTGTGTGTGTGTGGCAGAGGACAGGATCAAATCCTCCACCTTCTGACTGTCCTGGTCACACCCAACTCTGTGGGTCTCCATTTGGGAATGCTTGTTTGTAGCCCAGCCAGGGTGCTGGGAACTTGGGAGCCAAAGAGGACCCAGAGGAGGAGCATCTTGAGCTCAGAATCTGTCCGTTCCCAGGAGCTGGCTCTTTCTGTGGGATCCAGATGGAATGCCTCACTTTTCTTTGACTTGAGGTGGGCTGTGGGGTGGGGATGTTTCCAAACAAAAACTAGCCAAGTGACATTCAAACAGATAAAAGCCGGTCAAATCTTTGGCAATGGCAAAGGGACGCTGGACAGAGGGAAACCCCCTACTGTCCTCTGTCCCACCCCCCACCCCCCACCCCCCAGAAAGGGAAGGGAGAAGGGAACACATTCAATCGCATCGAACAGGACCAGTGGGGCTTGGATGAAGTCAGGGAAGGAAGAGAAAAGAGGGCAAAGTGAGATCGTTCCATGATCTCTCTCTGTGCAGTTGATTGACAGTTTAAGCACGGATGGTCATCCCAGAGGAGCAGAGGCTGTTTGGAGGCTGCGAACTACAGGTGGGTGGCACCGGGTCAGGGTCATCTCTGCCCTTGGCCTAGGCTGGAGAGGCTCCTTAGGAGGGAGGGGCGGAGAATCCACTCAGAATGCCTTCATCACTCCTGCAAGAAAACACAAGCAATTCATTAGAGCAGCCAAATAGGGCAGTTTCTCAGTGCTAGAGGGGCAAGATAGGTGCAGAGGGCCAGGATTTTCTACCCAGGAAGGATTTAATAATTAATTCTGAAAGAATAAATGAATGGTGGATAGAGCACTGGCCCTGGATTCAGGAGGACCTGAGTTCAAATCCGGCCTCAGACACTTGACACTTACTAGCTGTGTGACCCTAGGCAAGTCACTGAACCCTCATTGTGGTCCCCCCCCCCGAAAAAAGAGTAAGAAAAACCAGAGAGGAGCATTTAGCCTGGAGAAGGGAAAACTGTCCCCAAGTGTTTGAGGGACTGTTGTGTAGAAAAGGAATTTGATTTTTGTGTGTGTGTGTGCTTGGACCCAGAGGATAGAACTAGGAACAAAGGATGCATGTTACAAAGAGGCAAATGTAGGCTTGTCAGGAAAAAAACAACTTTCTAATCATTAGAGCGGAATGGAAGTGGATTGGGTTGCGGGAAGTAATATGTTTCCCCATCACTGGAGGGCTTTAAGCAGAAGTGAAATGACCCTTTGCTTGGGATGCTGAAGGGAGAATCAGCTCAGGGTTAGAATGTCTTAGAGGTTCTGGAATTCTGAGGTATGGGTTAATCCTCTGATTCTGAAACTTAGCCAAGTGACTCATTCAGAAGCAAACCCATGACCATGACCTGACTGGGACCATGAGCTAAGGGGAACCAGGCCCCAAAGAGCCCTAAGACCCTAGCACACATCGCTTGCTGCTTAAGAGCTTTTTGAGCAGAGCCATAACTAGACATTTTTCCACCAGAGGCAAGTAGCACAAAGGAGATTGGTCATCTAGCCAGGAAGGAAGTCACCTGGGGTGTGGACCATTATTAGAGGAAGGGTGGCTGGTCCATCCGGCTGCTTCCTATTTTAACTAATTATTCTTGATAACTAGGGGCTGAGCTCAATTGCTTCTAGGTTGTTAAAGGAATACAAGCACTGTGTATATGCTCTAAATTTCAGCGCTGCAGGGCAAAGGCCCAGAGGCCCCACTCTAGTTACAACACTGGCTTCCAGCTCTAATACTCCTTTTTTGATTTCACATGGAAGTACAAAATCATCTGAGAAGCTCAGGCTGGGGCTGGTTATCCATTGATTTTGCAAGTAAGGAAGGGCAAGGGCATCTTTTCTGAAATGGGGGAGAGAGAGGTCTAGGATCTAGACTCAGGATTTTCATGGGAAGACTTTGGGAAGCGCCAGACTTGCCGGGCAAAACAACCCCCTTCCACGAAGCTGAAATGGAGCTTGGGAGTTTGCAAATAGCTGGGGTTTGTGCCTGGGATGAGATGGGGGTAAGGAGTGTCCAAAGAGAAAAAAATGCGTCTTGGCAGAGAGGGGAAAGTTTTCTCCAATGAATAGTGGCTAAAATGGAAAGGGGAAAGAAAGAGGCTTGATGTGGGAAATATGGTTCTCTCATTTTCAGAGCCCACAGTGCCCTCTGGGACCCTCTAGGAATCTGCTTTTTGTTAGAGTCTGATGGAGGATTTAGGAACGGAAAGCAAGTCCACTGGGATAAGAGGGGGAGGGGAGTCAGCAGGGGAGTAATTTACTGCCCTCATCTCTCCTGGTGGTCAAGCTATAGGAGCTGACTCCTCCAGAAGCCTGCCAGTCCTGTGGGGAAAGAGGGGGTCAGCTGGAGGCTGATACCTGGGCACACAGGGAAGAAGACTTTGAGAAAATGGGCCCATACCTTGGCCCTTCCCTCTCACAGGGTCACAGATTTAGGGCTAGACCAGACCTCGGAGGTCATCAAGTTATTCTCCACACCACTGCCAAAGTGATTTTTCTATAGCACAGGTATTACTGTGCCACTCCTCTACTCATTAGAGTGTAGTGGCTCACCACCACCACCACCACTACTGTTACCAGTGCTGCTGCTGCTGCTGGGCTATCCTACAAAGATAAAAGCACAAATCTCAACCTCTCCCCCGCCCCCAATAAGGACTTATTTTGTGCTTAGTGTGAGGCAGGTGGAGCACCAAGTGAACATATCACCAAGAAGATCTGAATTCAAATATAGCCTCCAATACTTCCTAGCCATGCGATCCTGAGTAAGTCACTTCACCCTGTTTGCCTCAGTTTCCTCGTCTGTAAAATGAGCTGGAGAAGAAAATGACAAACCGCTCCGGTATCTCTGCTCACAAAAACCCAAACAGTGTCATAAAATAGCAATAACATATAGCCAATCTGTGCCAGAGGCAGGTTTTGAAATCATGTCTCTCCAATTCTGTCCTCTCTATATCACACCCCCTCTCTCAAGTTTGCAGAGTAGGCATTAATAACTGTTGAATTGAACAATGGACTTCAATGCCTTAATGATTAATAATGGTATTTCAGGCACTGTGGCAGGTTCTGTTTTGTTTTTTAAACCAAGGGCCGGCTTTCCTAATGCTGCATAAATCATATTTCTTGTAAGACAGGCAGCCACCTACTGGGTCTATGGGATGGTCCTTCCTGCACCTTTGGCCATTTCCCAGCAGGGGGCAGAAGCGAACAGGGTCCTGAGGACAGACTTCCCACCTGGTGTGCTGTCCTCACCTACACTTGGAGTTTAACTCACATAACTCAAAGAGCCTCATGAATCAGGGCCCAGGATCAGACACAGCATGGGCAGAGCCACTCTTCCCCTCTCCAAAGGTGGCAGGAAATTCACCAGAAGAGAGTGGGGGTGGGGTGGGTGAGGAGAGGGACTGTTCCCCCCCCTGAGAGTCATAACCAAGGATGTTCTCAGACTGGTTCTTGAGGTCCAGTTGTTAAATTTTTAGTATGAGCTTTGACACCCTGGAAATAGCAAACATTGCCACCAATTGGGGGAGGGGGAGGGAGCATCTCCATGGATGCTGAGAGGGGCTTGGGCTAGCACGTGGTATTCTCAGCCTTCCCACCAGCCCTGCAGGGATGTCAAAAGGCTAACCCTCAACCTATAATTGGAAATCTCGGGGTAGAAGGATGTTCTGGGTGCTGGCTCAGTCTAGTCAAAAGGTATCATCTGCCCCACTCCCTTGGCATCTTACTTTGGGCATCAATTTAGTTCATGATATTCATTAAGTCCTTAAGTATTGCCTGGCACTATGGTAGGCCCTAGGCCTATGAAGACCAAAGGGAAGTGGGCCCTTATCACTTCTTGTCTGGACTATTGCAAAAGCCTCCTGACTGGTCTTTGAAATTGCTTCAAGTCTCTCTCCTTGCTAATTAATTGGTCTCAGCTAATCATTGATATCCATTGTTCATATTAGTGTTATTGCTATTGGCCAGCCTCAGAGGGGAAGGCACTAGCAGCCAGGGAGGCTGGAAGTGGAAGGTTAGATAGAGGTGAGTCCTGAAGGAAGCCAGGGAGCTACAGATGATTATCCCCATTTTACAGAAGGGGAAACTGAGGCACAGAGCAGTTACAGTGTCTTGACCAGGATCCATCTTGTAGGTAGGAAGTGCCAGGGGTAGGATTTTTTTTAAATGCTATCTCTTTTTTTCCATGTCTATTTAAGTATTTTTTTAATTGTGAAAATATTTTATTATTTTCCAGTTACATGTAGAAATAGTTTTCAACATTTGTTTTTATAAGATTTATAGTTTCAAATTTTTTCCCTCCCCAAGACAGCAAGTAATCTGATATAGGTTATATATGTACAATAACATTAAAAATGTTTCTGCAAAAAATGCTATCTCTTGTCAGAACCTTTGCTTTTAAATTTAAACTAGAAAGCAAGAAAACAAGCAAGAAAGAGAGATGGAGGGGGAGGGGGAGGGAGAGGGAGAGAGAGGAGGGAAGAAGTGAGAGGGAGGGAGAGAGAAAGGAGGAAGGGGGAAGGAAGGGGAGGGAGGGAGGAGAGGATAGAAAGAGAAAGGGAAGGAAGGAAGGAAAAAAAGGAAGGAAGAGGGATGGGAAGAGAGAAAGACAAGGTAGGAAGGAAAGAGGGAGGTGGGGAGGGAGGGAAGGAAGGAGGAAAGGAGGCAGGGAGGAATGGGCAAAGGAAGACAGGAGGAAGGGAGGGAAGGAAAGAAGGGAGGGAGGGAGGAGAAAGAAAAGCACTTCCACAAAACTAACCAAGATAGCAATTGAGTCTGACAGCATATGCGGTGTCCCCCCAGCTATGGTGGGCTTTGAATGCCGTTATCCTGATTCTGAGCCCTGCACTCCCGCCCCTCCATCATGCCACTTTCCCAAGATTACCCCTTCCACAGCTCCCTCTCAAAGTAGCCTGTTCTGAGGCTGGAAGTGAACTTATGAGCATCCTTGGAGAAGGCTGGAGGCAGCCCCTAAACCAGCTGTGAAACTGGATGGGTCTGGAGCAGGAGGGATTACAAGGTAGCCTTGATTGGTTCGGGTGGGGGAGAGCTGTGTGGGACAAGGGCCTTTCCCCGCTGAGGCTCCTTCCCACATCTCGAGCTCACCCTCACTCCTCCGGAGCCAGGGCTGAGTCACTGGGTCTGAGGCACCTGAGATCTCCCACAGCCCCTGGGGCTGACTCTCTAAGGCTGGCCGACCTCTTTGATGCTTTCCAGATGACTAACTACATTTGCAATAAGAGAGTTTCTTTAAAAGCAACACCTGCACCACTTGGATCGACTGGGATACACATTCACTCACACTTTAACTGACACCCAGGCAGGGAGAGGTGCTGCCCAGTGAAGAAGAGGGAGCCAGTGACAGAGAAGAGGGGGAGAGAGACTAAGTCTGGTACCTTCATCAGCCAACCTTAAAAAAAAAAATTAACCTTTTCAGATAGAGATCTTTCAGTAACAGGACATACCTTCAGGCTTTCTCAAATAGAAGCCTTGAATATCATTTAATCTTTTTCCCAAATTAGGAATTTCAATTATTATATTAAGGACTAATAAATCAGCCGATATGGGCTGAAGTAGATACAGTGCTGGGCCTCAGAAACTTAGCTATGTGAACCTAGGCAAGGCAAGTAACTGCTCTCTGACTCAGTTTCCTCATCTGTAAAATGGAAATAATCGTAGCATTTGCTCCCCGGGGTTGTTGTGAGTATCAAATGAAATAACATATGTATGTAAAAAGTACTTTGAAAACCTTAAAGTGCTATAAAAATGTCTGTTGTTATTATCGTTATCACCATTATCACCATCGGCAGCGTCATTCTACTAAATGGTCCCAGATTGCTAATTTTTTTGAGTTTTGGTGTCTTCTTTTTAGTTTTTACTTCTTCTTGAGATTAGTGGGCCATCCTCTAGCAAAGGGATCTTAAACTGAGGTCCATGAACTTAAAAAAAAATTGTTTTAACTATATGCTGTAATCAGTCACTTTTCTAATCCTATTTACTTATGCATTTAAAAACATTTTGAGAGGGGGCATCTTCTAGGTGACACAGTGGATAAAGCACCAGCCCTGGATTCAGAAGTATATGAGTTCAAATCTGGCCTCAGACACTTGACACTTACTAGTTGTGTGACCCTGGGCAAGTCACTTAACTCTCATTGCTCTGCAAAAAACAAACAAAAAAACTTTTGAGAAAGGACCCATAGGTTTCGATAGACTGAAAAGGGGTTCAGGACATGCACAATATGGTTAAAAACCTTTGTTCTAGGGGGCAGCTAAGTGGTGCAGTGGATAGAGCACTGGCCCTGGAGTCAGGAGGACCTGAGTTCAAATCTGGCCTCAGACACTTGACACTTACTGGCTGTGTGACCTTGGGCAAGTCACTTGAACCCAATTTCCTCACCAAAAACCAAACCAAAACAAAAAAACCAAAACCAAAACCTTTGTTCTAGCTGGCCTTGCCTAAATTTTTAATTCTAATCTGCCCGGAATCACACAGCTAATAATCTGAGGCTGGATTTGAACTCAAGAAAAGGAGTCTTCTTCCTGATTCCAGGCCCAACACTCTAAACGCTGAGCCATCTAGCCACCACAGATGATGTATTCACATGTAAATATAAGGAAATGACCAGGTGAGCCCCACTTTTGCTGGAAGCCTGGGCCACTTCTTTTGTTAAAACACTTGGTGATTCAGGATAATGGAGCAAACTCTGGGTGTGCCCTGGGTTACATCTTGGTAATGGAGGTGGAAGACGGATGTGAGCTCTACAGCTCTGTAGAATGGGGAGCTGCTTTTGTTATCCTTCTTTCTTCCTTTTTTGCCTCTGGAACATTTATGCACTCTCTCTCTCTCTCTCTCTCTCTCTCTCACTCTCACATACACACACACACACACACACACACACACACACACACACACTTCCCTCGATGGGTAGGATGTAAATGATCACTGTTCATATGTGACAGCCACGCAGGTGTTTAGCTAGGTAAGCTTGACCTCTGGCCTTGGGTTTCTGGCTGTCTCTTCTGCTTTATGTATCTTTCCCTGAGCAAAAGTAGCTAAACAATAATCCTGGGATGGGTGTTTCTAGCCTCGGAGGCAGCTGTGTGAGTCCAAGAGGTCAGGAGCCATGCTCACTCGGTCAGTGCCAGCTGCACTATGGGAGGTGCCCCCTACAGCTATGACAATGCCTCTTGGAGGAGAAGACAATCACAGACAGAGGGAGGTGCCCAGCCCCTGGCACAGTTTGCCACAAGACACAGAACTTGAAGGAGATTATGCTGAGCTGAGTGGAAGGTGAAATGCCCATTCGGCAGTCTTGCAAACTGCTTTATGTTTTGGTGTCTTAGTATCAATCTCTTGGGAGAGCTTAAGAGTACTTCTAAGTTACTGTGTATTGGTCAATGCAAACTTGTGACTGTCTTGTGTTCTAAGCATTTTTTGATACCTGGAGAAACAGATAGCTGTCCTTTACCAATCTACATTGTAGATTTAGGCTCTTTTAGGGCATCCTACACCAGGTGATTTTCCCCAGGAATACTGAGTGGGAGCATGGAGAGCCAATGAATGAGAGAAAAGACCCTGGTCCTCTTTGGGGTTCAGTTCTTCAAGAAGGAAGGAAGAAGGGGGCAGCTAGGTGGAGCAGTGGATAAAGCACTTACTCTGGATTCAGGAGGACCTGAGTTCAAATCTGGCCTCAGACACTTGACACTTACTAACTGTGTGACCCTGGGCAAGTCACTTAACCCTCACTGCCCCTCAAAAAAAAAGAAGGAAGGAAGAAAAGAAGGGAGGGAGGGAGGGAGGGAGAACAGATGGATGGAAGGAAGGAAGGAAGGTAGGGAGAAAGGAAGGAAGCAAGAAATCATGGAGGAAGGAGAGAAGAAAGCATTATTAAGTGTACCCTATTTGCTGGGCTCTTTGCTAAGTGCTTTACAAATATTATCTCATTTGATCTTCACAACAAACCTGTGAGTTAACTGGTATTATGATCCCCATTTTCCAGTTGAGGAAATTGGCAGAGGTTAAATGACTTGCCCAAGGTCACACAGCTAAGCATTTGAGGCAGATCTGAACTCAGGTTCTCTTGATTCCAAAGGCAGCTAGGGGGTGAAGTGGATAGAGTGCCATGCCTGGAATCTGGAAGACTCTTCTTCCTGCTGACCTCAGACACTTACTAGCTGAGTGATGATCCTGGGCAAATCATTTATAGCCCAGTCTTTCTTTCTTTCTTTCTTTTTTTTTTTTTTTTGGTGAGGCAATTGGGGTTAAGTGACTTGCCCAGGGTCACACAGCTAGTAAGTGTTAAGTGTCTGAGGCCAGATTTGAACTCAGGTCCTCTGGATTCCAGGGCCAGTGCTCTATTCACTGCACCACGTAGCTGCCCCTACCCCAGCCTTTCTTTTAACAACTGCCTCTCTGCAATTTCCACCTACCCTCTAGGGCCAAACACAACAAAGTTAATCCCTCTCACACAGACCAGCCTTTATAGTACTTGACGACGGTTATCATGTTCCCTGAGTCTTCTTTCCCAGGTTAAATGTCTCCATTGTCTTCACCTTCTTCTCATATAGAATGAACCCTCCTGGTTCAAACAAGCAAGCATTTTAAGGGCCAGCACTGGGATTACAAAGACAAAAATGAAACAGACCCTTACCCTTGACCTCAAGAAGCTCACATTCTGTCAGGGGAAGACAACATGTACATGTGTAAATATATGCATATATGTGTATTATGTATGTATACGTACATACCTAGTATGAGCTTTGAGAGAAATTAGGCATTTCAGGAGGTAAAGGGGAGGAAGTACTAATTTCCAAGCATGGGGGACAATCTGTACAAAATCATGTAGAAGAGAGACAGAACACATATGACAAATAACAAGAAGACTAATTTACAATGAGTCCAAAAAGGGAGGTCCGAGCTAGGTCATAAAGGGGCTTCAGATAACATTTTGTTGTTGTTGTTCAGTAGTTTGGTCTTGTCTGACTCTTCCTGACTCCATTTGGGGTTTTCTTGGCAAAGATGCTGGAGTGGTTTGCCATTTCCTTTCTCCAGCCCATTTTACAGATGAGGAAACTGATGCAAACAGGGTGAAGTGACTTGCTCAGGGTCACACAGCTAGTTAGTTAGTATCTGAGGCCAGATTTGAACTCAGGAAGATGAGTCTTCCCTGACTCCAGGCCTGTTTCTTCGTGCACTATGCCTCCCCCTAGCGGTCCCTTAGATAACATAAAAGAGCTAATATTAGAGAGGCAAGGGACTGGATCTGTGCTTCATTGGTGTAAGGAACTCCAGTTGAGGAAGCTCCCTCTACCAATGTTGGGGGGCATTTTTTTTTTACAACATAGAGTCATAGAGGGTTGCATAGAGCCCTGGGAGGTGAAGCAACGCTCGTATTTGATCCTAGAAATAATAATCAGCAAGCATCTATTAAGCCCCTGCCTGACAACGCGCTCATCTCCGGAGACACAAAGTCAAAACAAAAGCCGGCAACAAGAACCACAACAGCCCCTGTACTCCGGGAGCTTACATTCTAACTCAGTTTATGGAGCAGGGGAGGGACACGCTCAGACCTGCCCTTTAGGAATATACCTATAGCGGCCGTGTGGAAGATGATTCGGGTGCCTCTGGATTCTCTCCAGTTTGTCAATGTCCTTCCCGCGTTCAGATTCTCAGCACTGGGCTCAGTATGTCAAATGACCGGGACCCTTCTCGAACTCAGCTCCCCACACTGGTCCTGCTCCCTCCCCCCTCCCCACATCCCCCAGAGGAAGGCTAGCCAATGAACACTTGTCCGGATCCTTCAGGGGAACCCAGACACATTGGACAGATGAGATGGATGCCCCCGATATTTGGATAATTATAAATATTTAGCCTTTCTCGGGCTGTTGCTCATTCCAACTGGAACCCAAAAGCAAAACAGAAGAGAGGAAAGAAGGAAAAATGAAGTGTTGGAGGCCGAGCAAAGTACAGATGAAATGCAAATAGGTCCTCCAAATCCCCATGCTTTGGGGCTGTAAAAAGCTGACCACCCACCGGCAAACTTTATGATCGACTTTTTCCACTGCTGGAGTGGAGTGACTGCCCTGTAATGGAGGGAGGGAGAGGGGAATCGGGAGAAAAGGTGGGGAAGAGGAAGGACTGAAAGAGGAAAACAGCAAAAACTCAATGTGACATTCAGGGTCTCCTGCCATTATATCTAACGAATGAAAACATTCCTTCCTTCCTCTCTTCCCCCTGCACCCCCAGCCCCAGGGGGCCCGAGATCCTTCTCACTGTCAGCCATCACACGCAAAAGCAATCCCAGCTCCAGAAAGGAGTTTCTGTCCATTTCAGATGTTAAATAAGGTGGGGAAAGGACGACGTGACCCCCAGGGTTACTGCGCTCTAGACAGCCCCGGAGAATTGGGGCGGGCTGGGGGTAGGAGGGGGATTGAGGTTGGGCCAGTTACTCAATTACTCCTTCTTTGCTCTGTTCCTTCACCCCCTCTGGCCTTCCACTCTCCCAGGCGGCAGACTTGACCCCAAAGAGACTTCACTTAATGAAGAAGGCGACGGACGATCCCCAGAGCGCCCCAATTCCTCACACCAACAAACAGACCCCAGAGGGCTTTGCCATTAGGCAAGTCTCGAGAAAGACGCCACAGCTTGGTATGATGCAATAGACTTAAGACCTAAGCAGCCCACAGAGCTGGTGGGTGGATGGGAGGGGGGCGGAGGGGGGGGGCTATTAACGAGAATTTGGTCTCAGGCCCTTTCTGATGAACTGACAAGGTCTCTATATCATTCTCCCCTTCAGCCCCTCCCTGCCTCTCCCCACCCCTTCTGCACTGTAACAGCTTTATGCTCTGGGTTTATTTAGGGTGACGGATATAATTACTTTCTGCTGCCGTGTCGTTCTTTTTAAAAATCTAAAAATCAATCAGGCTCCCTCTCCACACTCTGCCCTCCCCAATGGCGCCGCCTCTTCTGCTAACTCCTCCAGACTGGCCTCTGGCCCTTCCAACCGTCCCCGGCCCGAGAGAGTGTCCAAGGGAATGAAAGGGCCTCTGGAGCCACGGGGAGCCCTAAGAAGAGGCCTTTCTACACACCTGGAGGAACAAAGCTGGGGGAGAGGGCGAATATAAGATGAAAAAAAAAAAGATAAGGTGGAGAAAAGCTGAGGCCTCGGCCCCGAGCCCCAGCCGCCCCTTCTAGGGCTCCGGCTCCGATCCGACAGCGGGGCTGTTATTCATAAGCCAGTTTCCTCCCTCACAAAGGACCTTTTGCATGGTTTTTCCTCCTGCCCCAAAAACAGCTGCTCTCAATGTTGTATCCTGAGTGATGATGAGGCTCTGAAAGTGTTTTGGGGGAACAGATGGCCAGGGGAGAGCTGGGGAATGTGCCAGCAGAGGGCCGGGGCAGGCGGCCAAATCCTTCAGTGACTGAGTGCTTTTGCTTCCAGCTCGCGTGCCTTTCCCCTGCCCTCTGCCCTCAGTGGCGCCAGGAGAACTTCCCAACCAGCGTTCTGAACATCTGGAGTCTGCGACTGCCAGGAGCGGGGGGGGGGGGGGGGGGGGGGGGGGGGGGGAGCGGGAGGGGGAGAGAGGCGGAGGGGAGGGGGAGGGAAAGGGGGGGGGGGGAGCCCGGCTCTCCAGCTCAGCTTCTATGTACTCCACGGCGTTACTGACTAACAGAACAACTAATCGAAACCAAAAGGGGCCCAAATGAGAAGCAGGCCGGCGCCCCAGCTGCCGCCAGATGCAAGGCTGCTTCTAGCAGGGCTGCTCGGGAGTCATGGGGAGGGGTTTGCTGGGGGCTTTAAGACACCCGCCCTATTGTCTCCCTCCGCTCCCCCCCCAGTCAGGGATGGCTCCGGCTCTGGTGGGGTCCCCCCCACAAGCTCGGGGTGGAACGCCTTTCATCAAAGCTTTCGTGTTCTCTCCATAGTGCAACCCCGGGGGGGGGGGGCTTCAATGTTGGGGCAGCTCAGCAGAGTCGGGATAATAGAGGAGTTGCCCATAGGGAGAGCTTAGGGGACCCAGGAAAGGAAAGCCAAAGGGGTAGATGGGAAAAGGCCACTGGGCAGGCCTGAATACTGATGCCAGTTCTGCTTACTTCAATCTGATCCAGAAGATTCAATTCAATAAGCATTCATTAAGCTTATTTATTTCTTACTAGGAAAGAAGAGGCAGAAGCAAAAAGTCCCTGCCTTCAAGGAGTTTACACTCTACTGGAAGACTTGACAACTGATTGGTTATGGGACTTGGTCAGGGTGAAGGAAAGGATGAGGCCAAGGTTTCAAATGTGGCGAACTGGAAGAATCCTAGCACAGATGAATGGAGAGAGGGAGGGAAGGAAGACAGGGAGGAAAAGAGGGGGAAGGAGAGGGGGAGGGGAGAGAAAAGAGACAGAACGAGAGAGATAGGATGGGAGGTGGGAGAGAGAGAGAGAGAGAGAAGAGAAGAGGAGAGGAGAGGAGAGGAGAGGAGAGGAGAGGAGAGGAGAGGAGAGGAGAGGAGAGGAGAGGAGAGGAGAGGAGAGGAGAGGAGAGGAGAGGAGAGGAGAGGAGAGGAGAGGGGAGGGGAGGAGAGGAGACAGGGAAAGAGGGAAAGGAGGGAGGGGGAGGGGAGAGAAAAGAGAATAAGATGGGAGGGGTGAGAGAGAGAGGCAATAGAGAATTAAAGGGAGAAACTGTATTATATTAAGCAGTTACAATAGGGCAGGCACTGTGCTAAGCAACTATAGATTTAGAGCTTGAAGGGCCTCAGAGATCAAAGGAAACTGAGGCCCAAAGAATTTTAGAAAGTGATGCTCTCAAGAGAAAAGGGGAAGTTGGAGGGAGGGAGAGATGACGAGTTCCTTTCTTCACTGGCTGAGTTTGGGATGCCCCCCAGGACATCCATAAAAATACAGAGAAGGATGTGGTACCGCTCTGAGCAGAGCAAGGAGACAGGATGGATTCAGGAAGATCCAAGTTCAAGTCCTGTTGGTCAGATTGTTCAGGGCCCAAGGCAACCCTTTAAGACTTAAGTTGCATATCTGTGAAGGGATTGCCCACACAGAGAGTTCCCTACACTGATGAAATCACACTCCTGTTGAGGGAGCTACACAGTTTAGACAAGACACATTAGGGGAGCTGCATCATCTTGATAAAGACAGTCCCAGCCCTCACAGAGACACAGAAACGACACTAATGCCCAGATCTCTGCCAAGAGAGGGCAACCCATTTTTACATTAGGTTAGTCTTAGAGAGTCTCTTGGCTCACTGAGAGGTTTTAAGTGACTTGCCCAGGGTCACACAGACAGTTTGAGTTAGAGGCAGAACTGAAGTCCAGGTTTCCTTGCTGCCTCAGTGTCATTAACATACACTATTACATGATAAATACATTAGAGAGGCACAAAACCAAAGTGAGTGACTGGTAAACCAAGTTCCCTTGGACCATAATTCCCTCCTCCGTATAATGAGGGTCCCAGATGGGATGATCTCTCAGGTTCTTTGGTTCCTACACATTTCTAAAAGGGGGTCATAGGCTATGGGGGGCGGGGGGGGGGAGATGGGGGAGCATTGAAACAGGAGGCAAAGGCTCTGGAGGCAGATGGAACAATGTTGCTGAGGGCCTGATAGAGTGTTTGCCTCCCTTTATATTTGTGTATCCTTTTAAAGTTAGATCTGTTCAATCTTCAGCCTGCTGTCTTGATTTGCACATGTGGCTCTGAAACTGTGGGGATCATGTACATTTCAAAGCCATGGGTGTGCATTTCACCAAAGATGTCTGTGTTTCTTGGATTACTTGTGTCAGTTAATCACTGTGTGTATCGGGTGGTTTGTTGCAATGTTGTTTTTTTTTTCCTGAGTGGGAACTCCTCAGCACGTGTCTCTCTCTCTCTCTCTCTCTCTCTCTCTCTCTCTCTCTCTCTCTCTCTCTCTCTCTCTCTCTCTCTTTCTCTCTCTCTCTCTCTCTCTCTCTCTCTCTCTCTCTCTCTCTCTCTCTCTCTCTCTCTCTCTCTCACACACACACACACACACACACACACACACTCCCTTCAGTCTCTGTCTGTCTTTCTTAATTAGGCATATCCATCCATATGGTAGGAAGAACAGGCAGGAGGGGTTTTAGGTAGAAGAAAAGAAAAGGGACAACTTCCCCTTAAACCCAAATTTCCCTAAAAATTGATGAATATGCACACTGGAACAGAACAGAAGTGTACAATGAAAACCTGAGAGATCATGACATAGAAAAGCATTATTTTTGAAGTCCGAAGCCCCGAGTTCAAATCTCAGTTATGCCACTCATTAGCTTTGTGACCTGAAGCAAGTCACTTGCCCTCTCTGGGCCTCTGTTTCTTTATCTGTACTAGGGGCCTGAATCAGATGATAGATAAAGTTTCAACTCTAAATCCCATAGACCCAAGTTCTACCACTTACTTCTTCTTCTTCTTTGGTGAGGCAATTGGGGTTAAGTGACTTGTCCAGGTGTCTGAGGTCAGATTTGAACTCAGGTCCTCCTGACTCCAGGGCCAGTGCTCTATCCACTGCGCCACCTAGCTGCCCCCTCCCTTTTTTTTTTCGGTGCGGCATTTGGGGTTAAGTGACTTGCCCAGAGTCACACAGCTAGTAAGTGTTAAGTGTCTGAGGTCGGATTTGAACTCAGATCCTCCTGAATCCAGGGCAAGTGTTCTATCCACTGCACCACCTAGCTGCCCCCTACCACTTACTTCTTGTGTGACTTCCATGGATTTCCAGCAAAAAGGAACTGGGAGGTCACCTAATCTTAAGATGGTAAAATCTAAATTTGCCAGGGTCCTCAGAGACCATCTAGTCTAACCCCTTCCTTGTTTTACAGATAAGGAAACTGAGGCCAGAGAGATGAAGACTCCTTTAATGTCACAAAGAAAGTAAGAGTGAGAGGCTCTGACCCCAAATCCAATGGGTTTCCCATTGTACCACACTCCCTGCCTCTTGTGGGCCAGTTCCTCAAACTCGCAAAACCTCAACTGCAATCTTCTTTAACTGTTATCAGCAAAATAGGGGAAAATAATACTTACCCCCAGGCTGTGATGAGGAGAGTAATTTGTAAGCCATAAAAGTGCCCTAGAAATTCAAGCTGTTCTTATGATCCCAAAGTCTCCAGTGAACAGCGTCACATATGAAAGGAGAGACGGCAGCTGAAGCACTAGCCTTCAGACAAACAGCTGGGGGCAAATGGCGATGTCATCAATTGCCAGGAAAGAGAAATTTCATCTATTGTTATGCTCAGAAGATAATTTGGTATTTGTTTGTTCTCACTCCCCCAATATGGACAGACTTCACAGACTTGGACATCTAAGAGAAGTTGTCTGGGAGAGAGGGAGAGGGAGAGGAAGAAAGGAAGAGGGAGGGGGGAAGAAAGATGGGAGGGAAGGAGTGGGAGAGGAAGAGAAAAGGGGGGAGGGAGAGGTGGAGGTGGGGCAAGAAAAGTGTGTGGGGGGGAGATTGCTCTTCCATCCATTTGGGAATCTAACCGTTCCCAGGCAGCGAGGATCCTTAACCACCCAAGCAAGTGTCTGTTCCCACCGGCCCTGCCCACCCTGTAATCCTCCAAATCTGGGTCTCCGATGAGAGGCAGGGGGAAGAATGGGGTCAGGGCACTGATCTGAATCATTCAGGCAGAAATTGGAGGGGGTAGGATTAGAAGAAAAGGGTTATGGAGAATGGAGCGAAGCCTTCCCGCTCAGGGCCTGACCTGCTCTGCGGGGGGGGGGGGGGGGGGGGGGGGAGGCCCGGGCTCTGTTATACGGCACAGTCTTCCCAGCATGATTATGGAATGGGGTCAGTGGATGCCGAAGTCAGAAAAGAGTTTAGAAAGTACCTAGTCCAAAGTCTCCTCCTTGTACAAAGACCCAGGGAGAAGAAGGGACTTGCCCAGGGTCATACAGCAAAGCCAGTCCTAAGACATGGTGTCTTCTGAACCTCCCCAGTCCCATCCTCTATCCCTTCCACCTTGCTGTCAGTACAATACCTTCATTACCCACTGTGCCCCTTCACACACTCTCTGGTCCAACCCGACAGGCCTTTTTTCTGTTCCTTAAACACTATGCTTCAACTCCCACTTTGCAATGGCCGTCCTGCAAGCCTCCAGCTCCCTCCCTTCTCATTGCCTCCTCTATTTTTAAGGCTCTGTTGAAGCAGCACCACCTTCTACAACTTTTCTCCCTCCCCTCCTCGACAAAATTACCTGACGCTTATTTTGTATCTACCTATAGAATGAAAATCCTTGAGGGTGGGGACTATCTCCCCTTTGTATTTGAACTTTCAGAACCTACTAAAGTGCCCAGAACACAGTAGGTGTTTTATAAATGTCTGTTCCCTTCTCCTTCTCCTACTGTGTGTACAGAGGCTGTGTGTAGAGAGAGCTGGCTTTGCAACCAGGAAGTCATGAGTTCAAATCCAGTCTCTGAAACATAAAGGCTATGTGATCTTGGGCAAGTACCTCTCTCAATGTTCTGGGCAACTCTCTAAGACAGTGGCTACAGATATGTCAGTCTGTATAGGTAGAAGGGGTTTCCTCACTCAAGGATCCTCTCTACCAGTAAAGTTCTAGTCTAGTCTCTTCCCTATCCCTCCTGTGTGTAGGGTGCAGTGCCAGGCACTGGGGAAATGGTCCCTGGCCTCACAGAGTTTGTAATCTAATAGCAGAAGATAGCACGCATCCACAGATAACTATAATCAATCAGTAGGATGCAAAACCACAGAAAAACTGCTCTGGGGAGGCAGAAGAGTTCTACTGAGGGAGGTGGAGGCAGAGATTGTAACCAAAACCAGGGACCAAGAAAGGCTCTGGGGGGCAGCTAGATGGAGCAGTGGTAAAGCACTAGTCCTGGATTCAGGAGGACCTGAGTTCAAATCCGGCCTCAGACACTTGACACTTACTAGCTGTGTGACCCTGGGCAAGTCACTTAACCCTCATTGCCCTGCAAAAAAAAGAAAGAAAGAAAGAAAGGCTCTGAGGGGTTTTAAAGGCAAAGACCAGGGGAAAAGGCATGGCAGGCAGAGGCTAAGATGTGAAGATGAGAAAGTCCAGTCTGGCGGGCACAAAGAGGAGGAGGCTGGAAAGGGAGAGCAGTCCTAGATTGTAGAAAGATATGATGAAAGTATGACCCTTTCCCCTCTCATCTGTCTAACTGTACAAGCTGTTGGGGGGAGGGGAGAGAGAAGGGCTGAACCTAAAGAGTGAGGGTGAGGAACTTTGAGTCGAAGACCTGGGTTCAGACCCGACCTTAAACATTTGCCTTGGGCAAAATGGCCCACCTGCTCTGTGCCTCAGTTTCCTTATCTGTAAAATAAGAGCACCGGACTCTAATGCCTCTAAGATCCATCTGATCCTGTGGCCAGCTGACTCCTTCCTGACTTCTAAATCAGGGAGTCCCATGACTTCAGGCCTCTTTCTATTCCCCTTTCATTCAGATAACATCATTTATCTGAGCTCAACTAGACACACTTTTCACTTCACAGAAGATTGAGGCCCAGAGGTGAAGTGACTTGTCCAAGGTCACACAGCTAAGTTGCAAAGCCTAGATCTAAACTCCAGTCTCCAGACTCCTAGCTCAATAGGAAGGTTCAGCACTCTTTCTACTGCCCCAAAGCAAACATCTCTTCAAGTGGAGAGGCAGTGTTGCCTAATGGTGAAACTGGAATGGCTACTGACAAGAGCACACACTTAGGATTCAGAGGACCAAAAGATCTCTTGGACCCCTTTCTGACTTTCAGCCCTCTGGCCCTCAATGTAAGTTGTGGAAGAGTTCCCAGAATCAGAGTCCCCCAGGGGGCAGATGGACGTGTGCCCAGAGTCCTGGGAGGGTACCAGCTCATGGGGCACGTTTATTTGGCGTTGTGGGGGTAGGGAAGGATCAGCGGGGACCTGAGCCCTTGGAAACTCTGCCTCAGGGTCTGGCTTCCTAGGGAAATTCCTCCTGGAAGATGGGAGCCATTCCAAAGAGAGCAGGAGCTCTGGGAAGCCCCGGCTCCTCTCCCCACTGCCCACCAGGGGCTGTTTTCTTTTTCTGATTATACATATTTGTTCACTGGTTGGAGAGAGGGGGAAAGGAAAGATGGGTAGATGGGTCTCAATAGACACAGGAGATAAACAAAGCAACAAATGTGTAATTTATTCATTGGGATTCATTAACTATAAATAGGTATTAAACAAATTGAGGTGCTTGTACTGGTGCTCAGTGTGGTTTTCAATAGAGGATTTTATTTTTCTTTGAAGATGTGATGTTCCAGTTTAAGGATGATACATCAGATGAGGTCTGACTGATACAATGTTGCCTCCATAGGAATAGATACAATGAATACAACTTGAGCTCGCTTTATTTAGGTTTTTAAATAGCTGGACCACACTCTTGGCCCACAACAGTCTTATAGTCAAAAACAAAGAAAGTCAAGTCCCTTTCAAGTGAACTACGGTCAGAGCAGTTCTTTTTCAAGCCTGATCTTATGAAACTGTTTTTTCTTCCTTCCTTCCTTCCTTCCTTCCTTCCTTTCTTTCTTTCTTTCTTTTTTTTTTTTGGTGAGGCAATTGGGGTTAAGTGACGTGCCCAGGGTCGCACAGCTAGTACCTGTCAAGTGTCTGAGGTTGGATTTGAACTCAGGTCCTCCTGAATCCAGGACTGGTACTCTATCCACTGTGCCACCCAGCTGCCCCTACTGGGTTTTTTTCTGAACCCTAAGTAGAGAACTTATTGTATTCCTGCTGCCTTCTATCATCTGGCTTCTTCCTATCAGTCCAGCCTGTCAAGATCGTTTAGGTTCAGAGGATTAAAAGATCCTACGTCTAGGGGCAGGTGGGTGGCACAGTGGATAGGTCTCTAGACCTGGAATCAGGAGGACCCTGAGTTCTGTGATAAAATAATCCATGCTGGAACTCTAGGCTAGATAGGCTTTTTCTTAACTTTCTGAACTCCTTGTGAACATCTGTATGCTTTAATAAATGTTTAATGCCCAAAGACTTGTGCTGAATCTTCTAATTTAAGGCGATCACACAATATAGATTTTAAACATCACAGTTCAAATCCAGTCTTAGACACTTACTAGCTCTGTGATCCTGGGCCAGTCACTTAACCCTGTTTGCCTCAGTTTCCTCATCTATAAAATGAGCTGGAGAAGGAAATGGCCAACCACTCCAGTATCTGTCCCAAGAAAACCTCAAAAGAGGTCACAAAGAGTCAGACACAGCAGAAAAATGAACTGGGTTGAGTTGACATGACGTTTGTGTGTTTTTTTAAAACTGATGCTGAGGGGCAGCTAGGTGGCACAGTGGATAGAGCACGGCCTTGGAGTCAGGAGTACCTGAGTTCAAATCCGGCCTCAGACACTTAACACTTACTAGCTGTGTGGCCCTGGGCAAGTCACCTAACCCCAATTGCCTCACTAAAAAAAAAAAAAATTTAAAACTGATGCTGGTTCCTAGTGATCACTGCTTTGCTTTCAAAGTTCTGGTGAGCCATCTGCTTAATCATCAATCTGTTTTCAACTTTTTCCCCCAGGGAATAAAATCAAGCTTATTTGCCTATAGTCTCTGGAACCCCACCCCTTCCATGCTTTGGAAAATGGGTACATTTTTTCTAGTCTCCCTGCAGGCTTTTCAAACTGTTTCTGTTCTCAGAGATTTCTCAGTATACTGATAGTAGTTCTGTGATCACACCTGAAAATTCTTCTGGGACCCTGGAATGTGACATTTCTGGGTCTGTAGTCTTTATCTGCTTTAAAATGATTATACACCAGGTGTTGTCTTTCACAGATCTTAACTCAAAGCTAGGTTTCTCTTACCCTTTGTTGTTCAGTCAATTCTGTTGTGTCCAACTTTCCTTAACTTTATTTATCTATCCATCCATCTCTCGGTTTGTCTGTCTATCTATCTATCCATCCATCCATCCATCCATCCATCCATCCATCCATCCATCCATCCATCCATCCATCCATCCATCCATCCATCCATCTATCCATCCATCTGTATGTTTGCTTGTTGAGATGGAAATAATAACAGGGTTGGAGTCAGTCTTTACTACCATGCTGAGTAGAATGGCTGTAAAGAAGGCAAACCATGAAGCCTGCCCTCAAAGAGTTCTCCTTCTAATGGAGAAACCAGATGTCCTGCATTCAGATCTCAGCTCTGCCACCTCTGTGACCCTAGACCAGTCCCTTGTACTGTCTGGGCCTCCATTTCCTTTCTCTGTAAAATGGTGGGGGGAGCTTCTAGGGTCACCTTGGGCTCCTAACCCCCTCAGCCCTGTCTTCTCCACTGCCCTCCCGACTGCCTGACCCCAGGGGCAGCTCACTCGGAGTTTACAACACTCCCTTTGTCACCGAGGACTGCTAGCATCAGCGGCAGTGCGGAGCCATCAATCACGGTCCTAATTTGCCCATGTCACACGGCCAGAGGAAAGCCAGCCGGGGCTAGGCTTCCTCTCTCACCCCCAGCTTGATGGTGATTTCATCTAATTGGTCCCGAGGTAAATAAGTGGCAGGAATGCTCTTGGCAATTAGTGAGTGGTCTGGCTGCCCATCTTAACTCGCCCACATGACTTGGGCTGGATTAGCCCCCTGAAGAGCTGTTTCTTGGGGGTCCCAGTGGGGAGCCAGGAAATCGAGAGCTTCTGGAGAGCAGGGCCTGTCTTGTGCCTTTCTTTGTAGCCCAGCACTTAGCACAGTGCCCAGCACATAGTAGGTACTTCATAACCACTTGGTAACTGATCATCCACACAGCCTCCTCCCCCTCTCCCTCGGCCCAGGATGGGGGAAAGGTTGCTCATGCGTGAGGCGGAAGGCTTTTCAAGGGTTGCCTCGGGTCCCAGAGCAATGAATGGTGGGAATTAGAAAGGGGCAGATTGAGGTCGAAAGATAGAAAATCTTCCAAAGATGATGGGTGCCCCAAAGTGGAACGAGCTGCCCAAGGAAAGAATGAGTGGTTTCCCCTCTTACTGGAGGCTTCAGGCAAAGTCTAGAGAACTTAGAGAAGATTCTTGCTTGGACCGGATGCCCTCTGAGGCCACTTCCACTTCTGAAATCCTGTGATTCTGGCCCCAGTTTCCTAAGGGTCCCTGACCTAAGTGAATGGCAGGAGATCCCATACGCTCTCTTCAGTCCTGCCCTTGAGAAGGGAAGTTGGCATCCCTCTGTCTGCCAGCCTTGTTCCAAACAGGTCCCATTGGGGAAGAATTGTAAAATGTCTCTAGCCAGAAGAGACCCTAAAGATCTAGAAAGTGCAACCCCATTCTGCAGATGAAAAAACTGGGCCCCTAAATCTGGCCTCAGACACGTGATGCTTAATAGCTGTGTGAGCCTGGGCAAGGCACTTAACCCCAATTGCCTCACTTAAAAAAAAAAAAAGTCTGCTCACTGCTGTCCTCATTGGCCAGTACCTCATGAGATGCTGTATGTGGATGGCTGAAGTCTCTTTACTCCATGTACCTGTGCTCTTCTCCCACAACCCAATGGCCAGGCCCTGGAGGACTTAACCCTTTCTTCCCCAGATCATTGGCACTGTGGGCACACCCTCCCATAATAGGGTTAGAGAAGACCTCCATCAAACAGATCCTTGAAAATCACGAAGCCCCTCTCCCCTCTTCTCCCCAACAAGGCCACGGTGAAATCCTCCCTGTGGCATCACCCAGAACCTACCTTCCTCTTCTTGGACCTGCCTTCGGCTTGCAGGGTCCGGGTACACCGTTCCACACATTCAGAGAAGCTCATGTTACTGTGGTCAGCGCTGTAGTCCAGGTCAGCCAGCCTGGCCAGGGAAAGGATATAGTTACAGGCTATCCTCAGGATGGCCAGTTTGGACAACTTTTGACCGTAAGAATAGCAGGGAACCTAGAAAGGACAACAGAAAACATTTAGGGCCAGGGCTGGTGACAGATGCATGGCTGAGAGATGCAGCTCAGGCAAAAGTGGTGAATTGCAGTAATCGAGGGGGGTCACGGGAAGATGGAGATGATGTCTTTCCATTGGTTACAACTTAGAATCACAGGGGGCAGCTGGGTGGATGAGTTGGATAAAGCACCAACCCTGGATTCAGGAGGACCTGAGTTCAAATCCAGCCTCAAACACTTGACACTTACTATCTGTGTGACCCTGGGCAAGTCATTTAACCCTCATTGCCCCACAAAAAACAAACAAACAACTTAGAGTCATAGATTTGGGATTAGCAGGTAGAGGTCATGTGGTCCTGCCATCTTATTTTGAGGAAACTGGATCCCAGGAAACATAAGTGACTTGTCTAACATCACACCTGGGGCAGAGCTGGGGATTTGAACCCAGACCATCCAATTCTAATCCATTGCCCTTTTCCATGAAGCCGGATAAAATTGAGCACAGTGGATGAAGAAAATGCAAGGCAGAGAAGGAAGCCAGAGGCTCTCCAGGTCTAGTGGGATGACACTGGATCATACCTTAATTTTCTCTGAGACCCCACTGTAAAAGTATACTGCTTGGGGGGCAGCTAGGTGGTGCAGTGGATAGAGCACCGGCCCTGGAGTCAGGAGTACCTGAGTTCAAATCCGGCCTCAGACACTTAACACTTACTAGCTGTGTGACCCTGGGCAAGTCACTTAACCCCAATTGCCTCACTAAAAAAAAAAAAAAAGTATACTGCTTGGCACATAGTAGGTGCTTAATAATTGCTTATTGACTGAATGACTAACTTCACAAATGAGATAACAAGTGTAAAGCAATCCTCGATAGCCTATATAAATGGTAGTTATTATCATCATTATCATCATTATTAAAAGAGAGGCCTAGTCATCTCTCACTCTAACACAATAAGGGGTTATGGGATAAGCAAGGTCGTCCTAGGCAAGAACAGTCAGGACTTTGAATTTTCCACACAAAATATTTCTTCCCTGAAGAGGCACACAGAAGAGTCTGAAGGTATACTACATATGAGAAATCCCTGGGGCCCTTTAAGGACTAACCCAGGACTCAGAGCACAGGAACTGGCCTGAGTCTAGCCTAGCTCCACAGAGATCCTGGCAAGTTAACAAGGGACATTTGTAATACAGCTAGGTCCCAATTAGTTCGAATAAGGAATCCCCTGAAGTGATTCAATGTATTCAACCTCACACCATTCAAACTTATAATTATGTAAAATAAGGTCACTGGTTCCAGCCCAATGGAAATATGCAGTATGAATCTGAATAATGCAGCCATTTCAGGGGATTTTTTTATTCCCATTAATCCCATTAATTAAGCTATACTAGAGAGTGCCATAGAGTAGCATTTGAACTCCACCCCTCAGTTTACTGGGAGTGGAAGTATGCTAGCTGAACATCAATTAGTCAGCTTGCTCTTTAATTTTAGAGTTTGCCACCACTGCTCTAGGCAATGATAGTTAACATTTATATAGTACTTACTATGTGTCAGACACTGTACTAAGAGCTTTTTATAAATATTATCTCATTTGATCCTCACAAAAACCACAGAAGGTAGATACTACCATTTTACATATGAGGAAATGGAGACAAACAGAAGTGAAGTGACTTACCCAGGGTCATACAGCTAGTGTCTAAGGCCAAATTTGAACTCAGGTCTTCCTGACTCCTCTTCATGAATTCAAATCCAGCCTCAGATAGTTACTAGCTGTGCAACCCTGGATGAGTCACTTAACCCTGTTTGCCTCAGTTTCATCACCTGCAAGATGAGCTACAGAAGGAAGTGGCAAATCACTCCAGTATCTTTGCCAAGAAAACCCCAAGTGGACTCAGAAAGAATTAACTACAACTGAAATGACTGAAAAAGAAGAAAAACAACAAAAGAGTAAGTGCTCAGATATTTGCTGAATGAATAGATGGATGGATGGATGAATGGATGAAGAGGGTTTCCTGTAATCAAATAGAATTTACAACAAAGTCAACCAGACACATAAAAGGATTAGCCATAATTGTTACTGTTATATGGTAATTCAGCATTAAAAAAAAGCAGGCCACATAAATGACCACAATCCCCATGATTTAGGAATGGAAAGTGTTGGAGATGGAAGGGAGTTTAGAGATTGTGAAGACTAACCCATTTATATATATCTATATATCTATATCTATCTCTATCTCTATCTCTCTATCTCTCTATCTATCTATTAAGTGAGGCAATTGGGGTTAAGTGACTTGCTGAAGGTTACACAGCTAGTAAGTGTCAAGTATCTGAGGCTGGATTTGAACTCAGGTCCTCCTGAATCCAGGGCTGGTGCTCTACCATTTATTTTACAAATGAGGAAACTGAGGCTCAGAGAACAATAAGACCAAAGTGGGCTTTTTCCCTATGTTTTCCACTTTTTAAATTACTCTGTGACTACAAACAATATTAACATGGGGAGTTTTCCCTGATAACATATACTATTTATTATCATCGTACCCACTGACTGACATATGAATTAAAAGCTCAATACCCCACCCAGTTCAAACTTCCCAAGAACTTCAGAACTGGGGGTCTCATCAAATCCCAGAATCCCAGAGTTGGAAAGAACCTCAAAGGTCCTTTAGTCCAACCCATAGACAAAAGGAATCCCCACTCACATACCCAGTAAGGAGTCACCCAGCTTTTGCTTGATGTCCTTTAAGGAGAAAAAAAAATGCCCACCTCTGAGGTCAATAGATTCTACCTTTAGAAGGCTCTAATCAGTAGAAATTCCATCCTGACATCAAGTCCAAATTGGTCTTTTTGCAAGTTTTCCCACTATTCCTGGTTCTGCCCTTTGGGGCCAAACATAGACTAATCCTTCCTCCGTGTTAGCCTTTCAGATACCTGAAGACAGTTATCATGCCTCTCCTGGGCTTATCTTCTCCAGGATAAACATGTCTGGTTCCCTCAACTGATGCTCCGGGGTTGCTCCCCACTGGACACTATCCAGCTAATCAATGTCCTTTTTAAACACTTCTGTAGGGAATGGACATAATACTCCAAATGAGGGCAAAGTACAATGTCAGTCTACCACTTTTTTGTTCCTGGAATCTAGGTCTCTTTTAATGCATCACCAAATTATATTAGCTTTTTTGGTGGCCACATGACCCTGCTGACTTTTTGAGCTTTCAGTCCACTAGAGGCCCCAGCTCTTTTTCAGAACAGTTGCTGTCTAACCATGCTTCTCCCATACTATACTTGGGAAGATGACTTTTTGAGCCCAAGGGTAAGATTTGACATTTACTGGTCCTGAATTTCACCTTAGGAGAATGCATTCCATGAAACAGTTCAATACTCTGTTGTCTCCCTCCCTGTCCCCATTCCCTATTCCCTGTCCTTTCCTCCTACCAATACTTCCCCATTTAAGGCTTCCTTGAGTGAAAGGGTTGAAAAGGCTGGAGAGAGAAGTTAAATTTTATACCCATTGCAATTATGCCTCAGTCTCACCCAACTGACTCACAAGTGTCCTACAAATATTTGAGAGAAAACTTCCAGGGAATATTAGTTTGTACTTTAAATATACTCATCTAGTGTGTATGTGTTGGGGAGGGGAAGATGATAAGAGAGAAAAAATACCTATGAAAAAGATGTGAGGTCCCTTGTCAAGGTCACAGGTGTCCAGACAGTTGTAGATTCCTGTAGTATAATTTAGGAAGGAGAATGCTGGGAAGACAGACTATTCTAATGAAGGGCTGAGATTGGCAAATGAGGAAAGGGTCTTTCAGAATACCCAAATGGTGTCTGAGTCAACCCCAGTGTCCCTGTGACATTCCTAGTTGAGTAATTCTTCTCTGCCCAAGTCAGCAGGGCCTGTTCCCTTTCACCCATGCTCAGAGTACTCTTTGATATAAAGAGTTTGGTACAGGAGGTTCCTAAAGGAAATCCAAACATTACTGGAGCAAATTCTCCTTTGGGACTGGCCTTTAGAGCTAGCTTACCAAGTACATACACACACACACTTCATAACTACACATAGTTTTGCTGGGTTTTTTTTTTACCTCAAATAAGCCATAGAATCATCACTTTTGAGCTGGAGGGGACCCTTAAATGCCATCAAGTCTAACCCTTCATTTTACAGATAAGGAAACTGAGGCCCAGAAATGTTATGCGAATTGCCCAAGATCATACACAGTCAGTGGGATCTGAATGCTGGCTGGTCTTCTAAGTGCAAATTCAACATGCTTTCCCACTATACCACACTGCCTCTTAGAGATTCCCAGAGTTCAAAGTATCATAAATTTGCAGTTGGAGTTGGAGGGGGCCTCATAGATTACCTAGTCCAACTGGCTCCTTTTACAGGGGAGGTGAAACTGTTTCCTCAGGAAGAAGACTTGCTCAAGGTCTCACTAACTAGTAAGCAGTAGAATGGGAATTCAAGCTCATAACTATTTATGCACTATCTCCCTCCAGTAGAATGGAAACATCTTGAGGGCAGAGACAACTGGCACTTTTATCTCTGAGTCCCCAGAACCTACCACAGTGCTTGCTGCCCTTTGGTAGGTGATTGATTACGATTCCTAAATTGAGTTAACATCAAGCACAGGAAGGGCCTTGAAGGCTCTAGGAGGCTGATTGCATTTGAGCCTCACAAGCCTCCTCTGAGAAGGTGGTGCTAGGATAATTCTCATCCCCATTGTAGAGATGAAAGAGCCAAAGCTCAGAGAGGTGAGCTTTGGTCCCCCATGCCAGGTCTCCCAGGCAGGAAATGTCACCGGTGGGAAGGGAGTGCAGGTCTTCCTGCCTCTGGGGCCAACACCTTATCTCCTTACACCACACAACCTCTTTGAAGGAGACCCCACCAGAAGTAAAAGGCAACTCCAGGACATTCCAAGGTCCCGCTACCCCCTCCCACCCAGGCCCATCCAAGAAAAGTTGGCAGAACAATGAGTTGAGGTTGTTCCCAGCAAGCATCCAGGGGAACACAGTGCTTCCCCCCTCCCTCCCTGCTCCAAACTCCTTTATCAACTCGGACAAATAAACAAGGCTTGCTGCACAGGAAAGGTATCAGGCCCTGGGGCTGGGGGTGAGTAGCCACAGTGCTTCAGTCCCCTGCTGTTTCCCCCGCCCCACTCCAAGTTCCCTAGGCCAGGTCAGGCCTCCGGGAGAGAAAGGCCTCAGGGAGTAGATGAAAAGCCTCTGGGTTCCTCAGGGCCCAGCCCTGTGTCCACACAGGCACAGACAAGAGGTGAGAACGGAGAGAAGCAGGAGGACAGCTCCCCAAGGCTGACTGGAAGGTGGTGATAGCAAGGGCAGTCAGCGTGAGATCTGGCCCTGCTTCATTGTTTTCTCTGGGAGGCTCGGCCCAAAGAATTTCCAGAAGGTTCATTTAAACACGCAGCTTTTTTTATTAGCCCTTGGCTCCGTGACAGCAATGTTCCCTGGGGCAAGACAAGTCAGATGCTCTGAGGCTGGGGGTCTGGGTTGGCTAGTGCCCAGTGGTGATGGTGGGGGGCAATAAGGGGGTCTGGTGCATCAGGTGATGGCCCAGGCTGGGCCAGCTGACTGCCCGAGGTGGAGAGGGGGCTAGGAATGCCCCGCCATGGGCCACATCAGGAAACTCCGGCTTGCCGTTTGCTCCCACGGCTTCTGCCTGGCTGTGGAAGAGCAGACTTTACAAGAGCATTGCTCCTATCTGAAAAATATCTGGTCCCTTTTATTCCCCCCTCCATCCTTCCACCCCACCCCCAGAGGCATCCAGTCTCTCAGGCTCTGGGGGGGGAGGATGAGGGAGATTCCTTTGGATGCCTGACCAGTTCTGAATCCTTGCTGGTCCCTCCCCCACCCAGCAGCTGTAGTACCGAGAAATACCTCCTGGAAAAGCAGTGACCTCAACAGGAGGGACAGACTGTCTGCCGGAGCCTGGCCAGCAGCATTCTGGGTAAAGGAAACCCAGCTGCTTGGGGAACTCATCCTTAATGGGGAGTGAAGGGCCCAGGAGTGGGCCAATTGATTGGACAAGCATGATTCCATTATTGTGAAGGAGCTGGGGGCACAATGGATAGTGCACTGGACTTGGAGTCAGGAAGACCTGGTTCCAAATCCTGCCTCAGACACTGTGAGACCCTGGCCAAGTCATATCACCTCTCTCAGCTTCAGTTTCCTCATCTGTAAAATGAAGATAATAACACAACCTGCCTCTCAGGGTTCTGAGGAAGGTCAAATGAAATACTATCTGTCGAATGCTTTGCCAATCACAAAGCCCTACAGAAATATGCTGTCACCATCATCATTATTAATCATGCACATTATACAAAAACCAACATAAACAGCCCTTGCCCTCAAGTTCTATGGAACAGCATGGCAGAGTGAAAAGAAGCCTGGGTTTGGGCAACTAGGTGGCGCAGTGGATAAAGCACCGGCCCTGAATTCAGGAGGACCTGAGTTCAAATCCGACCTCAGACACTTGACTAGCTGTGTGACCCTGGGCAAGTCACTTAACCCTCACTGCCCCACAAAAAAAAAAAGTAGCCTGAGTTTAAAGGCAAAACAATTGGCTTAACTCCCAATCCTTCTTCAGACTGCCTGTGTAACCCAGGGCAAGGGACTTGACCTTGGTCTCCTCATCTTTGCAATGAAGGTTTGGGACTAGAAAACAACTGGACAAGGTTCTTGGCTCTCTGGCTTCGGGGCTATCGCACATCTTTAGGCAAGTTGGCCTGTTGGTGCCTCAGTTTCCCCATAGGTAAGACTTTCTCATCTCAGATGAGATCTCCAAGGACCCTTCCTACTCTGACGGTCTGGCTTTGACCATCCCTAAATTGAGGAGTGGGCTAAAGAGGAGCCTGTCTGGCAGGCTGAGGAGCCTAGGATTATCTCCTAGTGGGGATCTGGGGTCTGGGATCAGGGGCTTCTCCCTGCATGATGAGCTGCATGTGGGTCTTTTCTGCCCATTTGGAAAATAACTGCTTGGTAACTATTTAAAACCTTGCTAAGTTTCCTTACTATTTGTGCGTCTATATGTCTGTGTCTGTGCATGCTTTAAGATCAGTCTTCTCTAGTGGAGAGATCAGTGGGCCAGGGACACTTAACCAACAAGCAATTATTAAGCATTTGTCATGTGCCAGACATCGTGTTAAGCACTGAGGATAAAAAAGAAGGCAGAACCACCATCCTGCCCTCAGGAAGCTCACGGGGTCTAATGGGGAAGACAACACGAACACATGACACATGACCCATGGGATACATCAAAGCCAATCTCTGAGGGAAGGCACCGGCAATGGGGAGGGGGCAGAGGAGGCCTGAGGAAAGGCCTCTTGAAGAACATAGGATCTGAACTGAGTCCTGAAGGCAGCCAGGAGGCTGAGGTGAGGAGGAAGAGCATCCCGGGCATGGGGCACAGCTCGAGGAAAGGCACAGGGTCTGTGAATTACAGTATGTATACAGGGGAACAAAGTGAGAAGGTGCCAGATTGTGATGATTACTTTAAATGTTGAAGAGGAGATTTTATATTTGATTCTGGAAGAACTAGGGCTACTGACACATGTTGGAATGGGCATGGCCTCATCTTTGCGTTAGGGGAATCCCTTGTCAGCTGAGTAAAGAATGGAATGGAGTGAGGTGGGGGGCGGGGAGGGCTGCTTAGGCAGGGAGACTGATTAGAGGCTATTGAATTGTCCAGGCAACAGGTGGTGAGTAGCTAAACTGGGGGATGGGATGGGGGGGGGGCTCTGTGAATGGACAGAAGGGGATGTGGGTGACAGATGTTGTGAAATCAGAAATAACAAGACTTGACTAGAGATTTGCTATGAGGGGGGAGAGAAAGTGAGGATTCCCAGATGTAACTGAGGTTACAAGCTTGGGTACCTGGGAGGAAGGGAGAGACTTCAAAAAGAATAGGAAAATTGGGGAGAAGAGAGGGCTTGAGGGAAAGAAAACCAGTTCAGTTTTGGACACATCAAGTGTGATATACCTATGGTACATCCAGTTGGAGATGGGAGGCTGGAGGTCAGTAGAGAGAAAAGGGTTGGATAGATAGATGATAGATAGATAGATAGATAGATAGATAGATAGATAGATAGATAGATAGATAGATAGATAGATAGATAGATAGATAGATAGATAGATAGATAGATAGATAGATAGATAGATGGATGGATGGATGGATGGAAGGATGGATGGGTAGGTGGATGGATGGATGGATAGATGATAGATAGATAGATAGATAGATAGATAGATAGATAGATAGATAGATAGATGGGTGGGTGGATAGATGATAGATAGATGGGTGGATGGATGGATAGATGATAGATAGATAGATAGATAGATAGATAGATAGATAGATAGATAGATAGATAGATAGATAGATATGGGAATCAGCTGCACAGAGATGATCACTGAACCTATGGGAGCTGATGAGGTCATCAAGTAAGAGAGTAGAGAGGAAGAAGAGGGTCCGGGCCATAGTGTGGAGAGACAGCCATATTTAGTGATCATGACATGTATGACAAACCAGCAAAGGACACTTCAGAGAAGTTATATAAATGGGATGGGAGCCTTGAGAGAAAGGTCACAAAAACTGAGAGAAGAATGTTGCAAGGAGAAGAGGCCGATGGGCAGAGTCAGACACTCCTGACCTCTGTATGAAAGTTGGATGTGGTTGGGTGATGCTCATCCATATTTCTTTCTCTGATCCCCCTTTATAACCAATGGTGGCCCTTTGTGAGATAGCTGGTCAGGATTCCGGGGCAGCCTGGAAGAAAGTTGCATGAAGAGGGAAAAGATCAAGGAAGAAAACTGTGGGGATAGAATCTACATGACCTCTGCCTGACTAGACTCCACCAGGGGCTACAAAGGAACCACAGATATAGGCCATTCCAGGGAGGAGGCCATAGGACTTATGGCAGAAGGATACATAAACATCTCCAAGTTCTACCCTCATGTTTTACAATCAACCAACCAAGAAGACGATGAGCAGAGGCAAAGTGACTTGTCTAAGATCACACAGGCTGGAAGTAGCAGAAACAGGATTAGAACTGAGGTTGTTGATTCCAAATCCAGTGTTCTCTCCAAGTACCTCACAAGTTATTGGGGGAGATAGAACAAACAGCTACATGCATCACTGGGACTGAAAAATATTTCTCAGGTAACAGAATGATAGGTGGGGGATGGAAGGGAGAAATAAGGGGACGTTTGAGGGGAAGGGGAAGAGGAGGGAAGGGAGAAGAGAAGAGAGGACAACGGAGGGGAAAGGAGAGAAGGCTCCCATCCCATGAGCCCCCTCCTTTCTTTATCACTTCTCAGTTCTTTAACTTGTCCCTCCTCCCTCTGGGTCCCCTTCCCTCCAACACACTCTTTCCCAGCACGGTCTGTAGCCCAAGCAGACACATGCATGGAATGGGTCCAGCTGGGCATACATGGTCTTAATCTGACAACCATGAAGGCTGTTGGCTGGGCAGCTGGGTTGGTAAGTGTGCACGGCTGTTCTTCCATCTGCCCCCTCTTCCCCACCCCACCCCCACCCTTTGCCCTGCCCCACTGGTGGTTTGACACTGTAGAGTCTGCATGGACAGAGGCTAGAAATGAGAGAGCTCATGTGTACATGTAAAAAACCCCCTCTTTCTCCTCTCTCTCTCTCTGTCTCTTTCTGTCTCTGTCTCTGTCTCTGTCTGTCTGTCTGTCTGTCTTTCTGTCTCTGTCTCTCTGTCTCACTATCTCACTGTCTCAGGTCTTGGAATGGACTTCAAAGACCACCTAATTCAACTTGTGCTAGAAAGAGGTTCTCCTCTGCCCCTGACAAGTGGTCATCCAACCTCCAAGCCTTGAATACCTCCAAGGACAGGGAACTCCCTCCCTCTTATGGCTCATTCCACTTACAAATGGCTCTAACTGTTAGGAAGGTAACTAGATGGTGGAGTGGACAAAGCTCTGGGCTTAGAATCAGGAAGACTCATCTTCCTGAGTTCAAATTTGACTTCAGACACTTCCTTGCTGTGTGAACCAGGAAAAAGTCACTTAACCCTGTTTGCCTCAGTTTTCTACTGTGTAAAATGAGCTGGGGAACAAAATGGCAAACCACTCCAGTATCTTAGTCAAGAGAACCCCAAATGGGGTCACAGAGAGGTGGACATGACTGAAAAACAATTGTTAGGAAGGCTTTCCCCCTAAATTTATACTTAAACCTGCCTTTCTTCAACTCACACCTGTTGCTCTGAGTTCTTTGTCTACTGGAGCTCAACAAATCTAACCCCCTCTTCTGCATAAGAGCCTTTCAATTAAATGAACATGTGGACCATGGTGACCACCCCCCAATCTTCCCTTCTCCTGGCTAACCATCCACAGATCCTTCGACCCAACCTCAAATGACATGGTACCAAGGCCCTTCAATCTGCTTCGCTCCTTTCCTTATCTCCAGCTAGCTTATCAATGTCCCAGAACTGTACACAATTCTCTAGGGCAGAGTACAGCAGTACTATTCTCCCCCTAGCTCTGCAAACTGTAGCTTTCTTAATTTGGCCTAATATCACCTTAGCTTCTGTGAATGCCACATCACACTGTTGGCTCATTTGAGGCTCTTATTACTGGAAAACCCCTAGACATTTTGAGGACAAACCAAGGTTGAGATCTGTCTCTTTGTGATTATACTTGAGAAGTTGATGATTTGAACCCATGTAAAAGTTTACATTTATCTCTATTAATGATCATTTTTAATTTTTAAGAGTTAACAGTTGTGATTAACAATAATATTAATAATAGTTATCATTAATGATGGCAATGATCAATAATGATAAATTGATAGTACTACTCTGAGGCAATATAATTTTCTTAATAGTAGGGGCTCCGGGGGGAAGCTAAGTGGCACAGTAGATAAAGCACTGTCCTTGGATTCAGGAGGACCTGAGTTCAAATCCAACCTCAGACACTTGACACTTACTAGCTGTATGACCTTAGGCAAGTCACTTAACCCTCATTTCCCTGAAAAAAAAATAGTAGGGGCTCTGGACAAGGAGATACTTGGAAAAAGGAAGAGAGCTCTCATGGCTTTTTAAATTACAATTTGTAATTTAATTCTATAAACATGTTTGAGCAGCTATTTTGTACAAAGCCCTGTTGGTCCCAAGCGAGAAACAGGTAAAAAGAATTGCAACTCCTGTCCTCAAGAGGCTTGTCCCTCCAATCCTATTGGAGAACAGGATAAGACATGAACACAAATAAAGCTAACATAAGGTTGGAAAGTATTTAGCAGAATGGGCTGACTTGGAAGGTAGTGAGTTTCCTGTCATTGGATGACTTCAAGCAAAGACATAACAACCACTTGCCTGGGATATCTTAAAGGGGGATCTTTTGCAAGTCCAAATTGGATTGGAGAAGATGATCTTGGAGATTCTTTCCAATTCTGAGATTCAGCAATTCTCTAAGGCAGGAGTTCATAACCAGGGTTCCCAGAGGTGTTTTCTTTCTTTTGAAGATAACTATATTTCAATATCACTAGTTTCCTTTGTAATCCTATGTATTTCATGCATTAAAAACACTATTCTCAGAGGGGGTCCATTGGCTTCCTTAGATAACGGGGTCCAGGATACAAAAAAAGGTTGTGTGCACGCGCGCGCGCGCGCACACACACACACACACACCCCATGAGGGTATAGGAGAGGCCATACAGCCTGGTTTAAAGACACATTCAAGGATGGAGGCCCTGTTGCTCAGAGACTTTCCTTATTCTCATCTCTCAATTTGACTGCACAAAGAGCCAGACTCAGGTTGTCTTGGGCTTGGGGCTAGAAGTCACCCATGGGTTCCAAGTTAACATCCAACTTCTCACCCTCCTGGGGAGGGGGGAGGGCGGGAGATCCCTTGGATCTTTAAGGGGGGCTAGTGACAAATGGGTGTGAATTGAGAAATGATCCTTGCCCTACGAAAACACACCAGAGCAAGGGTGGTTGGTCGTCACAGAACCACAGAGATGGAGAGGGCCTTCAATGGTATCTAGTCCAACCCAGACTGGAGCAAGAATTGCCTACAACATCTCAGGCCAATAATCATCCAGCCAGGGGGGACGCCCTACCTCTACATAGCAGCTGATTCCACTTTGGGACAACTCTTCTTATTAGGATCAAAATGTAAGGGTGAGGGACAGCTAGGTGGCGCAGTAGATAGAGCACCGGCCCTGGATTCAGGAGGACCTGAGTTCAAATCCGTCCTCAGACACTTAACACTTACTAGCTGTGTGACCCTGGGCAAGTCACTTAACCCCAATTGCCTCACCCCCCAAAAAAATGTAAGGGTGAGAGCTTTGAAATATATGAGGGAGGGGACAGCTAGGTGGTGCAGTGGATAAAGCACTGGCCCTGGATTCAGGAGGACCTGAGTTCAAATCTGACCTCAAACACTAGACACTTACTAGCTGTGTGACCCTGGGCAAGTCACTTAACCCCCATTGCCCCACAAAAAAAAAAAACAACAAAACAAAACCCAAGCATTTATCAAGTACCCACTATGTGTTAGACAATGTCCCTGGGCCTCAGTTTCTACATCTGTACAATGAACAGTTTGGGTCCAAAGACCTCCAAGGTTCCATTCAGCCCTAAAGCCATGGTCCCATGAGTGGAAGGGGGAGCTGTTCTCAGATAACTGTGGCTGAGACAGGAAGAAGGGAACCAAAAGACTTAGGAAAGCCAGGCTAGGAAAGGAAGCTGGTTGATGTCACAGAACCCTGGATCTGAACTTAGCCTCAAATTGGAACCCCCACTAGTCACTTCCCCTCTCTTGGCCTCAGTTTCCTCATCTGTAAAATGAGGGGGTTGGCCTTCTAAGCTCCCTTTAGCTCTAAATTCTCTGATCTTGTGATCAGTCCAAGTGCAGGGGCTGGGGAATGGCCACCATCGTCACCAGCCATGAGCGCCAGAAGCCAGGGTATCCTGGAAGCCTAATCCAGGGCAGGGGAGGGACCAAAGAGAAGGAGAGCCCAGGTCAAGGGGTCCAAAGGGCATTTCTTTCCAGCCACTTAGTGTCCTTGGCTTGCTAGGCCTTCAGAGTGGAGGGAAAACTCCTAGTGATGAAGGGATGGCCACATGATGACAAGGAAGAAAAGACTAGAGCTGGCCACTGTGTGTGTGTGTGTGTGTGTGTCCCTCAGGTCATCTGGGTAGGAACCACAAACCCAACTGGACTCCAACACAAAGCATGTGTAGAAGAGGGTTGGGATCACGGAGAAAGTCTGAGGTTGGCAGTCAGGGTACCTGAAGACTCTGAGTCAAGAAAACGTGGGGTCAGACTCTGCCTCCAACACTCCCTAGCTGTGTGACCCCAGGTTTTACAGTGCCCTAACTTCTCTGCCACACGGACACAGGAATACAGCTACCTCCTTCATGGTTGTGATCTCCAACGCGATGGTATATATGTGTGTGTATGCATATGTGTATATATGGATATGTGTATATTGTGCATGTGTGTGTTCACGTGTGTATGTGTGCCTGTACATGTGTGTATGTGTGTGCATGTGTATATATAATATATATATATATATATCTTTGTAACCTTTGTATTTGTAACTCTTAAGGTCCTGTAAGAATATTAGTTATCATCATCACCTCATTATTATTAGTCTTGGCTTTTCCACTGATTCACTCACTGTATGACTATGGGTGTGCATTTTGGGGGCACTTCTCTCTGGGATTCAGGCTCCTTCCTCATCTTTAAAACAGAGATCTGACGGGTAGCCTGGTGCTTTGGAAAGCGTGCTGGCTTTGTAGGCTGAAGACCTAAATTGTAATCCCAATTCCATCACTTCCTGTTTAACCTTAGCCTAGGAAAATCACTGACCTCCCTTTCCTTATCTGTAAAATGTGGACAATCCCAAAGACCTGGCCAACTGTAACATCGTATGATGCTCTGGCTCCCACCGCGCCTCCTCTTGGCTGGGAGGACTTGGGGATCCCCTTCAGGTTGGAAAAAATAGAACTTTTCCTTTACTAAAGCCTGAATGTGGATGGGAGGATAGAGTGGGAAGGGGATGAGAGGTGCTCTGCTCCTTTGCAGAGAAAGAAACCCTGAGCCTGCCAATTTCATTTCCAAACATGGATTGTTAGTACATCCCCTAGGTCTGGAGGAAGCCTGATGAAGCTGTTAATGTTGGGGGTGTGGAAAGAGCACGGGCCAGGATTCTAAAGACCTGGGTTCCAAACCTAGCTCCACTGCTGAATTAACTCACGACCTTGAACAACCCGCTTTGTTTCCTGAGGCTCAATTTTTCCATTCAGTAAAATGGACTTAATTCTCCTTGCTTTGAATGACCTCACAGACACAGTGGAAGGAATAAATGGGATGGAAAGAGCTTTTAAAAGATTTAAATCAGTCACCATGTTCTGTGGACTCTACCTCTGAAACCTCTTTCCTATCTATCCCTTCTGTTTATAATATATGATATTATATATGTGTGTATGTATGATATATATGTGTATATATTTCACATAATATTAATTCCTCCAATAATAATGGAATAGAATAGAAGCTTCTTAAGGGCAAGGACTATTTAATTTTTGTCACTGTGTCCTCTGTGGCTAGCATAGTTCCTGGCATATAGTAGGTGCTTAATAAATGCTGGTTGGATTGAAGTTAATAAAATTATTACTAATAATAATAACTGTCATTTGTATAAACAGCTTTAAGGTTTGCCAAGCCCAGGCAACAGCCCCTTGACAAGAACTCTCCCTAGCCCCACAGACTCTAGTCTCTCCCCTTTCCTATCTATCTTACTTGGGAAGCTGTCAGGTTCATGTTTCTGGCACACAGATCTGATTGCATCACTCCACTGCTAATAAATATATGTACATATGCACACATGGATGTATGTATGCATATATATATATAATATATAGAGATTATATAATATATAGATAATACACATATATGTGTGTGTGTAATTTAACCTATTGCCTCCTGAAGAAGAAGCCCAGGTTCTTCTGTCTACATTCCAGGTAAGTGGAGCTGGTCTCTGTCTCCTCTCACTGCTACCCCTCACGTACCACCTTTTCTCGCCTTCATGTCTTTGCACATGCTGTTCCCTGGAACAAGGAACTAGAGGCATGATGGATAGAGTACTGGGCCTGGAGTCAGGAAGACCTGAGTTCAAACTGGGCCTCAGACGCTTACTAGCTGTGTTTCCCTGGGAAAGTTACTTAACCTATTTGCCGCAGTTCCTTCAACCGTTAAATGGGGATGACGAGAGAGTTGCTACAAGGATCAAGGGAGATAATACTTGCAAAGGGCACATAGTAGGTGCTGTATAAAGCCTATTCCCTTAATCTAGGATACATCCCTATGTCTCCAGCTGCTGAAATCCCACTCTGTCTTTGAGACCCCACTGAGCTTCCACCTCATCTAGGAAGCCTGTCCCTGATTCCCTCCCCCTCTCTTACCCATTTGTTCCATTCTGCCATGTATTATATTCATGTATGCGCCTTAGTCAAGGGAAGGCAAAGGAACTTGACCTGAGATCTCATTGGGATAGTGAACCCCATTTCCCAATGCAGCTCTGTACCTCCTGGTCTTAGAGCCGTGCCTAGCATAGGGGTGTCTAACACGTGGCTAGCCAGTGGCACAGCCGCCAGTAAACTCTCCCAAATTAAAATGGAAGGGGGAAATATTTAGCAAAGTAAAATGATAAAATTGTAGGACATAGATAATGTTAGTATGTGGTTTTCTAAGTCAATATGCACACAAGGAGCCTTCTGTATGGTGGTTTAGTAGCCTCCATTTCTATTTGAGTTTGACCCTACTGGCCTGGCACACAAAGAAGTTGTTACTTTCTCAGGGCTGCACAATCAATATGTGTCAAAGGCAGAATTCAAATATAAATCAGCTAGGTTTCCTCTATCTCCTTCCTCTCTGAGGGCAGTGGACCCTGTTTTATTTATTCCTAGCACCTATCTCAGTGCATTGAACATACTAGGTTTTGTATAAGTGTTAGTTGAATTGAGTTAAAAGCATTTTATACAATATCAAAAAATGCACCTCTTGCTTCCTTTCAGAAGCGGAGGGGCTGTGGGTGTGGAACACTACATATGCAGTCAAATCCAGATGATGTGTTGGCTATTTTCACTGACCTGATTTTTAAAGTCGTTCCAAAGGATGGCACACTGGGTAGGGGCGGGATATATTCAGAATTGGACGAGATGTCAAAAATAAGAGGCATCAATAAAAATAAGACAAAATGTTTCCAAAGCAAAGGATTTCATGCAGACAAAGTAGCGATATAAGTGCCGGCTATAGTCCAAACCCGTGAGGGTTCATTCCCATCAGCCTGGCAGCAGACTGCAGGATCCCCTCTCCACGGAGCCACAGACGGAAAGGCCATTCTGCCCCACGGCAGAACAGTGCCAAAGAGAACACTGCCTGATGGCTGGCATAGTCATCACAGGGGAGCTGCTCAGCAGTGATCTTACCCTGGCTCACCTTCCCCAGGAAGAAAAAGTTATTTTCTAAATATGGTCCCATGTCTTGTTTTTTTAACACCCCCCCCCACTGCCCCTACCCTTAAAATGATAATTTAGCTCCAAAATATAGTCATCCCAGGACCTTTCTACTCAAGGAGTCTTTATTGATCCAGGAGATCCCAGGGGCTTGAGCTGGAAGGGGGCTGAGAGGTCCCTTCTTCCACAGACAGGAAAACTGAGGCTGAGAGGTGAAGAGGCTTGCTTACTGAAAACATGCAGCCACTCAATACCAGAGGGGGAAAAAAGAACCCAGGTTTCCTAGCTCTCCTACAGTATGATGCCTTGAAGGTACCTCTTACCCCACCCTCCCAGCTTTACCCTCCCATCAGGGCAGAAAGCAAAGTGTGAAAAAGAGGAAGAGTATCAGCGGAACGTTAGCCACTAGGTGGATCAGTGGATAGTGTTGGACCTACAGACAGGATAGACCTGAGTTCAAATCCTACCTCAGACACTTGCTAGCCATGTGACCCTGGGAAAGTCAATCAATTGCTGTCTGCCTCAGTTTTCTCATCTGTAAAATGAGATGAGCACTTAACTCACAGGGTTGTTGTGGGGATCAGCCAAGGTAACATTTGTAAGGCGCTTTGCAAAGCCTAAAGTGCTATATAAATGCTAGCTAACTAATTATCAGGGATCTTATTGATGCACAGCAAGGGAGTAGTTAGGAAATGCCTGTTTAAAATAGACAAAGTAGCTGTCTATTTGGGAGCAGGGCCACCTAGAGTCAGAGCATGGATTAGTAATACTAATGATAATAGTAATGATGGCCTCAAGGGCAGAGCCACTATTAAGTTGGTAGTAGGGAACCACTCACTAGTGAAGGATGGAAGAGAGCCCAAGTAACCCCTGCACCTCAGCTGGAAACTGCTCTGGGCTCACCCTACTTGCCTGGCGGTGTGTGAAAAGGGCAGGGGACGGTGTCTCTGGTAGGTTCTTCCCTGACTTCTTCCTGAATCCTGAGTATCCCAAAGAATACTGTCATTCAAGATAGTAAGTGGCCCAGATGTAGCCAGTGGTAGCCAAGATGTCTCTGGATAGAGGAGAGTCCCTTCAGAGAGCCTGGGGGAAGAGAGGAAGTTGGAGACTTTGATGATTTCTTGGCCCTGCCATGGGGGGGGGGGGTGGAGAAGGAGAAGGAGAAGGAGGATTGCTTTGAATAGTCCTTCCCCAGTAGACTCACTCTAATCCAGCAATATTTCCATAAGCAGACAAGAGCATGTACTTTTTTCTACAATTTGTGTGGGGGGCAGCAATGGGGGTTAAGTGACTTTCCCGGGGTCACACAGCTAGTGTTAAGTGTTACTCAGGTCCTCCTGACTCCAGGGCTGGTGCTTTATCACTGTACCACCTAGCTGCCCCCAAGAGCATGTACTTTTCAAGCAAGTAAAGAGCCATTTTCCCTCCTTCTCCAGATGCCCTAGCTCCTCATTGCTCGGCTTCTTCCTAACCCTCTAGTTCCAACACCAACCAGTCCACGCTCCCCAGCTTGGAGCTGAGGGGTCTGTGTCCATTCAGACCCCGAGAGAGGATCTAGACTCCTTCTACTCCTCCCCCACCTCCTCCACCTCCAACCCAAGGGAGCCCTTTTGAAGACAGGAATTTTCAGCTGCCAGGAAAGTGAAATATGAGGTCTAAAGTCAGAAGGCACCAAACTGCCCAGTCATGGGAATCTGTCTTTCTCTCCAGCTGCAAAGCAATTCACTAGACAATGGCAGCCCTTAGCCCCAGGAGTTATGACTCATCGGCATTGCCATTACCGTCAACATCCACATCATTCATTCATGCAGCACAGATTTATAAAGCACCTACTATGTGCCCAGAGACTGAAATAAGAGCTAGAGAGCCAGAGACAAAAATCAAAGCCCCTGTCCTCAAGAAACTTACATTCTGTTTGGGGGAAGGAGGAAGAACATGTCTATGTACAATCAAAAATTAAATTCGGAATAATGTGGGAGTGGGGGAACAGTAGCAAGTAAAGGGGACTCAGGAAGGCACTTCTGTAGGAGTTGTTGCTTGATCAGAACCCCGAAGGGAGCTAAGAGGCAGGAACTCCAGGCAAATCACCATCACCACCACCATCAAAGCTTGCAAGCCCTTCCTCCAACTTGCGGGGGCAAAGGTCACTTCTCATCCCCGGCCCTCTTTCTTCCCATCCCCATCCCCATCTCTAGGCAGATAAGCAGGCACCTCTTCACAAGGGAAGACTAAGCCCAGGGATGGTGGGAGGGAAGGGTCGGAACTCTGACAGGCTGTTTACGAGATGGTGGGGAACTCTAGGGGGAGAGGAAGCGTAGCTTCCCCCCAGTGGGGTGGGGGGGGACAGATAGTAAGTAAAAACCACTCCTCCCCCACTCCAAGAAGCCTCTAAGCAGTCTGGGCGCGCTTGGGGGCTGGGGCGGGGGGGTGGTGGCTACGGGAGGCAGAGCATTGAGTCCTAGCATCTAGCTAGAACGGGACGGTATCTCAGGGGCCATGGAGTTCAACCCTCGCATTTGGCAGAAGAGGGAAACTGAGGCTCGGAGAAATCGAATGAGATAACGGTTTTTGTGAACCTAAAATCGCGAAGTAAATGATAGCTGTCGTTAGATAATTTTTCTAAGGACACGCAAGCAGTAAGCATCAGAGAGGCAGGATGGGAACCCAGGTCGATCCACTCCTCACCTTCGTGGTGACACTCTCTCAAGGACCATGTTTCCTCCCGGGACTAGCCGTCTCCCTATCCCCACCTCCCAAACTCATGCCCCAGAAGGGAGCTGGAGGCTGTGAGGGGCAGAGGAGCAAGGTCCCCAGTCCCGCCGCCCCCAGCCCCCAGCCTCCGCGGGGATGCGGCTACCAAGCAGGGGGTGAGCTGAGCGTGTGCGCGAAGATGTGAGCGAGCATGCCGTACCTGCTTCCTCAGCGCCTCGAAGGCGGCACTGATGGTATGCACCCGGGTCCTCTCCCGAGCGTTCGCCAGCAGCCTCCTAGTCTGCTGGATGGCTTTGATCTCCGAAGAGACGCCGGCAGTTTCGCCCAGTCGTTTCCGAGGCGAAGACGCTGAAGACTCGGGATTGTTATTGTAAATTACGTGTGAAATGGACGAGAAGGAACTTCCCGCTGGACGCTGCGGCTGGGGCTGCGGCTGGGGCGCTGGGGGCGGCGGGGGTTGCGGCGCGGGCTGGCGAGGGGGCGGAGGGCACAGCACGATCCGGGAACGCACGCTCTGGTCCCCGAAAGTCTGCGGAGCCTCTCGCCCGTCCCGGCTACCGGCCGGAGCCGCCAGGCCCGGGGGCAGCGGCGGGGGCGATGGGGGCAGACCTCGGCCAGGCCCCGGGGGGAAGCAGCGTTTCCGCATGTCCAAGACCTCGCCGCCCCGGGCCCCCCCGCCGCAGCCTCGGCCACTACGGTCCCCCGGTAGCAACAGCAGCTCCGGGCTCTCCTCGGGCGGAGCAGCCGCCACCGCCGCTCCCTTGGCCGGGATCAGCCGCTCGGTGCGCTCCCTTAGTCCATTGGCCGCGGGCTCCGGTACTTTCAAGTCCGCCCTGAAACTTTTGTAGCCGTTCACGCGCCTTGGCCCCTCCAGGGTCTTCCTCTTGAGCCTTTTGGGGCAGCTCACCTCCTTGATGCATAGGCTCGGCCACGGCCCCCCCTCCAGGGTCGGGAGGCTTTTCATGTTAGGCTCCTGCCAGGGACAAGGTGAGGGCCGGAGGAGGGGGGAGCGGGACCCCGTGCGGGGATAGGGGGACGTCTCTCCCGCGCTGTCCCCCCGGATCTACGGCTCTCTCTCTCTCTCTCTCTCTCTCTCTCTCTCTCTCTCTCTCTCTCTCTCTCTCTCTCTCTCTCTCTCTCTCTCTTACCTTCTCCTCTTTCCCGCTCTCTTTCCCCCTGACTTTTCGCCTCCCTTCTTCACTTTCTCTTTTTCCTCTGTCTCTTCTTTCTGTCCCTCTCTGCGAGTCTCTCTGTCTCTTGCGCGCTCTCCTCTCTCTCTCTCTCTCTCTCTCTCTCTCTCTCTCTCTCTCTCTCTCTCTCTCTCTCTCTCTCTCTCTCTCTCTCTCTCTCTCTCTCTCTCTCCCCCTCCCTCCCTCCCTCCTTCCCTCTCCCTCTCTCGCTCTCAGTCTCTCAGTCTCTGCCTCCCTCCCTCCCACTCTCTCTCTCCCCGGAGCAGCTGCACCGCCGGGGCTCCTCAGGAGCGATGTGAGGCTGTCTCTCCCTGGAGCGCTCACGGTGTCATCTGAAGTCGCTGCCGCATTGCCAGCATTTTTGGAGAATGCACGCTGAGATCCATCTGTGTTTGTTTAGCCTCAGTTTACACAGAAGCCCTGTTAGTGAGATCAGTCAGCAGGCCGCCTGTTAGGGGAGACTGCTCCCACAGCCAGGAGACTTTCCAGCCTCCAGCCGTCCAGATGAGCTCCTTTAAAGAAACAGGAAGCATTTTTCAAAACAGCTGTGCTGCCAATCTCCTTTGTCCTCTCTCTCTCTCTCTCTCTCTCTCTCTCTCTCTCTCTCTCTCTCTCTCTCTCTCTCTCTCTCTCTCTCTCCCTCCCTCCCTCCCTCTCTCTTTCCTCTCTCCCACTCTCTCTGCTCACATACTCTTAGACACTTATTGCCCCCCAAAAAGTTTGTGATTTTTATGTGCCTTTTATTGCTTAGAGTTTTCCATGTCCTTTCAGAATACTCATCACCTGCATATGGTTTATTGACATTTCTCTCCCTTCTGTGTCTCAAGGCTATGATTTTAGAGGGAGCGGTAGGAGGGAGGAGAAAACACTGCCTTGTTTTGGCTGTCAGACATAGCCTTGCCTTTTCTGGACCAGTATCATCCTGAGTGAAGCAAAGACAGAAAGTTGCAGAAATCAGAAGGAAGAGATGGGACCTGGGAGGAACTCTAGGGATCTTCTCCGTTTTCCTGAAGTGTGAGGTGACTTCCCCATGGCCACACAGGTCATAGTAGTCAGTGGCAAAACTAGAATTCAGAGCCAGGTCTTCCAAGCCAGCCCAGCACTCTTTCCTACATGCAAGGTTACTTTAGAGGCAGCTGGGAATTGTGGAGAAAGCACTGGGTTTGTAGTCAGGGGAATCTGGCTTCAAACACCCCTCTGTCACTACTGATATGACCTTGAACAAGTCACTTAATGGCCACTTTTCAGAGCCCTGGGTTGAATCTCAGAGACAGTCCTATAATCTAAAATAAAAAAGATGGACTGGGTGGTCTCTAAAGTCACTTTCCACTCCAAATATATGGTCCCGCAACTTGTTCAGCCGTGTCCCACTTTTTGTGACCCCATTTGGAGTTTTCTTGCCAATAATACCTGAGTAATTAGCCATTTCCTTCTCCAGCTCATTTTACAGATGAGGAAACTGAGGCAAACAGAGTTGAATTACTTGCCCAGAGTCACACAGCTACTAAGTGTCTGAAGCCAGATTTGAACTCAGGAAGATGAGTCTTCCTGACTCCAGACCTGGGACTCTTCCACTATGGCGCCACCTAGTTGCCCCAATCCCTGTTGGTCTCTTAAGGCCCTTTCCACTCTATGATCCCAGCAGGTGTTGATCCAACTAAGCTAGACGTGGTATGATCCATAGCTTCTGAAGACCCTTGCAGGTCTAGGACTATGGGCCAATGAATCCCAAAAGGGACTTAAGGTGAACCCAACTATTTCCAGCTTCCAGCTCTGGGCTCAAGACTCCCTTTCAATATCCAATAGTTCAGTGGTATTCCAATAGTATTCCAGGAGAATGCAAAATTCAGGAGTCAGAAAATGGAGGTCCTTAATGCCTAGACTCTGGGCCTTAGCGATGAGAGACGATAATAACTACAGAATGGTAGAAGTGGAAGGGATTTGGGAGTTTATCTAGCACAACCCCCTCTCAGGAAGAAAAGCCTGATATGAGGTAGTTCTCAAGCAATAGAAAGGGAAAGTGGAGTCAGCAAGTCACAAGGCATTTGTTAAGCACCTACTGTGGTCCAAGCACTGTGCTAAGCACTGGGCATAAAAAGAAAGGCTTTGAAGGAACCCATAACATATTAGCAGAGACAACCTCCAAACAGATCTGCACAAACAAGTTACATGGGGGATAACTGGGGAGCAGGGTAGGGAGGGGTTGACAACACAGCCTTCCCTCCAGCCCACTTCCTGGAAGGAGAGTAAAACAAGTATCTTCTCCCATCCTCCATCACCCCATTTCCCCCAGAAGCCCTTAAGTTCAAATTCACATACAGATATTTGTGCAAGCCTTGTTCCTCCTGTCACACCCAGAGACCTCTCCCTCTTCACCCCTCCAAAAAGTGACACGAGGAGTCCCTCCTTATTCCTTTTTATTCTGCCCCAAATACCCATTTTACCTACTGGAAAGGTCTCAGGATCACAGAGTTAAAGCTAGAATATTAGGGGCCATTTTGTCCAAGCCCTTCACTTCACAGATAAGGAAACTGAGGCACAGCATGGTTAGGGGATGTGTAGTCATAGAAGGTCAGAGCTGGACCATTTTACAGCTGAAGAAACTGAGGCCCAGAGAAGTCATTCATTCACTGAACACTCATTAAGGGCATGTTGCATGTAGGTTACTGTGCTAGACTGTCTAGCTATGGGTCTCAACCCCATATGGGGTCAAATAACTAAATATGGGGGGTCTCAAAAATCTGGCAACAGCTAAAGGTTATGTATGCCTATTTGATATACCTATATACCCAGGGTTCTGTAAACATTTCATGGGGCAAAAAAGGGGTGGAAAAGGTTTAAGAAGCCCTGGTCTAGGTTTAGTGAGGAAATAAAAAACCAAAAACACTGGGGGCAAGTAGGTGGCCCAGTGGATAGAGCACTGGCTCTGGATTCAGGAGAACCTGAGTTCAAATCAGACCTCAGATACTTGACACTTACCAGCTGTGTGACTCTGGGCAAGTCACTTAACCCTAATTGCCTCACCAAAAACCAAACCAAAACAAAAAGACACTGGCAGAGATACGAACTTTAGAAAAGTCAATGCCCCTGCCCTTTTGGAGTTTACAATCTCAGAAATAAGACGTAAACAGATTACGATAAAATACAATATTACAAGAGGGATGCATTACATAGCACCATGGGAGATCTGAGCTGTCAGTCAACTAGCATTTATTAAGTTCCTACTGCATACCAGTAGTAGTGCAAAGCACTGAAGATACAAAGAAAGGGGAAAACAAAAACAACCTGGTCCCTGTTCTCAAGGAGAGCCTATAGGAGCCCTAGCGGTCCAGGATGTACTTCTAGAGAGAAGTAACAGGGCTCAACATTCTACTAGTGACTCCTGGGGGGTAGGGGGGAAGGGTAGCAATGTCTCTGCTGCTGTTCATAAAATGTGGTGCTGGAAAGAACCCTGAAGATCATCTCACCCTTTATAAACAAAAGAGGAAACTGAGGCTGAGCAAAGGGAAGCAGCTTACCAGAAATGGGACAGTTGAATAGCAGAGTAAGCATTCCTGATCTCCAAGAGAAGGACTTTTCATTACTCAGCTCTGTCCCTGTTCCTTGGGAGACCACCGAGGTCTCTCTGAGCTACCTTAAGAAGAATTCCCCTCCACTCTGAACACTCAGTGCTTCCTCAGCTTGAGAAATCCCCAGAGCTGGATTTTCCTCTAAAGCAGGAATTCTTCACCTGGGCTTGGTGAAATTGTTTTCATTTTAAGTATTTTGACAACTGTATTTCAATCTAATTGGTTTTCTTTATAATCCTGTGCATTTTATTTTATGCATTTAGAAACACGGTTTGGGAGAGGTTTTTGTAGGCTTCTCTAGCCTGCCAAAGGGGTTCGTGACGTGGATGAGGAAAGGGTTCTGAACCCCTGATCTAAAACCTCTTGCTTTGGGAAATGCTCTTGCTGAACGTGATGGCCGATGCCTACGGCGGCTCCAGGCTACTAAGGAGGATGAGGCTTATTAGTGTTGGGTTCAGGAGTTCTGAGCAGCAGTAGAGCTAAAGCTCATCGGTGTCTGAATGAAATCTGGCACCAATACCGGCCAGGGGTTGAACGGACCTGGTTCGGAAAATAAGAAAGTCACTGCCCCCATGATGATCAGCAGTAGGATATCCAGCCATTGGTGGTCACTGCACCTCCTGCCTGGATAAGAGGGAAACCCAATCTTTCTTACACAATGCTCAGCGAAGTGACCAGCTCACCATGATCTGTGCTGACTGGGGCAGCGGGGAGCGCAGATAACCTGCAGGCAGCATTTGGGCTCCCCCTTACAATCTCCTCAGCCTGCAAAGCTGGAATGAGATGTGTTAACAGATGGAATCATTTAAAGGTTCCCTTCTCAGCCTGGTGTGGTAGAATGAGCGCCAGACTCCGAGACACAAGATGTGGGCTCCACCAGCTGTGTGACCCCGGGCCAGTCCCCTACCTCCCCTCTCTGAGCTTCCTTTCCCTCAGCTATAAAATGAGGGGGTGGGATTAGGTGACCTCTACCATGCCTTCTGGCTCTAAGTCTATGATCTGATTTTCCCTTCTGGGGTTTTTTGGTGGTGGTGGTTGTTTTTACCTGTAAATTAGAAAGTAAAATTGAACTGTTTTCTTCACAGACTTGTCATAAAGCTTCTATTTATCTGCAAGCTTGTCTACCCCAACAGAACAACTCTTTGAGGCCAGTGAATGGTCTGGTACCTAGTGGACCCTTCATAAATGTTCGTTGATTGACTGATCGGTGCTTCACATAAGATCATCTATCTCTCATTTAAGCACTCTGTAAAAGTGAATTGAGATAACCCCTACCCCCATGGTCATCTTGGTTACTATTATTGGCCCCGGTGGCCCTCTGCTGGAAGCACTGTCACTCAGCAAGGAGCTAAAGCCAACTCTAAGCAACAGGCTTGGATAATACAGAAACTGGAGAGGGGACAATCGGGTCATTGGATTGCCAGCAGCCAATCAACCTTCCCATTTTATATATGAGGAATAGGAATCTCAGAGATGGTGAGTGACTTGCCCAAGGTCACTAGCTCAAAAAGCAGCAGAGCGGGGCAGCTAGGTGGCACAGTGGATAGAGCACTGGCCCTGGAGTCAGGAGTACCTGAGTTCAAATCCAGCCTCAAACACTTAACACTTACTAGCTGTGTGACCCTGGGCAAGTCACTTAACCCCAATTGCCTCACTTAAAAAAAAAAAGCAACAGAGGCTTGAGTTGAACCCAGGCTTCTAATTCCAAAGCCAGAGCTCTTTTCACTATACTGAGAACTGGCTTGATGTGAGTCTTAACGTTATCAGGAGCTCAATATTTTAGCCTGAAATAATTGGAAAGGAAAAGCCCTTGCCCTGGGAACATATGGGACCAATGAAGTCCAGAAACACAAAAGCTATGACCAGAACGTGCTTATTCAGAGATGCCTGACTAGAGCCTCCTGACTCCCCCTTTTTTCCAGTGGGAAAGGGGGAAGTCAGAAAGCAGAGACCGCCTTTTTAAAGGGTCTCTTTTTTATCCTCTGATGCATTTAGTACAAGGCTCTGTCTTTTGAGTTGTCATCTAACCAGTGGGACTCATTTCCCATCTTTTATTCAGAAAAATTAATTGTGCCTGCCTTGCCTACCAAATTAAATTCAATTTAATAACCATTTACTAAACAAGACTATGTACTACATTCTGATGATAGAGACAAAAATAAAACCATCCCTGTCCTCAAGAAACTTGCAATCTATTGGATGGGAGGGAGACAATATGCACACAGTACATAAGTTTAAAATAATACACAAAATAAATTCAAGGATCTATGACTTAATCAGTGTGTTGAGTGTATTGATCACATCAAGGACCTCTCCATTAAGGGGATGAAGTATGGAATAAGTATTATTTCCTACACACCAAAGAAATGTTAACTAAAAGGCACAAAAGATTTATAATTCACATTGTCAAAACTTAAACAATCAGTGTGACTAATAACTACTGTTACAGTCTTCAGGGAGGTTGTGTCATAGAAGTCAGAACAATAAAGCAACTTGAAGACCAGCTGAATAATCACTATTACATTTCAGCTTGACTTTGCACTATGTCCCTCAAAGTCCACGTCTTCTGATAAATCAGGTCAGGGATTAGGCTCATCCTCTGGCCAAAGATCATCTTCTGTAAGAGCACTAGAGTAATTGCAAGGGTGTACAACCCTTTTATGCTCTCAAGGTGGCTTCTAAGCCTAAATGGGTTAATTTGGGGATTGTTCCTTGGTCACCAAAAGTGGGGGAGGGGAGATGAGGAGAAAGGAGAGAGAGAGAGAGAGAGAGAGAGAGAGAGAGAGAGAGAGAGAGAGAGAGAGAGAGAGAGAGAGAGGAAGAGGAGAAGGAGGAGAAGAAGAAGAAGAAGAAGAAGAAGAAGAAGAAGAAGAAGAAGAAGAAGAAGAAGAAGAAGAAGAAGAAGAAGAAGAAGAAGGAGGAGGAGGAGGAGGAGGAGGAGGAGGAGGAGGAGGAGGAGGAGGGGGAGGGGGAGGAGAGACAGAGAGATCATTCATCAAGCACTTACTGTATGGCAGATACAAGCAAGCAAGAAAATCCCTGCCTCCAAGGAGCTTACATTCTGATGGGGAAAGACAACACATGAAGGGAACTGGAAAGAGAGGGAGAGAGAAAAGAATACACAGGAACAGACATAGAAGAGGCAGCTCAAAATCGAGGCTCAGGCTTGCCAAGGCAGGGCATGACCTTCAGTTGTCATGTGTTCAGGTCCACGTGGTAGGGAGAAGGATGGTTCCTCCTCAGGGCTGTTCTGGAAAGCCATGCTTGCTCCAGCTGTTTAAATCAATCTGGGTTGGGAGCCAGAGGACCTGAATGTGGATCCCAGTCCTTCCTTTTACTTCCTTTGTAACCTTGAGCAAGTCACTTATCCTTCTGGGTCCCTCAGTTTGCTCCTCTGTAAAATGAGGGGTTGGGCTGGGTGATGTGTAAGGTCTCTCCCTTTGCTAGGCCTTTGAGGCTTCTAGCCCCCAAATGCTGTGATTCTATAGGAGGGTGAGCTTCAAAAGAGGCAAGTTGTCACAACTCAGGGATTCATGGATGGTCCCCGCCCCGGTTAAGCAGAATAGGCAACAGCTTTTGCAACAGGATGGATGTTCCAAGGCCCAGAAATCCCTCCCCAATGCACCTCCCTCAGTTCCTTAAATCCCTACATCGGAGTTGATACTTTGTATTAAGAGACATTAATAGATGACTAAGAAATAACTGATTGATTGATTATCTCTAGAAAGTTGTGATAGAGCCCACAGACAGACAGGAAGGAAGAGCTATGTTTGTAGCTGGCTCTGACTGTTTTGTTCCTTGGTTGACTTCTCTCCCTCTCAGTAACAGTGCCAGAACTGGAATGAGGCCTAAGCAGCAGTAATAATAATTTATATTTTATACAGTGCTGATGGAGAAGCAGGATGGCATAGTGTAGTGTTGATGTTCAGTCATACCTAACTCTCTGTGAACCCACTTGGGGTTTTCTTGGCAAAGATACTGCAGTGGTTTGCTGTTTCCTTCTCCGGCTCATTTCACAGATGAAGAAACTGAGGCATATGGGGTTAAGTGACTTGCCCAGGGTCACAAAGCTAGTAAATGTCTGAGGCCAGATTTTAATTCAGGAAGATGAGTGCTCCTGTCTCCAGGCCTGGGCTCTATCCACTCTATCCACCTCACTGCCCCATGGTATAGTGAGTCATGTGCTACACTTGACAACAGGAAGACCCAGGTTCAAATCCCACCTCTAAAACTTGCTGGCTATGATCCAAGGGCAAACCACTTAATTCCTCTTAGCTTCAGTTTGCTTATTTCTAAAACTGAGATGATAATTGCTACATCACCTCCTTACCTCACAAAGTTATTGTGAAGATGCAATCAGATATTGCTTTGCAAACCTTAAAGTACTTTGTAAATGTCAGTCTTTTTTTTTAGTGAGGCAATTGGGGTTAAGTGACTTGCCCAGGGTCACACAGCTAGTAAGTGTTAAGTGTCTGAGGCTAGATTTGAACTCAGGTACTCCTATCTCCAGGGCTGGTGCTCTATTCACTGCACCATCTAGCTGCCCCAAAATGTCAGTCTTTATTGTGGACTTCAGGGACTTCAGGCTCCAAGTCCAGGGCACTTTCTATTGTGCCACCACTGTCTCAGCTCATTGATTAATTATCAGTCATTAACATCTTCCTAGAAGTATGCTTCTCCAGTTAGCCTTTGCAAGAAGGCAGAGGACTGAAATCATGGAATATGGGGCAAGTTGGTTTGATAGGGAGAGGGAGTAGAAGGGAAAGGAGCTGGAAGTGAAGAACTCCATGGGGGTATATGCCCTCCAGAAGCAGGAGGATGGTGAGCCCAGGAGATGGAGAGGGGCCAGACACTGAAACAAACCAGCTTTGCCATTTACAACAACACAGGATTTGCCAGCCCAGACAGGTCAATTGAATGAAATCAGTCAATTCCATAAGCAATCAATCTGTTCGACTGCTTGTTTTCAATGAAATGATGAAATGACTTCTTTTGGCCTCTGTCACTGAGCAATCACAGCCTTGGTCAAGCCACTGCTGAATTCAAGGAAAATAACTTGTTCTTTTTTCTAAACCTGACCATTGGGTTAAAAAGACTAATTAGGTGTCAAGAGGGGTGAGAATTTGAGGCATATAGTGGAATAGATGGGAAATCATGGCTGGAGAATACAGCTCTTTGGTGGCAAAAAGATCAAGTTTTCCAGAGTCGGTTAGGGATGCTCAGAGCCCACGTGTGGCCGTCAGCTAGCTCTGGGCCCCACCCTCTGGTACCCTCAAATCAGTCTCTTGTGCTCCCAGACTTTGCCACCTGTCTGCCCATAGCAAAATACATTCCTCCTATCTTCCTTCATTCCTGCAAAACTTTGGTCAAGGCTAGGAAGTGACCAGAAAACCAACAAATATCCACTATGTGTCCAGAACTGTGCTAAGCACTAACAGATACAAAAAAAGGCAAAAACTGGCTCTGACTCAGGTAAATTACAGTCCAATGGAGACAGCAATGTGCAGATGACTTTTATATACAAGATATAGACAAGGAAAATTAGAAGACGTGGGAATGTGCTCAGAGCTGTTAATAATAACCTTCTCTCTCGGGTAACACATTTTAACAGGAAGCTTCTGGAGACAGTGCATTTAACCCCAAGGTGTCAGAATCATAGAATGTTAGAACTGGGAAGGGATATTAGGGACATTGTAGTCTAACACTCCTCCCAAAGCACAGGTAAGGAATCTGAGGTCCAGAGAGAAGTGAAATAGGTTGGGTTTTTTGTGTTGTTGTTTTTTGTTTTTTTTCAATCTCACAGATGCTCTCTAGAGGAAGTGGAACAAGAACAAAGGTTTCTTTTTTCCATTTAACAAAAATCTGCTTTCACTCTCTCCTTAAGCCACCTAACCCCGCCCCCCCCCCAAAAAAACAAACAAACCCAGACCTTTGTAAAACAATATACAGAGTCAGGTAAAACTAATACCTGCTTTGGCCATGTCCAACCAATATATACGTCTCACTCTGCTTCCTGAGTCCATTCCCTCTCTGCCAGGGGGTGGGCTGCATGTTTCATCGCTGAGTTTTCTGGAATCCTGGCTGGGCTTCAGAACTGATCAGAGTTCGTAAGTCTTTGAAAGTTGTTTGTTTTAACAGAACACAAGTTTCCTGATTCTTATCGTGGTATAGTTCTGTAGTACCCCTTACGAAGGCAAGAAATTGGTAGAGGAGAGCAACCTTTGTAGGAAGAAATTCTGGTATCGAGGGAGATTAGAGGAACCTTCTGATCTCCTGTTTGGGGCTTCACCACCCATGGACCAAAGCATGTGTACTGTAGCTCTGGGGGGATGTCATGTGCAACCAGCAGCTTCTAGCTGATCCTAAGGTGTCCCCACGAGGAGAGACTGTACTAAGGATCATTGATGTCTGAGCCAGGAAGAGCTGCCTGTAACTGTTTGCCTTTGGACTCCCAACAAAGCTAGGGGTGGAGGTAGGGGGCAGTTCACTCCCCTCCTCTCCCTACCGCAGCAGCAATGATGATTGCACACATGGTAGCAAGAATATGTGTGTAGGTAAGTGAGCCTGAGACTGGACCTTAAGTCCCTGATGGTTACTGCTTCTGTTTTGTATTTCTTTCCTCATATACAAATCACCAAACTGTGATTCTAAGTAATGGATGTTTCTAGACCTCTGCCAGAGCCACCAGAACTATGTGGACTAACCTACTCTATCGAGCCAATCCAAAAGCACTTTGAATGGAGTATATTCCTCAAACTTTGCCTGGCTATTTGACGGAACTGACCGAATGTGGAAAAATCCTTTGGGTATCTAATAGGGCAATGCTTTGGTCCCCGTTCCTGAAATCTCCAAGGGCTCTCCACCCATACTACCTTCAAGAACAGCAGCCTGACTCCCCAGGCAGGAAATAGACCCCTTCCCCTGAAAAAGCAAACCTCTAAACCTTTTGAGGAGTTCAGTCATGAGAGGGATTCACCCCTCAATTGAATCTTTTGCTTTATTTTACCCAGAACCAGACTTCCCTACCATTCTTCTCATGGTGTCCCTGGGTGGGTGTCCCCCACTTCTGCTTAACAGCACCCTGTTATGTATGGTCTTCCCCTATTCAAATGGAGGGCAGCTGGCGGCTCAGTGGATAGAGTGCCCAGCCTGGAGTCAGGAAGATTCACCTTCCTGAGTTCAAATCTGTCCTTAGACACCTACTAGCTGTGTGATTCTGGGCAAGTCACTTAACCCTGTTTGTCTTGATTTCTTCATCTGTAAAATGAGCTGGAGAAGGAAATGGCAAACCGCACTGGTATCTTTGTCAAGAAAACCTCAGGGACAGCTAGGTGGCATAGTGGATAGAGCACTGGCCCTGGATTCAGGAGTACCTGAGTTCAAATCTGGCCTCAGACACTTGACACTAGCTGTGTGATCCTGGGCAAGTCACTTAACCCCCATTGCCCTGCAAAAAAACCCAAAAAACAAAACAACAAATCTGGCCTCAGACACTTGACACTTACTAGCTGTGTGACCCTGGGCAAGTCACTTAACCCCAATTGCCTCACTAAAAAAAAAAACAAACCCAAATGGGGTCACAACGAGTCCAGCACAACTGAAGAATTACTGAACATGAGCAAATTACAAATTACTGAATCATGAACATGGTAAATATAAGCTCCCCGAGGGTAGCTTGCTTGCTTGTATTTGTATGCCCAGTGCTGATCATTGTAACACAGAAAAAATGCTTAATAAATACTCTATCATCTATCTATCTCACTGATACTCAAGTAACCCTCCCTAGAGTTTGGTAATGATCTTGGGTAGCTTCTGACTCAGAATTCAATATAATAATAATTACTATCTATTTATATAGTGCTTTATACGTATTATCTCATTTTATCTTCATAGCAACCTTGGGAGGTAAGCACTGATATTGTTGTTGTTTGTCCTTCAGTCTCCAAAAGGATCATGACATCAGGGTGATATTGTGACTAGCACTGAATTGGATCTAAGTGAGGGAGGGCTGTGCAAGGTCACCAACCTCACTCTCTCCTCTGGAGCCATCTGGGTCCAGTGACAACACACACACACACACACACACACACACACACACACAGAGGACAATTGGAGATGACCCTGGATGCTTTTTAAGGCAATTAGGGTTGAGTGACTTGCTCAGGGTCACATAACTAATAAGTGTCTGAGGTAAGATTTGAACTCAGGTCCTCCCAACTTTAGGGCCAGAGCTCTATCCACTGTACCACCTACCTGAAGATACTGATATTATCCCCATTTTGTAGATGGGGAAACAGAGACAGACAGAGGTTAAGCGACTTTCCCACAGTTGAACAGCTAGGAAATGTATGAAGTCAAATTTGAACTTGGTCCTTCTAGACCCCCAGTCCCAGCATTTTATCCATTGCCCCTCAACCTGATGCATCAACAACCAATTTCCAATTCGATTCACTCAATTCCCATTTATTAGGCCTCTATTGCATACCAGACACTGAGATTTACAGAGATAAAAATAAAATTGTCCAGGCCCACCCTCAAAGAGCTTATATTCTAGCAGGGGTGGAATTGCACATACAAAGATAAATATACGGAAAATAGATACAAAGTTAAGTAAAGTTATAAAGGAGATACAAAGTAATTCCTAAGAGAAAGAGAGAAATCTCCCGCAAATGGAGTGAGTCAGAAGGGCTTCAGGCCAGACAGGCCTAAGAATCCCAAGCTACCTCTCAGTTTTTCTCAGTGCTCATAAATGAGCCTTGCATCCATGCACCTCTGCCCCTTCCAGCTCTTGATTTCAGAGAAGCCTTTTTTTCACAGAACTGTAAAAATAGTTTTTCGATGGGGCCGGGACATCGGGAAGCAGCCAAGCATTTTCCCCCTTGACTTTTTTAGGGAATACTTCATAATCAAGGAATGCATTCCTAACGGAATTGGAAGTTGTTTTTCTTGGGGGAAGGGGACGGAGGAGAGGAAGTTATCACACAGATTTCACATCGAATTCTTAAATCCCCGTGGATGTGGACTTGTGACTCTTGCCTGGAGAAGAGGAGGCTCAATACAAGCTTTGTGACTCTATTAATAACCAGATCCTGGTGAGCAATGATATTAATAATACATTAAAACATATACTATAATAATATGCAATGTTACTAATGATGGTATTAATGATTATATTAGTTTGCATTTATTTACATAGCACTTATACCTTGACAATGCACTTTACAATTATTATTTCATTTGATCCTCACAATAACTCTGAGAGGCAGGAATTATTATTATCCCCATTTTACAGATGAAGCAAACAGAGGTGAAGTGACTTGCCCAGGGTTAAATAAGTAAATAAATGTCTGAGGCTGGATTCGAACTTGGGATTTCCTGACTCCTAACCCAAAGCACTGTGTCACCTAGTTGCCTTAAAGAAGGAAATCTTCAGGATTCCATTTCATCCTGATCTATGCCCATTGTCTGGTCATCTCACTCTGGCATTATTCTGCATGAGTGTATGAGACAGGCCATGCACGTGGGAGTCAGAAGCTTATGGTTGAATTGTAAATCTAGAGGCAGAGGGAACCTTATAGGACCAACCTTTTCATTTTACAGATAAGGAAACTGAGGCCCAGAGAGGTGACTAAATCAGATTATCTTTTTTACATTTTTTTTTGGTGAGGCAATTGGGGTTAAGTGACTTGCCCAGGGTCACACAGCTAGTAAGTGTTAAGTGTCTGAGGCTGGATTTGAACTCAGGTCCTCCTGAATCCAGGGCCGGTGCTTTATCCACTGCGCCATCTAGCTGCCCCCAGATTATCTTTTTTAACAAGATTCTTCTGGAGAAATTGCATAGTCTTGAGGTGCAAAAAACTATAGTCTCTGAAGAATTTGGACTTGAGGGTCATCCAGAGGGCAACAATGAGAGATTCCTGGTGGGTGTGAGCAGGATCCTTACAATGGCAGACATATCTAGGAGAAGCTCTATAAAGGCTGTCATTGGGAATATCTAAGACCAGAAAAAAGGATGTTCTGGTCATGTGGGGAAAATGAGGAGTGACTGACAGGAGACCCATGTGCTCCACTGGTACCCACAGAACATCAGGAAACCTAGAAGGAGGCTGGTGGGCCTGGAGGAAAGAGTGACAGGAGGAAATTGACAGGGGTTGCCCAGGATGGGGAGGCATAGATGGGTTTCTCTTTGCATTTTTGATGGAATGCCCACATTAAAGAGATGGCAGGGGCAGCTAGGTGGTGCAGTGGATAAAGTACCAGCCCTGGATTCAGGAGGACCCGAGTTCAAATCCAACCTCAGACACTTGACATGCACTAGCTGTGTGGCTCTGGGCAAGTCACTTAACCCTCATTGCCCTGCAGAGAGAGAGAGAGAGAGAGACATGGCAGATCCCTGGGAATACAAAATTGTTTCAAAACTCTTCTCACCTAAAGTGGAAGGCTGGGAGAACAAGATTCATCTTTCTTCTGTTTCTGGATGTTGCACTCTCTCTCTACTCTCACTCTCACTCATGCTCTGTGTGTGTGTGTGTGTGTGTGTGTGTGTGTGTCTGTGTGTCTGTCTGTCTTTGTCTCTTCACCTTAGAGGGAAATGAAGCCTGAATTGTATTAACTTCTCTTCTTCAAATATTCATGACTTCTTTGGTGGCAGGAGTACCTCCACAGACTGCAACCTCCATGTGCCTTAGTAGATGATTTTCATAGGTCACTGTGGCCAAAAAGGGGAAGTGTGGCAGAGTGGAAATGGGTTTGAATCATAGCGATACCTCATCTTGACTGTGTGACCTTGGGCAAGTCACCTTATTTCTCTGGGTCTCAATTTCCTTATCTGGAAAATGGAGGTGGGGGGCACTAGGTGAATTCAAAGGTCCCTTCCAACACAAAATCTCTGGTGCTAAGAATTCACAAACCTCGGGACAGCTAGGTGGCACAGTGGATAGAGCACCGGCCCTGGAGTCAGGAGGACCTGAGTTCAAATCCGGCCTCAGACACTTAACACTTACTAGCTGTGTGACCCTAGGCAAGTCACTTAACCCCAATTGCCTCACTTTAAAAAAAAAAGAAGAAGATCTGGGTTCAAATCTCACTTGTGCTATGTCCTGGCCACATGACTGTAGACAAGTCCCTTAAAATTCTCAGTGTCTAGGAAACTCTCTAAGACTATAAGGTGCAGACAAGGTACCTACCTGCATTGGTGGAGGAAGTTTCCTCCCCAGAAAATTCCCTGTAATGGTGAAATCATGGATCTAGTCTCTTTTCCTCCCACATACTTAGTAAGTCTAGAAGGTGGAATTTGAACCCAGTTCCTGTGACCCCAAATCCATCACTCTTGCCTTGATACTATGTTGTCACCCAGCAGAAGAGGAACAATTAGGAGGTCATTATGATAGTCCAGGGACCCAAAACAATCTTGATCCAACAAACATTGTTGTGTTTGTTGTTGTTGCTGTTGTTGTTGTAGGGCAGCCAGATGCTGCAGTGAATAGAATGCTGGCTCTGGAGTCAGAAGACTCACCTTCCTGAGTTAAAATCCAGCCTCAGATACTTACTAGCTGTGTGACCCTAGACAAGTCACTTAACTCTCTTTGCCTCAGTTCCCTCAAGTGTAAAATGAGCTGGAGAAGCAAATGGCAAACCACTCTAGTATCCTTGCCAAGAAAGCCCTAAACAGCGTCATGAAGAGTTGACTAACCAATAACAGCAATCTTCATCCAACTAACATACCTTCACTAAATACCTACTATGTGCACGTGCCGAGGATATGAAGAGGGAAAATGGTGCTTGTTCTTCAAAAGCCTCCTTGGGAGATAGAGAAGGCTCTCCATCAGTGAAGGGGTGACTACTTGTTGAAAATGTTTCAGGGGCAGCTAGGTGGCACAGTGGATAGAGCACTGGCCCTGGAGTCAGGAGTACCTGAGTTCAAATCCGGCCTCAGACACTTAACATTTACTAGCTGTGTGACCCTGGGCAAGTCACTTAACCCCAACTGCCTCACTAAAAAAAAGAAAATGTTTCAGAAGGAATTCCTATTTGGATCCAGGTTGGAACAGATGGTTTGGAGTCTCCTTCTAAATCTGGGATTCTGATTCTGAAGAGAGTTTCATGATCCAAGGTTCAAGATCAAGAAGAACCCAGTGATGATGTTTTATAAAGAGACTTTTTGTAAAGACAAAAGAAATCACTGGGGACATGAACCAAGGAAGAGAAATTGAGCCAGCCACGGGAAGCCCTGTGGGAGACCAAAGCAACAGACATTTCAATTGTTAGATTGAGAACCTTGAGATATGGGGGAGGGAGGAATCCAAGAGAGGCCTCCATTGTGTTGTATGACTTATGGAAGCCAGGAAAGGCCTGTGATCTGCACCAATCCCAGGTGGTATCCACATGGATGAGCTCGCAGACTTGCCTCAGTATCTAAATGTTCATGGGACAGTAGTTGCCTAGCATTTTTAAAGCACCTACTATGTGCCAGGCACAATTCTAATCACTGAGGAAACAAAGAAAGCCAAAACCCAGTGGCTGCTCTAACGGAGCACAGATTAGGGAGATTAGTTTAACTAGAGTCAAGGAAGCATATTGGGAACCAGTGGATGAGACTCCATTGGCAGAAAGAATGTCAAGGGGCACAGCACAGGCCTCATTCTGGAAAAAGCAAAAGAGACTCTGGGGGAATCTTACCACGTCTTGGTGTTCAACCCATCCACAAGAGGGAACCCAAAGAATGTATTCTTTTTTTTTTTTTTTTTTGTGAGGCAATTGGAGTTAAATGACTTGCTCAGGGTCACACAGCTAGTAAGTGTCAAGTGTCTGAGGTTGAATTTGAACTCAGGTCCTCCTGAATCCAGGGGCAGTGCTCTATCCACTGTGCCACCTAGCTGCCCCAGAATTCATTCTTTCAATGGAGTCCCTACAATGCGCCAGGCACACTGAATGGCACAATGGCTTGTTTCAATCCTGTCTGACTCTCTGTGACCCCATTTGGGGTTTTCTTGGCAGAGATATTGGCAGAAATTTCTTCTCCAGTTCATTTTACAGATGAGGAAACTGAGGCAAACAGGGTGAGGTGATTTGCCCAGGGTCATAGAGCTAGTAAGTGTCTGAGGCTAGATTTAAACTTGGGTTTCCTGATTCCAGACCCTCTTTCCACTGTGGCCACCTAAACTATCCTCAAGGGGACTTACATTCTACTAAAGGAAAACAATAAGCTCTCTAGGGGGCAAATATCAAACACCTGAAGGTTTGCTAGGCAAAAGGCTTCATTTTTTTCTGGGTAACTGAATTATTGTATTAATGATGCCATCATTTTAGTAAAAGGGTAGTCATTTGGTTGTCTCTCTCTTAGACCAAAGACAATCATGGCACTAGGTTTACATGCCCCTTTGGAAGAGGAGTGTTCCCAAGGGTGGCAATCAACTCTGATTGGCTAACAATTAATGAGAGAATAAATATTACAGTGAGGGGCTGGACCTGAATGTTGATATGTCATTTACTTCCAAATTATCCCCAGTCTTGAGCAGTCTATTCGAAGAATTTATCCCCTTGAAACCTGAGTAGAACACAATAACTGCCCCAGCTGGGTGAGTTTGGATAGAGGAGGTCAGCTCATGCTTCAAAGACTGAGGTCTTGAAGTGAGGATAAAAGAAAAAGGGGGCAGCTAGATGGCTCAGTGGAGAAAGCACAGCCCTGGATTCAGGAGGACCTGAGTTCAAATTTGACCTCAGACACTTGACACTTACTAGCTGTGTGACCCTGGGCAAGTCACTGAACCTTGATTGCCTCAGACATCCAGGGCTTTCTCCATTCATCATGATAAATATCTAGCCACTGGACCCAGATGACTTCTGAGGAGAGAGTGAGGCTGGTGACCTTGCACAGCCCTCCCTCACTTAAATCCAATTCAGTGCAAGTCTTGACATCACCTCCTGATGTCATGGTCATCTTCAAGAATGAAGCACAAGGGGGGCGACTAGGTAGCGCAGTGGATAAAGCACCAGCCCTGGATTCAGGAGTACCTGAGTTCAAATCCGGCCTCAGACACTTGACACTTACTAGCTGTGTGACCCTGGGCAAGTCACTTAACCCCCATTGCCCCGCAAAAAAAAAAATGAAAAAGAATGAAGCACAAGGGGCAGCTAGATGGTGCAGTGGATAGAGCACCGGCCCTGGATTCAGGAGGACCTGAGTTCAAACATGGCCTCAGACACTTAACAATTACTAGCTGTGTGACCCTAGGCAAGTCACTTAACCCCAATTGCCCCCCCCACAAGAATGAAGCACAAAGAGGGGCAGCTAGGTGGCACAGTGGATAGAGCACTGGCCCTGGTCAAGACTCCATCAATCACTCAGCACTGCTTCAACAGAATGGTGTTGACCCACAAGGGAACACTGTGGAGTTTGGTGAATCTCAGGTGCAGGAGAATGAGATCATAGGAGCCAACCCTAGTTGTAAACCAAAAACAGTCTGAAGCCTGAGACCTTCAATGGGTTCCTTATAGTTCTAGCTATGGGCATAGGTGCAATGGATAGAGCACTGGCCCTGGAGTCAAGAGGATCTGAGTTCAAATCTTACCTCAGACACTTACTAGCTGTGTGGCCCTGGGTAAGTCATTTAACCCCAATTACCTCCAATGTCCAGGGCCATCTCTAGTTGTCCTGATCCATATCTTACCACTGGACCCAGATGACTCTGGAGGAGAAAGTGAGGTTGGTGACCTTGCATAGCCCTCCCTCACTTAAATCCAATTCACTGCATGACATTGCCCTGATGTCATGGTCTTCTTTGAGAATGAAGCACCACCAACAACAGCTATGGGCATTCACTGGTTACTCTCAAGATCCGATTGATAGCAAGTGATCTTATTTTTTTTATGAATTAATTTGATTGGTACCTGCTGACAAACTAATGAAGAAGTTAAAATTTCCCATTGGTGGTTTGTCTATCTGGGGGCCCCATTACTCTTGTAGGTGACCACACACATGCTGCTTACCAACTTATACCACACATATGCTTATCTCAGTGTTGAAAAAAAAATATCAAAATACTTCTTCACAAAATAATGGCCTATTACAAAATGGCGTAAGTTATGTCAAGGCAATAAGCTTATTCTTCCTCCACGCTATCACACGGATGACTACATATCTTCTCTATATATACCTATTCTTTTGCCTAATGGTGTGTTTATTTATGGGAGAACTATTTAATGGCTACTTTTTTGCCATGTTATTTAATTATAGGCCTTTGCTTTGTATTCTATCTTCTAGTTAACTACTAAAAGTAAATAGGTTAGTGGGGGCTCATGAATTCTATTTCTGAGTGGATACGGACCCACAAAGAACTTTGGGAGTTGAGTCATAGAATCTTTTTTTTAAGTCATAGAATCTTAACCATTATAAGGCACCTGAGACATTTTACAGAGGAGAAAGTTGAGATCCAGGGGGAAGAGACGTGTAAGTTACTTTAGTAAAATGATAGCAGCTCTCGTTGAGATAGCCAAGAATTATATAATGGAAGCTATGACTGTCAAAGTCACACAGTTAGTAAGTGGCAGAACTGGCACTAAAGCCCTGGCCTCTTGCCCCCCTGCTCTATGCACCGCATCATGTTGCTTGCCTACTCCAGTGCCCATTGACATCACCCTTTTCTGAGCTAACAGAACACTAATTGCCTGTGACATAAATAACCACTGACAATTATTTAGAACTCAGGAGGCTTTTGTTTCCATTTCCTCATTTAAGCCTCACAACTAGTCTATCACGTAGGTAGCAAAGACAGCCATGCGCCCATTTTATAGATGTCAGTTGAAGGAAGGCCATTGATAGCCTAGAGAATGTCCAGGATGGGGCAAACAAAATGGTAGAAAAGACTTGAGGCCACATTATATAACGATTGGTTCTGGGGGTGAGGGTGGGGTGGTCCATGATAGTTCTCCCTAAGTATTTGAAGGACTGCCCTACAGAGAAGGGCTATCTTGGATTATATGGTTATTTCCATATTGTCTCCTTCATTTGAATATAAACTTCTTGAAGCTAGGACCCAGTCTTTGCCTTTCTTTGCATCCTGTTCAATGGCCCACAGTAAACACCTAGGAAATGCTAATTGATCAGAAAGAGAAAAGAGGCAGCTGGGTGGTGCAGCGGATAGAGCACTGGCCCTGGAGTCAGGAGGACCTGAGTTCAAATCTGGCCTCAGACCCTTAACACTTACTAGCTGTGTGACCCTGGGCAAATCACTTAACCCCAATTGCCTCACCAAAAAAAAAAAAAAAAGATTGATTGGATTGACTGACTAGATGATTAACTCATTTAAAGTTAATTCAGTTAAAGCCACACCTGCCTGGCCCTCAAGAGGGTTTGTTCTCAGAGGGTATGAACTCTGACCTCAACACAGGACCACCTTTAAATCCAGTGAACCAATGGATTTGGTTGATGCTAGCCAATTAGCTTGAAGCAGTGTGTAGGGACCTCCTTGGGACCCATAAAAAGCTTCCATACACAGTTACTCTCAGTCAGATTCTCTTTGAGGTGCTCTTGGTGGGAGAGGACTTGGAGGAAGAAGCAGGCCAGGCTGAGCTCTATTCTCTCCCCTAGATTCTAGCTAGGCTTTCCTAACTCCCAGGGCAATGTGTTCTATCTTTACTAATATCTAATATACTTTAATAAATGCTTAATGCCCCCAAACTGGTGCTAAATCTTCTAATTTATAAGTAACAACTATATTAGAAACCCCAGCTAATTTTCCCCAAACTTGGGACAGAAATAAGGCAACCACATATAATTTTACTGGCCACAATACTTACTAGCTGTGTGATCCTGGGCAAGTCATTTAACCCTCATTGCCCCACAAAAACACACAAATAGATAAGTAAAAATTGGATCAAGATCAGAAAGAGGAGCAATAGGTGGAAATTAGTGTTTATCAGAGCTAGCATTTCTATATCACTTTAAGGTCTTAAAGCATTTTACAAATGTTACCTTATTTGATCCTCACAATAGCCCTGGGAGGGAGGTACTACTATTATTCCCATTTTATAGATGAGGAAACTGAGGTGAAGTGACTTGCCCAGGGTCACACAGCTAGGAAGTGTGTTAGATTTTCCTGATTCTGGGGGCAGCTAGGTGGCGCAGTGGATAAAGCACCGGCCCTGGATTCAGGACCTGAGCTCAAATGCAGCCTCAGACACTTAACACTTACTAGCTGTGTGACCCTGGGCAAGTCACTTAACTCCCATTGCCCCGCAAAAAAAAAAAAAAAAGAAAGAAAGAAAGAAAAAAAGATTTTCCTGATTCTGCAGTTCCACCTGGCTGCAAAGGGCTAATTTAAGTCTGATGGCAGGAGCAACTTCCTCTCCATTAGAACTCTTCCCAGTGCTGCCTCCAGAGATGTTGGGCACCTCCCTTGTCAGAGGTTTCCAAGCAGTAGATGACCACTTGTGTTTGTCACAAATGACATTCTTTGTCAGGCATTGCCTGGACTGAATGGCCAATGAAGTGACTTGTCCAAAGCGACAAGCTGATAAAGCAGAGACAGTCTTCAGACCTTGGCCTTTTAACTCCAAGGCCATTGCTATTTCCATTACTGTCTCCTAGATTGTCCCCAAATATTCTATGATCCAAATGTGGTTTTACTTTTACCAAAGCAGATCAGCAATTCATCTCTAACTTAGAGTCTTAGATAGTTGCTTGTGGTATTGGGAGGTTCAATGCTCATGTCTATGTGGATAATTCTCAGATCTAATCTATCTTTGAACCTTGAATCATGCAGCTCCCACTGCCTAATTTGACATTTCGAACTGGGTGTCCCATAGACATCCAAAATTGAACTCATTATCTTTCCCAACAAAACCTCTCCTCTTCTTAATTTCTCTCTTGCTATTGAGGGCACCACCATCCTCCCAGTCCCCCAGGCTCAAAACCCAAATGTCATCCTCAATTCTTCACTCTCTTACCCCGCCATATTGCATCAGTCCTCAAGTCATTTCTACTTTCATGACATTTCTTGTGTACTCCACCCCCTTCTGTCCTTGAATACTGCCACCATCTTCATGAAGGTTCTCATCACCTCACATCTGGACTATTTCCATCTCCTGCCAGTTGGTCTCCCTCCCTCATCTCTCCCCACTTCAATTTGTTCTGCTCTCGGCTGTCAAATTGATCTCCTGAAAGGACAAGTTTGACCATGTCACTGCTCTAAGATCAAATATAAAATCCTCATTTGTCATTCAAAGCCAGCCTTCTTCTGCCTTTTCGGTCTTATATACTTCACTCCCCCACTACATATGCTGCAATACACATTCTCTGATCTCTTTGCTGTTCCTCACATAAAACACTTAATTCATCTGCCAGTTTCAGACATTTTATCCAACTGTCCCTCATGTCTGAAATTCTCTCCTTCCTCATCCCTACCTCTTAGCTTCCTTGTGTAGGGGCCAAATTTAATGGGGGGGGGAGAGTTAATTGGGTGGCTCGCCATAATATTGGGGTTCAGAAAATAATGAGGGACCTCTAGGTCCAAAGCTTCCTCCCCTTTGAACTGCCCTTTTTAGTAATTTCTCACAGGCCAATTAGAAAGGAGATTAACAGCCTCTTTTCCACAGACAAATCAGGTTTTATTTAATGGGAATAAAATACACAGAAAAGGTGAAATTAATAAGGTCAAGGACAAGGGAATAGGGAAAAAGGAAAAATGGATCATCTCCCTGGTTCTAGCAAGGGCTGTCTCAAACCCAAACTCATCATTATATTTCAGCTCAGCTAATACAAAGGGCTGGATTTAACTCACCACTAGGGATCCATAATTTCTATGGGAGTCAGCCAGTCTCTAGTTCTTTCCAAATCCAAATCAAACTCTCCAAGGCCAGAGAGAGAGTTCGAGAGTGTGTCACTTCCTGTTGGGGTCCCTTTTTCTACCATTTTCTCCCTCCCCCAAAGGGGAGGTCCTTCAAATAGCATGGCTGAGACTCGTTCCCTGTTGATGACACAGTCCACAGCCTCTGAGGACACTCCTTCTCAGGCTTGGCCAAGTTTAAACTAGGTGGCTAACAGGGCAGGCCAGGAGTGGCTCAAAATCTAATCATCTTAAGTGGGTACTTGGTAGTTTCTCATTCATACCCAATTCAAACACTACTAAATCAATCAGGTCTGACCCCTGGCCATCTACCAAATTCCATTATTTTACTACATTCCCCCCTTCGTTTCTTCGAGGAACATGGAGTGTTTCCTTGGTGAAACACTTGGCTTCCTTCAGGTCCCAGCTAACATCCAATCTTCTAAATCTTTATTTAGAATTTTATTATATTACCAGATTACATGTAAAAACACATTTTAACATGGATTTTTAAAACTTTGTGTTCCTAATTATCTTCCTCCCTCCCTCTCCATGGCCCCCCTCAAGAACTCAAGCCATTCAATATAAATTATATGTGTGTATTCATGTAAAACATTTCCTCATTAGTCAGGTTGTAAAAGAAAACAGACAAAAACTTTAGAAAAAGGAACTAACAAAAAAGCTTCAATCTGTATTCAGAAACTATTCGTTCTTTCTCTGTAGATGGATTCCATTTTTTATAAGTCCTTCAGAGTTGTCTTGGATCACTGTATTGTTGAAAATAACTAAGTCATTCACAGCAGATCATCTTACAATATTGCTGTTATTTTGTATATAGTACATTTCACTTTGTATCATCTCATATATGTCTTTCTGGGTTTTTCTGATAGTATCCTGCTCTTCATTTCTTATAGCACAATAGTGTTCCATCATAATCTCATCCCACAATTTGTTCAGTCATTCTCCAGTTGATGGGCATCTCCCCAGTTAACATCCCACCTTCTGCAAGAAACCATTCCCAGACTTACATGAACTGATACAAAGTGAAGTGAGCAGAACCAAGAGAACATTGTACATAGTAACAGTAACACTGTGTGATGATCAACTGTGATAGACTTAGCTTTTCTCAGCAAGACAATGATCCAAGACAATCCCAAAAGACTCATGCTGAAAAATATTCTCCACATCCAGAGAAAGAACTGATATTGTCTGAATACAGACTGAAGCATACTATTTTTCTCCTTCCTTCTTTCCTTTCTTACTCAAGTCTCCTTGTACAAAATGACTAGTATGAGAGTGTTTTACACAATTTCACATGTATAACCTATATTTAGATTGCTTAACATCTCGGGGAAGGAAAAGGGGAAGGAAGAAGGGAAGGATAGAATTTGGAATTCAAAACTTTTTTTAAAAAATGTGAAAGATTGTTTAACATGTAATTGGGGGAGAAATGAAATATTTTTTTTAAAAAGAAGCCTTTCCCAATACATGTGATGCCAGGGCCTTCCCTCTGTGGTTATCTCCAATTTATCTGTATAATTTGTTTGTAAAGATAGCTGTGTGCTATTAACCTGTCAGCCTCTGGAGGACAGGCACTGTCTTCTGCCTTTTTTGTATCCCTAGTGCTTAGCACAGTGCTGGCACAATCATAAGTAGTTAAGAAATGCTTATTGACTGGACCTAAGATGACATAACTGGTAGGTGTCAGAGACAGGATTTGAACCCAAGTCTTCCCAACTCCAGAGTCAGACCTCCACCCATGCTCCCTTTCTGCCTAGCAGCCTCTCACTCTTTAATTACTTCCTGTGTGTGTGCGCATCTTGTCTTCCCATCTAGACAACAAACTCCTTTGGGTCCGGACCCACTTTTCTTCCTTCTTCTGCATCCCTTCCAAGAGCCCAGCACAGTAACAAACCACTCTATTGCCTTAACCAGATGTCCCTTCTCCCTCTCCCCCCAACTCCCAACCCCACCCCACATTTCCTAAACTCATTTTACTCCTTTCTGACCCTCCCATCACTCAAATCACCAGAACTCTGTTTGCCTGAGGAGAGAGAAAAAAGCCTCTCCCCTCCTTCCCTCCCTCCTGCCTCCCCCAACTAACACACACACACACACACCCCCAAAGCATACAGTTGCTCCTGGGCTACTTGCCAATGATTGAGTGACCTGCAGCTTCCTCCCAAAATCACATTCCACTGGCATGTCTCTTGCCCTGACTGACGCCAACCTCATAACTCACCCCCAAAGCAAATAGTTCCAGTTGGCACTGCTGTCCTGTTTTTCCGAAGCCCTGATTCAGACTTTCCTGCAAAATAATAATAATAATAATAATGTTATAAAAACAAAACAAACAAAAGCAAGGTGGGGAGAGGTTAGCCTATGAAATGTGAAAAATAAGACTATGGGCTCAGATCCTTTTCAAAAAGACACAGAGTCTTGGGGCTCTCCCTACCCATGCATACACACGCACACACAACATTGGGTACAACAAGTCTGATAAATCCATTCAGACCACTTCTCTGAGGGGCTGAAGGAAAGCCTTCTGTTAAAAGACTTACTCTGTTCTCTTTTCGAGATGATTGCTCCCTCGGGTGGGCTGTGAGGGGAGAGAGGGGCGGGGTAGGGGAGAGGCCATTAGTCCACATGGAGAGGGAGAGCAAAAAACCCCTTTTCTCCCTTCTGAGAGGGGAAAGTAAACCTATCTTGGGCAGGGTGGCTGCAAGGAGTCAAAGAACCTAGAGTCAAATCTGGGCTCTGCCCCTTACTACATGTGTGACCTTAGACTACTCACTTTCCCTCTCTGGTCCTCAGTTTCTTTGTCTGTAGAAATGAAGGGGTTGGTTTGATGACCTCGGGTCTTTTCCAGCTCTGAAGCTATTAGCCGATGACTCTGACATCCAGAAAGGAAAGTTGGTCAGTGGAAAGATGTAATCAGCAGGGCTCCTGTGGAAAGGCTGGAGCCCAGAGTCGGCACCAGCTCGAGGGTCAAGCAAAGGCTAGGTGTGAGAACATGGGAGCTCAGCCAGAGAGAGCTTGGTTGTCCCACACATGGTCGAGCAGGCATGTGAATCTACTTGAATCCTGGTAGATCATGATAAGGGCAGAGTGTAGATATGGTCCAAAAAGATGGTCTATACAGACTTCAAGATCTCTGTCCCCACTGCAGAATAGAAGTGCCTTGAGGACAGGAACCATGTCTTTTTTTCAATGTTTGAAACCCCCCCACCCAGTGCCTAGCTCAGGGCCTTGCCCTCAGTAGGTCTTGAAGAAATGCCTGTAAATTTAATCATTACAAGCAGAGCTACAAGAGGCAGGGTGGGGCATAGCAGATAGAGGGCTCACTTTGGAGAACTCAAACTCAAGACCCACCTCTGAAGAGTCTTGGTTATGTGACCCTGGGCCAGTCACATAAGATCTATGTTTCTTTTTCTGTTTGTTTATTTGGGTTCTTTGGAGGGGGAGGCAATGAGGGTTAAGTGACTGGTCCAGAGTCACACAGCTAGTAAGTGTCAAGTGTCTGAGGCCAGATTTGAACTCAGGTCCTCCTGAATCCAGGGCCGGTGTTTTATCCACTGTGCCACTTAGCTGCCCCCTATAACCTCTATGGTTCAAGAAACTCTCTAAGAATGTAAATGTCAAAGGACAGAGTCACCAGACATGTAGTGGACAGAAAGCTGGACTTGAAGTTAGAAAGACCTGGGTTCCAATCCTGCCTCAAATACTTAATAACTGGACTTTGTTCCTCCATTTCCTTATCTTTAAAATGAGGAGGTTGGATCTTATGGGCTTCTACTATATCTTTCAGCCCTAAATCTATCACAGTTCCCTATCTACACCAAGGAAATCACAGGTCCAGACTTCTAAGGAGACTGGTACTTCAATGGGCCCTGAGAGAGCCACCTAGTGGAGAAAAAGAGACCAGGCTATAATTTTAAAGTGTGTGTGTGTGTGTGTGTGTGTGTGAGAGAGAGAGACAGACAGACAGACAGACAGACAAAAACAGATACAGAGAGACAAAGAGAGACAGATAAAGACAGAGAGACAGAGACAGACTTTTCCTAGGACTATATACATTTTGCCTTTGCGTTTTGGGGGAAAGCCCAGAACTCATCAGACTGCTTTCTTAACACTATCCCAGGATTCTGGGAAGCTACTACCTGGTGAATAGCAGCACTGCTTAGTCTGTGATCCAATCCTGCAAACACCAAAACTTCTCACAGGCATGGTCATGCAAGTAAAAGAAACTACAATATTCTTCTCTATTTCATTTTTGGTTTTTTGTGTGATCCATAATATTAAGACTGAGGTGTTAGATTCACATGAACCATTTTTTAATTTTTTTCTAATTATTAAAAATTTTTATCTTGGTATCTTTCCATTTTTATATCACCTTCCTTTCCAAATAACATGCCTCCCCAATTCCTGTCCATTTCTTGGTTCAAAGAATTTTTTTTTAAAAAAGATTTTTAAAAATCAATCCAGCAAAACTGACTAACACAGTTCTGATGAGTCTGACAACATATGAAGTGTTGCATACCCATAGTCCTCACTTCTGCAAAGAAGAGAGGGAGGTGCATTTTCTCATTTCTTCTTTAGATCAAAACTTGGTCATTATAATCATATAGTATTTGGTGTCATTTCTGTTGTTGCTGTTGTTCTTTCCATTTACATAGTTGTAGTACTGTGTATATTGTTTTCCTGGTTCTGTGTACTTGACTCTGCATCAGTTCATGGAGGTCTTCCCAAACGTCTTTCTATCTTCACATTCATTGTTTCTGATGGCATAATAATATTCCATCTCCCTCGCAGTGATTCCTTTAGCTGCTTTCTTCACTACTACAAAAAAAGTGTTACTACGAAATACTTTGGTGTACATGGGGTCCCTCTTTCTATCTTTCACCACTTTGAGGGTATATCCTACTAGTGTGGAATCTCTGGGTTAAAGGGATGACCAGATTAAATCATGATTTCTCAACAAGAATGATTAGTGAAGGTTTAGTCATACACTATCTTCCCTCCAAAGAGTTCCACTGTTTCTAGGCCCAAGTTTTGACTAAGTTGTTGAGGGCAGGGAGGGAGGAGGTTGGAGCAGAGATTAAAATAGCGTGAGATCCAGCAAATATTAAGCAAGCCTAATCATTTCCACTGCTGCTCTCATCACCTCCAAGTGAGGCAGATAGGTGTAATTACATCCTTTTGCCCATAAGGAAAATTGGGCACCATGGGCTTAGGTCTCTGGCTACAGACCACAGAGCAAGGTCATGAGAGGGTTAAGAGCTTCCGAGTTGCCATCTTGGTGATCCTTAGGGTCCCTCTTGCCTAATATCGTGTCTCTAACAAGATCCCCAAAGGACAGGGTGTAAGAGGGTAGGGTTTGCCTTCCATGACGTCAATCTGAAAAGGTTAGAGATGTCCCCAGTCATCCCTCATTTCCCTTAATAGCCTATTATGACTTGGTCATTCATTAATTTTTCTGAATCCTGATGCTTTTAATTTCAGTCTGTATCACCTTCAGGTTCATGAAGTTCCAGTTCCATATAACTTTTTAAGATCCAGTTGCTTTTGAAAAGAGTTAATTACTTTGCAAGGACAAATATACAAACAGTTCCTCCCTACCCCTCCCAACACCTACCATCTTGGTCTCTACAGAAGTGGGCTCAAAACCTGTCAGTTTCTACAAAGCATTGGTCCAGCAAGTTTGTGTCCACATAGGACATCTCTGCTAGATAAGTCCTTATTTCAGTTCCTTCTGGGCAGGGGTCCCAAGGTCCTGGCAAAAGTCAGTCCTTCCTTCTCAGAGCATCAGTGCTAGGCCAGCTGCAATACCTGGCCTGGTCTCCAACCCTTGGATTCCTGCAGCTTAAACTTCTAACCTTTCAAAAGTCCCAAGGTCAGAGACTCCAAGTCAGGGGGCAACTAGGTGGTGCAGTAGATAAAGCACTAGCCCTGGATTCAGGAGGACCTAAGTTCAAATCTGTCCTCAGACACTTGACACTAGCTGTGTGACCCTGGGAAAGTCACTTAACCCTCACTGCCCTGCAAAAAAACCCCAAACAAAACAAAAACAAAAACAGAGACTCCAAGTCAGCAAGTATAGATGGTGAGATGTCACCCACCCTCCTAGTATAATGGATAACCTTGGACTCTGAGTTAGTGATGCCTGGGTTCATCTTCTTACATTTACTATCTCTGTGACTGCTGGCAAGTTGTTCAACCTTAGTTACCAAATCTGGAAAATGGAACTAATAATACCCATAGGTCCTACTTCGCATGTCTATTGTGATGATTAAATGAGGCAGTGTGGGTAAAATGCTTTGCAAGCTGTGGAAAGAGGCCCCTAGGCTTGTCTTATATTCTAGAGAAAGGGTTTTATCTCCAGTTCTTAGTGCAATGCCTGGCACATAGTGGGCATTTAATAAATGCTTATTGATTTTATATTACTACAAAGAGTCTGTGAATAAATTAGGTATTGCTAATATCAAGAAACTTTAGGAGCAATATGTTCCCATGGGAAAGAATGCTGTTTCTACATAGGACAATAGAGCTGCTATTTTTCCTAGAATGTTCCAATCACAGTGTATTCACTGGATCCCACTAACCATACCTTTATCAATCTCCTCTCTTTTGATTTCCCATTCTTGGCATTGTACTACCTTCCATTAATCTTTCAAATGTCTAGAAGCCTTAATTTATTCTTCGACTCCTCAACCCAGTGGTAAGGCTATAACTTGGCCGGATCTTATCTCATTTTATCCTCACAACTCTGGAAGGTAAGTGCTATTATTATCCCCATCTTACAGATAAGGAAACTGAGGTTCAGTGATTTGCCCAGAGTAACACAGCTACTAAGTGTCTGAGGCTGGATTTAATCTCAGATCTTTCTTCCTGATTTCAGAACCAGCATTCTATCTTCCTGGATGCCTAATGAATGAATTAATGAATAAACAGTTTTTAAGTATTTACTATATACAAAGCACATTGCTAAATGTTGTAGATATAGATAGAAAAAGCAAGACAGCCCCTGCCCTCAAGAAGCTCACTTTAAAAAAAAAAAATTTTTTTTTAATTTTTTGGTGAGGCAATTGGGGTTAAGTGACTTGCCCAGGGTCACACAGCTAAGTAAATGTCAAGTATCTGAGGTCATATCTGAACTCAGGTCCTCCTGACTCCAAGGCCAGAGCTCGATCCACTGCACCACCTAGCTGCCCCAAGAAGCTCACATTTTAATGGAAGACGCCACATGCATAGCCGCAAGTCAGATGGAAGGACCCTCCCCCCTCCCCATGGTCCTTAGGAGGCAATGACAAGCCGGATGGTAATGAAATCTACTTCTAATAATCATGTTCATTCCTGATGTTGAACCATTTCACCTTCCCAAAGACTTTGATGCCAAGAACTTTCTTTTCCTGATCTTCAGTAGGTTGTTGCTGTTGTTCCTGTTGTTTTTTGTCCTTTATTCTGAGAGACGACTCTTGCGGGGGGGGGGGGTGCTGCAGTATTTGCAGAGGGAGTTGCAGGATCGCATGTCCATTGGGTTTGCTTCCAGAGATGATGACTGGGGGGAGCGGAGGGGCTGGGCTGGAAGCAGGACTTGGGGTGAGGATGGTGCTGCCACTCGCTGACTTCTTGGCCTTTCTTGTCCACCAGCTTTGGTGTTGGTGGTGTCCAGAAGGTTGGGCCCCTTCTCCACAGTGATCGTTCCCCTTAGTGGTGAAGCAGGGTTGGTAGTCTGGCGGGGCGGGGGGCTGCCACTCGAAGTCCTGAGATAGTGGACCTCAGGGTCTACAGGGAGATAGGTGACCCCCACCCAAAGGTGGTCCCTCTAATAGTTTGCATCTCAGAGCCTCCAGGTGCAAACAGTCCTTTTACTGAAAACACATTCCCACACCTTTCCCTATGCTTCCTGTAGAAGCGGTTTCCCGTTAGAAGCAATTCAGGAAGATAAAAACAGACCAAAGCCTCCAGCGAGGTTAAAAGCAGCCCGCAAGGAGGTTCCCTGGGCTACAGGAGCTCTCTGCCAAATTCCTAAAGCCTGTTTTTATACTCTTCTTGCCCAGAGGGCTGACATCTGGGTCCCAGATCAACCCACCTAGGGACAGTCAACCGAAACCATCCCAGGTCTACTCCACACTTTCCTTGCTCATAACAGAACTAGCTGGTGATGGAGGCACGGGGGTGCAGTTAACTCACACCTCCCCTAGTTCCAACAGCATCCTGGCTCACCACACCAAAAGCAGAGAAAAATCAGTTTATCTGAAGGTGGAGAGAGAGGAGAATGGGGAGCAGGGAATTTTCTGATATCCTCCTTCAAACTTTGGGATGGTGGGGCAGCTAGGTGACACAGTGGATAAAGCACCTGCCCTGGATTCAGGAGGACCTGAGTTCAAATCTGGCCTCAGACACTTACTAGCTGTGTGACCCTGGACAAGTCACTTAACCCTCATGTGAGATTCAAAATCAGATATACAGAGCATTAATCTCCCCCTTTGAACTTTCCCATATATATATATATATATATATATATATATATATATGTAGTATGTATATGTGTGTATATATATATATATATCTCCAATAAGAAAAGGAGCCTCTGAGCTTTAATCTGTGAGGGATTTGTTTTTATTACTTGGGAATTAATTTATTACTTGGGAATTAATTAGACAACAAAGGTGAAACCAATTAGGGAAATAAGGAAGTAGAAATACAGATGAATGGTCTTAGATCTAAGCTTAGTCTATTCTATCCCAGAGATTAAGCTGGTTTAAAGGAATTTATTATTTTCCTTTATAAAACTCACCGAATCCCAAACTACCTGCCAGGCCATGAACCAGCACACCCAAAGACTGAACACCAACCACATGCTTCTGAACTCCCCTTACCCGAGCGCCACCATGGCTAAGTTAACAGCCAGAGAGAGAGAGAGCGAACTTCCGTTCCCACCCTCACTTTTAAGTTGACAACCTGGAAGTTCCTCACATGTTCCTCCCCAAAAAGAGAGGTCCTTCAAAAGCCACTTCTGTAGCATGTGCAATCTCTCAAATGATTCAGCTAAAACTTCCGATATTAATCTTTACCACAAATAATTTTTACCACATTCCATTCATTGCCCTGCAAAAAACAAACAAACAAACACAGAACACAAAAAACTGGGATGGTAGGGTACAGAAAGATTTCTTTCTAGTATTCAATACAGCAATCAGGGCCCCCTTTCATACATAGTCCCCCCAGAAAGCCACCCCATATTTGAGGGTCAGCAACCACTCAAAAAAATACTCATGAGAATCACAGATATGCTTCTTTTACTATAATAACCAGAAGATACACTCATTCAAAGCAATGTGTATATATATATATATATATGTGTGTGTGTGTGTGTGTGTGTGTATGCATGTATGTATATACATACATATTATCTATCTATCTATATACATATACATATATATATATATATATATATACACACACAGACAGAAAGAGAGCCATGCCACTGTATGCAGAATCATTCTTAACTATGCCCTAGCACCTCTTTCTTCTGAGTACAAGGAGTAGGGACTTGGGGCTGCTGAAATGAGTGAGATAAGGTTGGGTTTCTCCCCCCATCTTTACTCCTTGTCTTTTTGCCTCCTTTGATTCCTCAAAGGGCATATCTAGTTTGGCTGGTGCTGGAAACCCAAATTTTAATGGAAAGGCAAACAGGTTGGGAGTAGAAGGGAGAGAGACAGAGAGAACAGAGCAATGTCTGGGTCTCCCTCAGTCTGGGAGTCCATAGATCTCTGTTGGTTTAAATCACAGTTCCTTCAATGGTGTGTTCTCATGCAGGTTATTTCATCTCCCTGGGAATCAGTTTCCCTGTCTGTAAAACAGAACTGCTTCGGTTTACACATACACCTTCTCTTCATCTTCTGTTCCCCTTCTCTTTCCCCTCATTCTTCTCTTGGTCTTCCCTCCTCCTCGGTCCCTTTCTTTCCCTTTCTTTTCTTCCTTCCCTCCCTTCCTCCTGTCGCCAAAGAAACTCCTGGTCAGAGAGGAGGTTAGTGGCCTCTCCAAAGCCAACCACATAAATGTTCCTGAACCAGGACACTGGACCCCATCTCTAGAACCTCAAGCCACTGCTGCCTCTGCTTTCCCCAGAAAAGGGCATACAATGCCATTTTGTCCCTGGGGTGAATGGCCAACTGCCCAGTGAGTGAGACCATCTTCCTGCTGTTGCCCAACTCCACTTCCAAAGCCAACTCATAGCTCTTCAAGGAGCTCAAGTTGTCCTTGTGATGATGATAGTCATTATTGTTATTTATTATTCCACCCTGTCCCACCCCTTCTCTTGGGCAAACAAATCCAATCCCATTGGTCTTTTCTTCCCAGCGGCTGGTTCCCAGACTGTTAATGGTCTACAGTGCCCTCTTCTGGACATTTGCCAGGTTCTCCAGAGGGCCCCTCAGAACTCTGCCCCTAGGACTGGTGGGATGTCAAAACCTCTAGCTCGTCCGGGAGTCTGGAGGGAGAGGAGAAGGAGAGAATTGAGAGGAGATGGCACAGTCTCCAGATCTTCTTCAGCTTATCCTTTCTGAATGGGAACAGACTGTTCAAGGGCACATCTCCCAGCGTCCCCCTCTCCTTTCTCTTCCTCTTCCTTTTCCCCTCCCCTTTTTCCTCTTCTCTTCTTCCCTCCAGCTTTTCTTTTTCTCTCCTCTACTTCTCTTTTTCTTTCTCTTTGTCCTCTCTCCTCCTCTTTTCCTGTTTCTCTTCCTCTACTTAGTTCTCCAACCTCCCCACTCCTTTCCCTGGCTTCCCTTCCCTCCTCTTTCTCTCCCCAAGTGACAAATGAAGGAGAGACAGAGAGATAGTCAGGGTCCTGGTTAGTTGGGTGTCAAGGTCTCCTTGACCCCTCACCCAGATTGCTATGCTCTGATCCCTTGCTGAGAAAAAGTGCAAATGTCCAAAATAAAATTTACATGATAACTTTATTATATATTTAAAAGGAACAGCAAGTTGTACAAAATAGATTTGCCATTTCATGTCAATTATATTTTTATCCTGCTGTTATTTATGGAAATGCTTGTTTTATTCCATAAATTAAAAAATAAAATAAATAAATGTGGGGGGGGAGAAAAACTGTAAATGTCAAAGGATCATACACCTGAAATATATCTCAGAGGTAATGCAGTCCAACCCCACCTCTTTTTACAGACGAGGAAACTGAGACCCAGCAAGGTCTGGTGATTTACTCAGTCACAAAGCTAGCCAGCGTCAGAGGACCCAAGTCCTCTGCTTTTAGAGCCCACGGTGCCACATTGCCTGGGTCTAAGCTGGGGACTTGGTCCCCCCCCAGGGGTCTCCAGCCTGGCCAGGGAGTCTAACTGGGGACTGTCCAGGGCCAGCTGGAGAGGGAGGCAGAGAGCCAGAGAGGGCAGCAGCAATCCATCTGGCCGGCCCCTGGGCCTGCTGCCGAGGCCCTGTCTCTGGTCCCATGATTCTGCCCTGACCTCTGTGATTCCTGGGCCTGGACTCAGGCCTGAGCTGGTAACTGACTCCACTGTGCCCTTTGGGTTTCCCTGAAAGGGGATCTGGTCAGAGTCCCGAGAAGCCTGATAATTGGGTGGGCCCCAGAGGGGGCTCGGGCCTGCTCCCTTTTCCTCTAGCTCAGGCACCTCCTGGGCTGGGTGGGGCCCAGCTAAGGGGGGTGGGGAGGGGTGCTCTCCATCTGGGCAGCCCCAAGAAGGGCATGTTGCACCACTAATGTGACCGCCCCCAGCCTCCTCCTCCCCTGCCCCCCCCCCAGGGCTCTCTGTCCCCACTCAGCCAGACACTGTGACAGATGGTGCTTGAAGACAAGACCTTGGAACGGGCCCACAGGCTTTGGGTGTCAGCTGCTTTCCTCGGGGTGCTCCCCTTTCATCCCTTGGCATGCGCCTGGGGGAGCCCTAGGTCCTTCATGTGGGCTAAATGGGACTTAGCATTGGGCAGCAGGAGCAGCGGGGGGGGGGGGGGGGGGGGCCGCCGGTGTGACTAACATTGACCTTGGGCCAGGAGTGGAGCTGGGAGGTCCTCTGCATGGGTGAAATGCCTTGACTGGGGAAGAATGTCACTTTGATCCTCAGCTGGGGAGCGGGGAGGTGCAACCCCCCACCTTAACATTGGGAAAGGATGAGGGGAGATGGGAGATGTTGTCAGGAGGCCAGAATTTTCATCCTCAACAGATCAAAACATGCTTTATCCGTGTAAAACTACAGTTAATCCTCAGGGCAGCTGATGTGGTGATAACAATGTGGGTGGCAGGCTTGCTTTCTCTTGCCTCCTGGAATCTGCGGCCATGGGGGTGGGGAAGATAAGAAATGAAAAGGTGTGGGCTGGATGAACAGGTGACCTACAGAGCCAGCTTGGCCGCTGACCCCGAAGTCCATGCAGGCTTTCTGGGAGGACGGCTTCACCTGCCCTCCCTCCCTGACCCAGCCAGCTGGAAGTGCCTGAGCCCTGCAAAGGCCTTCCCTGGCTGACCCCTGCCTGGGGGCTGTCCTGGCTCCCTGCTGGGATGCCGTGATGTCATGTCTGAATTCTCCAAAGAGTTTCCATCTGGAGTCAAGGCTGTCACTGCCCCTGTCACCACCTACACCCGATGCCCTGCCAGGGACCGGGATCAGGTGTCATTTGGGAGACAAAGTTTAAGGGAGACTGGTTCAGATGGGGATTTAGAGCTTGGGGTGGGATGGGGAAGACCTTTTTGGACAAACCCTCCTGCCCGGATGAGCCAGGAAGGGACGTGGCTCTCTCTGTCCCCTGGCCCGATCTGACTCCTGCCTGGGGAAGGGGGAAGACTTAAAGGCGACATCATTGCTATCTTCAGATATAAAGCAGAGGGATTAGACCTGTCTTGTTGGCTTGGGGCCACTCAGAGCTGTCAAGAAACTGAAAGATCGGATAGTGAGCTCCCCAGCATCAGAAGTATTCATGCTGAGGACAGACAGCCACTTGTCAGGAGATAAGGGCCTCAGTGGTCTCCGAGAGCCCTAACCAGTCTGAGATTCTGTGATCCTAGTTGTTGGATCGTCATGCCTGACCCCAAGAAGGCAGGACTAGAAGCCTTGGTTAGAAAGTTACACAGGCTCATTCAATCTTTTTTTTTTTTTTTTTGGTGGGGCAATGAGGGTCAAGTGACTTGCCCAGGGTCACACAGCTAGCAAGTGCTAAGTGTCTGAGGTTGGATTTGAACTCAGGTCCTCCAGAATCCAGGGCCGGTGCTCTATCCACTGCGCCACCTAGCTGCCCCCCATTTAGTCTTAATGTAAGGAAAAACATCCTAATTCTGAGAGCTCTCCCCAAATAGGGAGGACTGCCTAGAGTCGGGGGGGTGGGAAATGATGATTTCCACTTCAGTGCAGGCCTTGAAGCAAAGGTCAGATTATAAAGGGGATGCTCATTCAGTTCTGAGATTGGGGGGATGAATTTGGAGTCAGACGAACTGAGTCTGAATGCTAGCTGTGCTCAGGAAGGCCTGGGTTCAAATCCTGCCTTTGACACTTACTAGCTGTGAGACCCTGAGACTCCCAGGCCCTCAGTTTCCTCAGCCATAACATGAGGTGGGGGGCGGGAGGGGAGGTAATGACCTCTGAGGTCCTTCCTAGCCCTGGGTCTCCAGTCCTAAGACTGGTGAGACCTTGGGCAAGTCATAGCATCCCCAGGCTTCTTGATCTGTAAAGAGAGGGCCTTAGATGAGAAAACTTCTGAGAAGCTCCACTACCCCCTTTTAGAAGGCTGTTGTTATAAGGAATTCAAAAAAATAGTATAAAGCACTTTTGTGTTTGTTTAGCCTTGTGATTTCAGTGGATGCTTAAAGAGCTTTGAAGGAAGAAATTATCTGCACCAGAGTTTGCTAAGAGGCTGTGAACCTTCCTGGGGAGCCTGAGACATTAAGTGGTTTGCCCAATTTCACACTGCTAGGAATAGCAGTAATAATAGTCATAGTGCTTTCCTTTTAAGGTAGGTGCTATTATCATTCCCATTTTGTATATAAGTAAACTGAGACTGAAAGAGGTTAGTAAATGACCTGCTCACTGAGAGTCACCAAATTAATGAATGTGTCTAAGGCAGGATTTGAACTCAGATCTTCCTAAGCAGAACTAGACTCAGTTTTTCTGACTCCATGTTCCCTTCCCTAGTACTCTATTCAATGTGCAATCTAAACACAGGACTTGGTGAGGGATATTCTTCTTGACTCCAAGATGGGCTCTCTATCCACTACACCACCATGGAGCACCATCTTGTGTCAATCTGCCTGGGATATCTTCTTGCTTCTTCTTCACACCAGCTCCCTTCTCGGAGATCAGGGTCAAGGGCAGACCTCGGGAGTCTAGACAGGAGCCTGTCTGAACAAGTCAGTTCCTTCCCTTCCCCCTCCCCTGCCCCTTCTCCTTCCCATCCCCACCCCCACCAAGGTTCCTCTGCCCTTTGTAGGTGTGGTCAAGCTGGGGCTACCAGTGTTATCAAGATGTGAATTATTATATATAATACATCTAGATGACAGATGTGAGTTATTATCCATTAATTATTATTGTTGCTATTGATTAATCCACAAGCATTTATTAAGTGCCTACTATATGTCAGACAAAACAATGGAGCGATCCCTGTCCTGATATATGCTAGGGGCTCTGTGTGTGTGTGTGTGTGTGTGTGTGTGTGTGTGTGGACTATAAGACACAGTCAGGACTTGCCCCTCCCCCCAGGGAGTCTAGTCCTCAGGGACACACACTTCTGTCAGCTTCTGTGCTGGATATCCTTAGTTCTTTTTCACGTGTTTCTTGATTATTCTCCTCTGAGGAAGCTCGTTTTCCCATAGTTCCTTCTCATAGTAAAGAATCAAATTCAACATTTGCCAAAAAAGCAAGGACTCTGTGTGCCTCTCGGGTCAAGGGCCGCAAGAATGTCTTGAAGGACTTGGAATCAAACCCTGCTCACTTTCCTGGCTGCCTGGCCCCTAGCTTCTTCCTCTATAAAATGAGGGCATTGGACCAGGGAGCCCTTGGGGTCCCATCCAGCTGTAATGCCACCATCCCATCCCATAATCCCATAAAGACCAAAAGGATGAGTCTCCATCTTCGAATCACAAAAGGGAAGGGCTGGAACAAACAGGGACTTCTTCACCAATCCAAGCACAGGCGGCCCCTACATTTCCCTGCCTGGACTCCTTATCACAAAGCAGATTATTTGGGGAAGCTGCTTTTCAGTAGGTAACTTGGCATTCCCCTTCTTCACCAGTAGGAGGCACACTAGAGCAATGGTAAATGATGGAAAATTGATCTACACTGGCAGCATTCCATGAGCAGGGTAGAAATGCCCGTGTTATTGGCTTTGGGGTGCACCCTTTGGCACTCGGGAGAGGTAAGTTCAGGGCTAACAAGAGGAAATGCTACTTACAAAGAAGGAAGTCAGTTTTAGGAACTTTGTTCCCACCCCTAGAAGTGATACAGGCAGGACATATAAATAGACTCAAGGAGGGTTTAGATAAATTCCAGGATGACAGATCCATGATGGAATAAGGCAGGCTCAGGGTGTCCCTGACCTTCTGAGAACAAGCCTGCCCTCCCATATTGCATCCTTCACTCTCCAGATGCCTCAGGCACCACCTTCTGCTCACTCCTGTGTCCAGCTTCACAACTCCCTAAAAGAGTGGAAATTTACAGTTGCTGAAAGCCTTGGGCTCTTGGCTGCCAACAACCCTGGCTTGGTGAAGAGGAGGCGTGATTCCTTTGTAATTGTGCTTCCTGCCTCTCACAATTGTTCCTCTTAAATCAGGCAGGTTTCTGGCTGGGCTGCCCATCACCTTCCCAGGGCCAAGAGAAAAAAAGTCACTCCGTGAGTCACAGAACCCCAGAATTTCAAAGTCCCAAGAGACCTCTGAGGCCATCTGGTGCTAATCAGGCCTGAATAGTAACCACCCCCACCCCTCCCACCCCCGCTTCAACATCTCTGGCAATTGGTCATCTGGCATCCATTTTAAAATGAGGTGCTCACCACCTCCTGAGGCAGCCCTCTCCACTATCTCTGGATAATGATAACTGTCATGGAGCTCTCTGCTCTTGGAGCACCAGCTCCTGGAGGGGAGAAACTATTTTTGCCTTTCTTTGTATTCTCAGCACTTAGCACAGTGCCTAACATATAGTAGGTGTTTAGTAAGTGCTTGTTGATTTGACACTCCCACTGGGATTCAAGATGTATCAAAGGACAAGGACAGGGACAGGGCCCACAATGTTGAATGGCATTATGGGTGGGTGTGTACAATTGGGACAGCAGATGAGTAGGTAGGTGTGTGTGGTCCTGATCTCTTTGTAGGGAGTACCCACATCATTGAGAATCACAGGCCCTTTGTAATATGCAGATCAAGACAATGAAGGAACAAAGGATCTATTAAGTGGTGGTGGTGGTGATGATGGTGATGGTGGTGGTGGTTGTGGTGATGGTGCCAGGCACTGTGCTAAGCACTTTACAAATATTATCTCATTTGCTCCCCATGACAACCTTGAGAAGTGGGTGATATTATAGTCCCCATTTTACACTTGAGGAAACTGAGGCAGACAGAGGTTAGGTGACTAGCCTGGGGTCACATAGCTAATAAATATCTGAGGTCAGATTTGAACTCAAGTCTTCCTGAGTCCAAGCTCTGTCCTCCGAATCATGGAGAATTTAAGTGATTTGCCCCAGGTCACATTTCCAGTAAATGTCAGAGTCAAAATTGGTACTTAGCACTTCTTTTTTTTTTTTATGTATGAGGTATTTTATTTTTTCCATTACATGTAAAGATAGTTCTCAACTTTTGTTTATACATGCTTTACAGTTTCAGATTTTTCTCCCTCCCACCCCTCCCTCCCCCCTCCCCTAGACAGCAGGTAATCTGATATAGGTTATATCTATATATCTCTATACATATACATATATATATATACACACACACATATATATACACATAATAACATTAATCCTATTTCTGCATTAATCCTGTTACAAGAGAAAGAATCAGAGCAGTGATGCAAAACCTCAAAATAGAAAGAAAAAAAAAAACCAACAGCACCCAAAACAAAAGAAATAATATGGTTCAATCAGCATCTATACTCCACAGTTCTTTCTTTTTTTTCTTGGATTTGGAGATCCTCTTCTATCATGAGTTCCCTGGAACTCTTCTGTGCCATTGCATTGGTGAGAAGAATATAGTCCATCACAGTAGGTCAACACTCAATGTTGATGATACTGTGTACAATGTTCTTCTGGTTCTGCTCATCTCACTCATCATCAGCTCACGTAAGACCCTCCAAGTTTCTCTGAACTCTTCCTGCTCATCATTTCTTACAGCACAATAGTATTCCATTGTATTCATATACCACAACTTGTCCAGCCATTCCCCAATTGATGGGCACCCCCTCAACTTCCAATTCCTTGCTACCACGGTACTTAGCACTTCTCTTTTCTTTCTTTTTTTTTTTTTGCAGGGCAATTGGGGTTAAGTGACTTGCCCAGGGTCACACAGCTAGTAAGTGTTAAGTGTCTGAGGTCGGATTTGAACTCAGGTCCTCCTGAATCCAGGGTCAGTGCTTTAACCACTGCGCCATCTAGCTGCCCCGGTACTTAGCACTTCTAATTCCAACACTGCACCACAGATGATACATTTTAGAAAGATTTTCAAAAGTTTAAACAAAAGTGAGTTTGGGGCCCCTCTCAGTTATCCCTAAAATACAATGAACAAACTCCCCAGTCCCTCCATTTCATTCCCTTAAATGTTCTGGTTAACAGAAGTTTAACTGTAAACAGAATCCTGTTAGAAAAAACCTTCAGGAGCCGTGTGGGCACTGGGAGAAGCCGGTTCATTCCTTTGTAAAGAGGATGGACTCTTTGACAAGTGCATCTCTCAGAAGGCTGTTCAGGGTTATAGGATGTCAGGGTGTCACCAGAAGGTAGGGAAGGAACCCTTCCTGCGTGGGAAGTTAAGAAATCCTGGAGAATAACTATAGAGACAAGTCTAGAGAGGAAAATGCCAGATTGAGGGGGGAGGGGGAGAGAGGGAGGGAGAGAGAGGAGAGGAGAGAAGATAGAAGAGGAAGGAGAGGAGAGGAGAGAATAAGAGAAGAGAGACACACAGAGACAAGGAGGGGAAGAGAGGGAGAGAGGGGGAAAGAGGGAGAGGGAGAGAGGAGGGAGGGGAGAAAGAGAGACAGAGACAAAGATGACAGACAGAGAGAGAGAGAAAGAGAGATGGAGGCAGCATCTTTTGGGGGTGGGGTGGAGAACCCAGACTATGATTTCATCAAGGTAAGAAGCTTCTAGCTCCCAAAGCAGGGAGGTACCTTCTCTGCAACTTATGGTCTTGGAGACTTGTCTTGGAACACTGAGAGGATAAGAGACTTGCCCAGGGTCACACAGCCAGTAGGTGTCAAAGTCAGACTTGAAACTACCTTCCTGATCCCAAGGACAGCTCTCTCCCCACTGAGATGGGCTGCCTGTCTAGTGTATGGACTATGACTAATAAATATTTAACTAAATTGTTGGATTCAGGCCATGGAGGTTGCCTCATACCACAGCAGAGCAGAACAGAATCTTCCGTGTCTTCATCAGAGCATCTCAGTATTTCAAAGCTGGAAGGGACCTGAATGATCGTCTCATCCAAATGCCCTTAACCAGGGACTCCGTGTGGCAAAGCCTGCAGGTCCCTTCTCAGGCTAGCTCTCTCTGACTCATAATTGAGTGGAATTCTAAATTTCCATTAGAGTTTTGTGAAATAGACATAATTTTTTCCCCTACAAGTTCATGGACCTCCTGAAATCTCAGGCTCTGGGATAAGAACCCCTAATCTAGTCCAAGCTGTGCCTCCAGAGGTTTCCCATGACAACAAACCCAGCGAGTCGACTTGGAGCCTCCCAGCAATGGGGAATCCCAGGGCCCTTTGGGAGAACACTAATTCTTAGGAAGTTTAGGGGCAGTTATGTGGTGCAGTGGATAGAGCACTGGCCCTGGATTCAGGAGGACCTGAGTTCAAATCCAGCCTCAGACACTTGACACTTACTAGCTGTGTGACCCTGGGCAAGTCACTTAACCCCAATTGCTTCACCAAAAAAAAAGGAAGTTTATTGTGACTTCACCCATTGCTTCCTGGCCCGTGGAGGCCAGGCGTGACAGGTCCAATCCATCCTTCACTTGAAGGTAGTTAGCATGGCTCCACTCCCAACCCCAGCCTCCTCTTCTCTAGGTTCTGGTGTGCATTCTCTCCTCTAGTGCAGATCACAACCCAACCATGCATTGTTCTGATCCTCCCTTCCTGTTCAATTGCTGCCCATATTCTTCCTTGGCTCTTTCATGACAGATCCATGCCAGAGGCTACCCCCCATGTCATGTTACATTTTAAGGTACCATAAGACCTTTAAGGAGAGCTAATGCTTTGATAGGCAGTTAGGCAACTCCATAACACATAGAGTACCAGGTCTGGAGTCAGGACTCTTCTTCATGAGTTCAAATCTGGCCACAGACACTTACTAGCTATGTGACCCAGGACACATCACTTCACCCTGTTTGCCTGAATTTCCTCATATATATATATATATATATATATATATATATATATATTTCCTCATATATATACATATATATATATATATAATGAGCTGGAGACGGAAATGGCAAGCCACTCTAATACCTTTGCCAAAAAAAAATCCCAAAAACCAAAAAACCACACAACCCAAATTGGGCCTCAAAGAATCAGACATAGGGCAGCTAGGTGGCACAGTGGATAAAGCACTACCCCTGGATTCAGGAGGACCTGAGTTCGATTCTGGCCTCAGACACTTGACACTAGCTGTGTGACCCTGGGCAAGTCACTTAACCCTCATTGCCCCATGCCAAAAAAATAAATTAATTAATTTTTAAAAAAGAATCAGACAGGACTGAAAACAACTGAACAATAAAACAGACTAACAAAGAACATTCCTCACAACAATCCTGGCAAAAGTGACATTATTATCCCCGTATTACAGATTGAGGCTCCAAGCGATGAAATGACTGGCCATGGCTTAATCAATCCCACAACAAGCATTTACCATGTGCTAGGCATTGTGGCAGGCATAGGAGATCCCAAAGCAAATGGAATAGTCCCTGTTCTCAAGAAACTTCCATTTGATTGGTTCACAGATAAGTATATTTTATTTTTATTTTTATTTTTGCACAGGGCAATGAGGGTTAAGTGACTTGCCCAGGGTCACACAGCTAGTAAGTGCCAAGTGTCTGAGGCTGGATTTGAACTCAGGTCCTCCTGAATCCAGGGCTAGTGCTTTATCCACTGCACCTCCTAACTGCTCCCCACAGATAAGTATAAGTGTACAAATGTACAAAGAAGATGATTGTGGAGAGGGGCGTCGGGAAAGTCCTCGTGCAGAAGGTGGCCCTGGAGCTGAACTTTAAAAGAAATTAGGGATTCTGAGGAGGCAGAGAAAGAGAGCATTTCAGACATGAGAGATCATCAGGGGAGGGGTGCAGAGACAGAAGGTGGGGCGTGACATATGAGGAACATAAATCACGCCAGTTTGACTGGATTGTAAAGTATGTAATGACAAGTTTTAATTCAGCCTTAACACTTACTAGATACATAACCATAGCCAACTCATTTAAACATAAAGAGCCTCAGTTTCCTCATCTGTGAAATGGAAATTATCTTACAGAGTTGTTGGGAGGATCCAGTGAGATCGCTTCTAGAAAGCACTTTAACAAGGGCTTTCGGTACACGTCAGACTGCGTATATTTAGTATAATAAGGATAGAAAGAGGTCACATAGCTAGTAAGTGCCCAAGGTATGATTTGTACCATTGTCCGCCTGACTTCCGGTCTAGCACCCAACCTACACTGCCCGGGTCTGCTTGTTCTAGGTCCCTCCTGTTCTCCGATGCTTTTCATAGGGCCACACATTTAGGGTTAGAAGGGACTGCAGTGGGGCAGCTAGGTGGCGCAGTGGATAGAGCACCGGCCCTGGAGTCAGGAGTGCCTGAGTTCAAATCTGGCCTCAGACACTTAACACTTACTAGCTGTGTGACCCTGGGCAAGTCACTTAACCCCAATTGCCTCACTAAAAAAAAAAAAAAAGAAAGAAGGGACTGCAGAGGTCATTTAGCACAAGCCCCTCAGTTTGCAGTTGAGGAAACTGAGGCCCAGAGAAGCTAATTAACTTGCTGAAGATCTTACAAGTTGCGTTTTGCCCTTCAGTTTCAAAGAAGACCAATGGAATCATGGGTGATGTCTTGACTCGTGTGTGAATTGGACTTAAGTGAGGCAGAGTTGCACAAAGTTGTCAACCTCACTCTCTCTTCCAAAGTCAACAAAGTCCAGTGGCAAGACAAAAGTCAAGATCACTGGCGGTGGCCCAGGATGTAGTGAATGACCTTGGCGTCTTTGATGTCTGACCAAGATCTAAGCACTGCCACTTCCATGTCTGTTGGAATAAATTGTTCTCATCTGCCCATTCTGCTTGGGGAAAGTCTTCACATGCTTGGGGTAGACACGCCCCTAACTCCTCAATGGTTTTAAGACCTGTCCATTATCCTCAACCTGGTTTAGCCTATCTTCCAAGACAGTTTACTGGGGTGTGACCACTGTGCATGCTACAGCTTCTTGGAGCCACAGGTGAGAGTTGGGTGATGGGTAGACACCAAAGGTGGACAAGCAATCCTGAAAAGGGCTCACACCAGAAGTGCTAGTCCTCCCTGAACACGCCATAGACCCCAAGTAGTCAGAAGCAGAGGTGGGATTAAAACCCAGCTCTTCTCATTCCAGAGACAATGTTATTTTTTCCCAAAGACTGTTATTTTGATTCAGACTAAATGAGATTTTCCCACTGTAAGCCGCCTTACGTAATGGCCTGGAATACCCCGCTCCATGACGCAAGTGTTGATTCTACCTTCAGTTATGAAGATTCTGGGAATGAAGGTTGTCTTTGGGACACAACCTCTTTAATTAACACAATTCTTAGTGTGTATGTGTGTGCATGCATGCACACGCACGAGTGCTCTGTGTGTGGGATTGGGAAATATCGGGGATGACGTGAAGCACTTTCGAAACCTTAGCAAAGAGCCTTGCTATTCTTGGCCTGGAGTGGTCTGAACACAAGACCCCAGAGACAAGTGCAGCCCAACCAGTAGTCAGCTGGGGACAAAGTGAGCTCCATGACTCCAAGAGAGTTCTGTTGCTGCCCTCTTGTGGTCACTCAGAGCCTCACACCTGCAAGTGATTCCTCTGATCAAGGGCTGTGTGTGTGTGTGTGTGTGTGTGTGTGTGTGTGTGTGTGTGTGTGTTGGGCACCCCAGCTGCAACTTCTCACAGAGGTTGCCACATCTTCCCAGGTATACACAATGGATAGGAGTTCAGCCCTTACTCCCAACAGCTCCTGAAATGATAGTGTGACTCTTTAAGAGTGGCTTGATTTCACCTCTCTCTGAATTGCCTCTTCACCATGACATTCATCAGTCTATTCCTTCCTTTGACCATCATGCCAAACCTTTGCCCTGGTGGTGCCCCATGCCCAGAGCACTGTCCCTCCTCTACCCTCTGTCTCCTAGATCCCTGTTCCTTCCAGCTGCAAGTGATCCCCATTATATTGTATCTATTTTGTACATGCCTATCTGTATAAGATTCATTGCCTACATGTACTGATATATGATTGAATAATAATACCATTTGTATAGTGCTTTAAGTTTGCAAAGTGATTTACAGGGGCAGCTAGGTGGCACAGTGGATAGAGCACTGGCCCTGGATTCAGGAGTACCTGAGTTCAAATCCAGCCTCAGATACTTAACACATACTGGCTGTGGGACCCTGGGCAAGTCACTTAACCCCAGTTGCCTCACTAAAAAAAAAAGAGAACAGAGATGGAATGATGTAAATAAGGAATAGTGAGAAGGTCAGTTTGCCTTTCTCTTGCATACTCTTCTCACTGTGTCCCTGCATTTTCTGTTCTTTCTGTCTCTCCTTCCCATCCCCCAATCAGACCCTGTGACTCTGATTCTTGGAAAGCCCCTGCAATGGGTTCACAGTAGCCCGGGGGCAGTCTCTTTAGAGGCCTCTGGTGGCCTGGGAAACTGCAAAACACAAAGCAAAGCCAGAGACATTGTTCTTCCAAATCAGAGTCCATCCCAGGGCAAATCCTTGGCTTGGTATGTTTGTCACCCTCGCTGGCTAATACAGTGAAACCTATCTAGCCAACGAAGCTTGGTCTCCTTGGGTGGGCTGTAGAACTCAGAATACAGAGGAAGATGCTAGCCATTAATTCCTACCACCCAGTTCCAACCCCGGAAGGACTAGATGCAGGTATCCATGCATTCCCAATTCTATTGATCTTTCCTCCTTTCCTAACCAATTAATTAGAAGCAGCCATGTGTTCATCCCCCAGGTAGAAACCAATCTGGGCTTTCAAAGAAGCCAGGCTACCCTGTAATAACTCATTGCTGCACAGATTCACATCAGTCAGGTTGGGGGGTTTCCTGTGTATATTAGCAACGGCTTCAGTTTCCAGAGCACTTTGCAGATTACAACATGATTTTATAATCAGTTGAGTTTCTGTGGAACTCAAGAATTTACACCATTCTCTCCTCTCTCATGTATATATTCAGATAATATATGTGTATGTGATTCTTCAATAGACCCAACAACATGGAGAACTTTGCTCAACTATCCTCTGGTTCTCAAGACAGAAAGAACAGAGAGATCTTTGACCTTAAAAAGTGTTTGCCACTCTTCTGAAGCCACATGTCATGCTCAGGGTCTCCATGGAAGAAGGATTTCTATAGGTGGCAAGGTCCTCCACGTATTTTCAGATGACGTTTTCAAGTTGCATGGAGCCCTGGAATACAATAATCTCTAAGCTCTATCACCACTTGAAAGAGATCTGAGTTCACATTGGGAAGAAAAAACAAATCACGAATGGATATTGTATAGACTATTAGACACAGACGGATGGGTAACCCAGGGATCCATTTTGTCGATCAGTCATTTCAGTTGCATCTGACTTCATGATCCCATTTAGGGTTTTCTTGGCAAAGATGTTAGAGTGGTTTGTCATTTCCTTCTTCAGCTCATTTTTACAGATGAGGAAACTGAGGTAAACAAGGCTAAGTGACCTGCCCAGGATCACAACCTGTGGGGGTCATAAGTATATATGTGTGTGTGTGTGTGTGTGTGTGTGTGTGTGTGTGTACACGCCCCACTTCCTAATTTTTCTTTGTGCAGGGTCCATCATCCTCTTAGTCACCTAGGTTCACAAGCTCAGCCATCTACACCTCACTCTCTCTCACTCTCAGATCCAATAAATCACCAAGTCTTGTCATTTCTCCGTCTCATCCATCACCTTCTCTCCCCTCACGTAGCCACCATCCTACTTTAGCCCCCGTTATCCTCCACCTCAACTGCAACAATAGCCTGCAAATCAGTCTCTCCCCTTCCCAACCTGTCCTCCATATAGCTGCTAAAGCTCAGGTTTCACAGTGTGGCCTAGTGGATAAACTTAAAGATGCCCAGTGGCACAATAAATTCGTGATGCCTTAAATCTGTGACTTCTTTTTGAAGCTATGAAAGACAAGCATGGACCCTGCCAGAGATCCATACCTTCCTGCTCAGGAAGAACAGAGTTCAAATCTAGTCTCAGACACTTACCTTGGGCAAGTATTTATTGTATGACCTTGGGCAAGTCATTTAACTGCTGCCTGGCTCAGTTTCCTCATTTGTAAAATGGAGATAATAATTAGTGCCTCCCTCCCAAGGTTTTTGTGAGAATCAAGAGAGATGGGGGCAGCTAAGTGGCACAGTGGATAAAGCACCAGCTCTGGATTCAGGGGGACCTGAGTTCGAATCTGGCCTCAGACACTTTACACTTACTAGCTGTGTGACCTTGGGCAAGTCACTTAACCCTCACTGCTCTGCAAAAAACCCCCACAAAAACACACACAAAAAGAGATAATTGTTAAAGTTCTCAGAACAGTGCCTGGCACTTAGTAGGTGCTATATAAACGTTTATTCCCTTCACTCACACACACACACACACACACACACACACACACACACACACACACACACACACACCACCACCACCACCACCACCACCACCATTTGCTGGAGTGGAATACCTTAGGGTTCCACACTTGCCGGATGGATTTCACAGTCTACGCAGGCAGATAACATGCTGAGATAACCCCTCTGAAAAGCTAGGAAAGAGTTAGGGCTTAGTCCATATCACCAGCACAGGGAAATCCCTTGTGCTGGTTTCATGAGCCCCCACTGATCAGCAAATGTGACTATAGCTGTGAATAGGACAGCTTGATTTTCATCTCCTGAGGCTTGTGTCCCAGAGACCTCAGGCTTCCTGCTCTAGGCAATGGGTAGATATAAAGGCTTTGGGCAACCCCCACCCCACCCCCCAAGGCAGGGGATCTAGTGTCCAGTACACCATGTGTAGTGAGTGGACAGGAGGGGCTGGGATTAGCCCAGCTTGGCATCAGAGTCACAAATAGAGGCAGCAGAGGCACACCAGAGAATGAGACTGAGGAGCAAATACCACATGGGACAGAAGGATGGTTATGCCAACACGGGGAAGGAATAGAACTAGGAACACAGGCTGGGCCCAATAGGTACAAGAGGAACTTCAGAATGAGCCAAACAAGTCAGGGAAGCCAAGTAAAACAAGTTGGGACCAAAGCAACAACGTAACTGAACTCAACCCAGCTTCCTCTTAAATTCACTCTGGCTACACCACCTTCTGTCCTTCAAAGGAGAAAGTGTCCCATTGGTTGCCCTGGATTCCTTCAAGATTCAGCTCAAATCCTGCCTGCAAAGAGGGTCTTTCCTGGTCCCTCCAGTTGGCAGGGCCCTACCTTTGCACAATACCTTACATCTGGGGAGCAGCTAGGTGGCACAGTGGATAGAGCACTGGCCCTGAAGTTGGGAGGATCTGAGTTCAAATCTGACCCAAGACACTTACTAGCTCTGTGACCCTGGAAAAGTCACTTAACCCCAATTGCCTTAAACATCTGAGGCCATCACCAGTCATCCTGATATATATCTTGCCACTGAACCCAGATGGCTCTAGAGGAGAGAGTAAGGCTTCCTTCATTTAAATCCAACTCACTGCAAGTCATGACATCATGGTCCTCTTTAATAATGAAGGACAAACAGCAAGCAGCACCACCTTACACCTACTCTGTGTATATCTTGTAATGCTGAGACCAGGAATTTTTAACCTTGTTTCCATCATGGTACCATTGGGCAGGCTGGTGAAGCCTGTGGACTTCCGCCTCCCCTCCCAAGAGTCATATTTTTAAACGATAAAATAAAACACAGAGTATTACGAAGAAAACCAATTCTATTGAAATACAGCTCTAAAATATATTGTAGAAATAAGTTTATGGACCCCAGGCTAAGGACTTCCAATCTAGATACTTCTATGTTGTCTCCACCTTTAAAATGTGAGGGAAGAAGGGGCAGCTAGGTGGCACAGTGGATAAAGCACTGGTCTTGGATTCAGGAGGACCTGAGTTCAAATCCAGCCTCAGACACTTGACACTTAACTAGCTGTGTGACCCTGGGCAAGTCACTTAACCCCAATTGCCTCACCCCCCCCAAAAAAAAATGTGAGGGAAGAGATTGTGGTTTTTGGTTTGAGGTTTTGGTTTTCATGTTTCTTCATATCCCAGGTATTTAGCATGATGTCTGGCACACAGTAAGTAAACCAACTGAACGAAATGCTAGGGAGAGGGGAGAGGGCACCCAACATCCATCTTATTTCCTATTTCACCATCTTGCCTAAGACAAACCTGTCCCCTACTCCTTTCCCACAATGATCCTACAATGTCACCAGAACACCTTGGCAGCCTTTGAACCAGAATTCCTGGAAAAAAAACAGAATGGCACTGTCTATGGTACCATTGGCCTCTAATTTCGAATATCTTTTATCTCCTTTCTTAAACTCCATGGTTAGGGACTCTTGTCTCATGATCTTGGGTATGTTACCAGTTCCCTTCACTTTCTAATTCTGTGGGAGAACGCTGCTGATGGTGTGCTTGGGACCCTCAGAAACAAAAGGTACAACCAGCAGGCCACCAACAGGCCAAATGAACCGTGGTTTATGGATATGATGAAGAGGCAATAGATGATTTCAAATAGACATGGAAAGACTTAGATGGACGGAGGCAGAGGAAAGTGAGCAAGACCAGAACAATTTATACTCTAACATCAATATTATAAAACCAAACAATTTTGAAGTCTTTTTTCAAATTGATGAAGAATGAAATGAGCAGAACCAGTTGAATGATTTAGACACTAACCCTACAAAAATGAACAACTTTGAAAGCTTTAAGAACTTGGTCCAAACCAGTGATACCACTGCTAGGTCTGTATTCCAAAGAGACCATAGAAAAGGGAAAAGGACCCACATGTACAAAAATATTTATAGCAGCTCTCTTTGTGGTGGCAAAGAATTGGAAATCGAGGGAATGCCCATCAATAGGGGAATGACTAAACAAGTTGTGGTATATGAATGTAATGGAATACTATTGTGCTGTAAGAAATGATGAGCAGGAGGAGTTCAGAGAAACCTGGAAAGACTTACATGAACTGATGCTGAGTGAAGTGAGCAGAACCAGGAGAACATTGTACACAGTAACAGCAACATTGTGTGATGAACAATGGTGATAGACTTGGCTCTTCTCAGCAGTGCAATGATCCAAAACAGTTTCAAAGAGCTCATGATAGAAAATGTTCTCAACATCCAGAAAAAAACTGAATTATGAATGCAGATTGAACCATACTGTTTCTACTTTTGGACTGGTTTTTTGCTTCTTTTTTTTTTTTTGAGGCTTTTCCCTTGTGCTCTGATTCTTCTTTCACAAGATGACTAATGTAGAAATATATTTAATGTGATTGTACATATACAACCTATATCAAACTGCTTTCTGTTTTGGGGAGGAGGGAGGGAAGGGAGGGAAGGGAGGGTGGGAGAAAAAAATTCAGAACCAAAAATCCTGTGAAAACAAATGTTGAAAACTATCCTTATATGTAACTGGAAAATAATAAAATACTTTTAAAAAAAAGAACTTGGTCCATACAATGACTATTCCTGATTCCAAAAGACTAACAATGAAGCATCTTCTGGTTTTAAATGGAGTTGAAAGAAAATAATCCTCATTTTACAGATGAAGAAACTGAGGCACAGAAAGGCTAAGTGACTGGCCCAAGGTAACTCAGTAAGTGTCTGAGGTCACATTTGAACACAAGTCTTCCTAACTCCAGGTGCAGAGCTCTAGCCATTGTGCTGCCCAGCTGCCCAAATGTGCAGCTTCAGTTTCCTCATCTGTAAAATGGAGGCTATATCCACCATATACCACAAGGAGCTCAAAATGAATATATGATGTGAATGTTAAAGATCATACCATTTAAAAATATCATTGGGGGCAGCTAGGTAGATGAGTTGGATAAAGTACCGGCCCTGGATTCAGGAGGACCTGAGTTCAAATCCGGCCTCAGATACTTGACACTTACTAGCTGTGTGACTCTGGGCAAGTCACTTAACCCCCATTGCCCCGCAAAAAAAAAAAAATATATATATATATATATATATAATTAAGTGAGAACATTGTTGAAGTGTAAAATAGATAATTTCTATTATTTTAAATTAAATATTTTCTTGCATAACTAAAACTTATGTAGCCAAGAATAGAAGAAATGCAGAAAATTGGAGGAAAACCTTTATGGACAATTACTCAGATAGGATGTGACTGGGTTGGAATATTGCTATGGGGAAGGAAATTATGAGCTGGTTGACTTGGAAAGGCATGGGAAGACTTGGACTTGTGAAGGAAGATGCTGTCCACCTTCAGAGAAACAGATGATGAGTGAAATAAACATAGTATGGTCTTACATATATGTGTATGAGTGTATATGTGTACATATGTGTATGTGTTTATGTGCATCTCCACACTTAATTGCAGCCTTCTATAGGATAGGGGAAGGGAGGGGGAAAATAATAGAGAAAAACATACACAGCAGAGAACAAAAGAAAACCAATAAGGAAGCAAAGAAAAAATAAAAAAAGGATAGATTTGAAAATAATGTGTAATATTTCTCATATAGGTTTCTTTGAATAGAAATTTATTATTTTATATTTAATCCTCTCCTATGTTCTGCTGACAACATTTTTTTCCTTTTCTCATTTTGTAACTAAGTTCAAAATTTAAAAAAAATACCATAATTAAATACCATTATGACTGTGACTGAGGAAATTTCTTTTTTAATGTATTTTTATTTATTTTGTTAAATATTTCCCAATTACATGTAAAAAAATTTAACATTCTTTTTAAAAAATTTGAACTCCAAATTCTCTCCTCTCCCACCCCTCCTTTACCTCTTTAGAAGGCGAGCAATAGCATGTCAATTATATATGTAAAGTCATCAAAACATTTCCATATTAGCCATGTTGCAAAATAAAACACACACACATGCACACATAGCCCCAGAAAAATAAAGTTTAAAAAGTATGCTTCAATCTGCACTCAGAGTTCATTAATTCTCTCTCTGGAAGGGGATAGCATTTTTCATTATGGGTCTTTTGGATTGTCTTAGATCATTGTCTTCATCGGAATAGCTAAGTTTTTCACAGTTGACTATCCTTACAATATTGCTGTCATCATGTAAAATGTCCTCCTGGTTCTACTCACTTCGTTTTGCATCAGTTTATATAAGTCTTCCCAGATTTTTCTGAAATCATCCATCTTATCATTTCTTATGGCACAATAGTATTCCATCACATTCATATACCACAAATTATTCAGCCATTCCCCAACTGATGGGCATCCCTTAGGTTTCTATTTCTCTGTCACCACAAAAAGAGCTATGAGAAATATGTTTGTACAGAGGAGTTCTTTTCTCTTTTCTTGGATTTCTTTGGATACAGACTTAGTGATATGCTTTAGGAAAATCACTTTAGTGGCTAAATGGATGATGGATTGGGATGGAAAGAGACTTGAAGCAGGCAGACCCATGAGCAGGCTATTGCAATAGTACAGAAAGGAGGAGAGGAGGGGGCAGTGTCAAAGGAGAGAAGGGGGTATATTCAAGAGATGTTGCAAAGGTGAAATCAGCAGGCTTTGACAACAGCTTGGATATGGAGGGGTAAGAGATAGTGAGGAGTCCAGGATGACTCCTGGGTCCCAAGTCTGAGGGACTGGGATGGGTGTTTACTCATTTCCTTCATCCATTACTTCATCCTTTGACTGACATCCCAAGGCTAATTTCCTTCCTTCTCTCTGTATGTCTCTTGGCCCCAAAAAAACAACTGTAAAAAGAAATCCTCTGCTGTTTATAACTTTTCTAGTTTCCATCTTCACTGAATCATTCTCTGAGTTAGAAGAGACCTCAGAAGCTGTGTGGTCCAAACTGTGGCTGAATAAGTATTCCCTCTACTATACTATCAAGAGGTAATCCAACCTTTGCTTAAAGGCTTCTAGTGATGATTCACTACCCCACCCATGGCAGCCCATTCCTCTTGGGCTCACTATGATGGCTATCTTTAAAGCTGGAGTGTTTAATGGAAAAGAAATTAAAATTGTTCTTCTGGGTCCCAGAAAACAGTACTAGGAGCAATGGATGAAAGTTGCAAAGATATAGGTTGTCATCAACCGATGAATCACTCAGTCAACAGTCAGTCACTCAATAAACATTTGTTAAGTTCCTGCTATGTGCCAGGCACTGTGCCCATGTATAAGCACTAGATGGTCTAAATTCAGAGTGGAGGGATTGAGGTAAAGAAGAAAGAACAGTGGTCCTGGAGTCTTGGCTTTGAATCCCATCTCTGATGCTTGTTACTTGTGGAACCTTGATCCTATCACTCAATCTCCCTGGGCCCTCTTCTATAAAATCAGGATGATGAAGCCCCTGAGACTCCTTCTAGTATTAGGTCAATGATTCTATGATCCCACTGTAAGAGGAATCTGAAAGTGGAACAGAGACCGAAGGACCATTTGTTGGGGATGTCAGTGATAACTATAAAAACTCTAGCTCTTGGATTCTATGATTCTGTGAATCACAGATACCCAAAATGGCAATGGGCTATCTCACTGGGCAGTAGGATTGCTAGGCTAGATGCTTTCAAGGGAATGCTGAATGACTACTTGGCAGGAATGTTGTAGAGAGAATTTCTATTCAAGTAAGGATTTGAGATTTCCTGACACAATTACCTCAAAAAACAAAACAAAACAAAAACAAAAACAAAAACTCCAAATTCAAGTAAGGATTGAACTAGACAGTTTCTGCAGTCTGCTCCAATGAGATATCTTATGATTATTCTATATCCTCATTCTCTGACAATTCTGAATACTGAAGACAAATGGAAACAAAATTTGTTTTTTATGCAAATGGAAAGTGAAAGGCACAGTCTCAGTCTCTTGTTATTAAATTTGGCCAGATACAAGTTCACAGAGAAAAGACTTTGATTTTTATCTCCCAGTTCATTTCCTGGTTTATCCTTACCTCTGTTTCCAGTTCAAAGCCAAGAGTCACTTATTTTAGTTCCCTTGGCCACTGGGGAACCAAGCATCTTTCTCTCTGGGTGCTAAACATCTACCTGGGAAGATCATGTGAACAAGATCATGGACTAGACATTTTCTCCAATCCCCATGACCCCTCAAACCTCTCAAAAACAGACAAATATGTTCCAAAAATAAAGCAACTTCAGCTCTTTTTATAGTCTAGGGCATTCAGAATTCAAGAGAAGTTTAAAAATCCTGGCTATTGACATTCACTGACCCCAAGCTCTATCACTCCCCATGCTACCAGCAATGAAGCTTTACTATATTAGCATACCCAAGGACACAGCACAGATGTACATCAAAACCCAGTCCTATACGACAGTCTCCCTTCCTTCTTTCCAGTGCTATGGAGACCCTGGCTCCAGGCCAAGGAAGTTTGCCCAGGCCTCAACATTTAGCTTGGCCACAGCCCTTCAGGAACAAAAGCCTGACAGATGCTGCAACCCAGAGGCGCCAGTGCTGCAAAGCTCTGAACTGGTCCTGGAGAAAACAATTTCTGAATTTCCAGTTTGGGGCCAGAGCACTGAGGTACAGGAGGAGTAGGACAGGTCACTAGGATAGTGGTCTATGCATGTGTGTGTGTGTGTGTGGTGGTGGTGGTGGTGGGGAAGCTATGTAGCACTCTACCAAGTTTGAGGGAAAGAGCACATAGCACCCAGCTCAGGCCAGTTTGACTGCTGGTAAACTGTGAACTTCCCATTATGGGAAGAGGTTGAGATCCAGCCCCCAAGGAAACCACAATCAGAGGGGAGGGGGTCAGAAAGTGAATGACGAGAGAAATGGAGGAGGGGGAGGGGAGAGACTGAGAGTACCAAAGATGTCAGGAAGAAGAAATCTTAAAAACATTAAACATAAACAGACAACAGGAAAAACAGTAAAAGGAAATATGGTCTCCAGATCTAGTAAATGAATTCAGGTATCTATGAATAAATCCTGCAAAATGAAGGAAAATGATCCAACACTTGATGAGACAGAGGACCCAGTGGAGTTTGAGGAGAACATAGAATCACAGCACATTGTTCCTGAGTGTTTTAAAGAGAAATTAGAATTATGAGAGTATAATTTATGTCCTAAACAGAAAAATAATGAGCAAAATAGAAAAACTTAAATATGTAATGGCAAACCTCATCAAAGAAATAAAAGAGAGAACAATGGTTCTCTCTTGGCAAAAGAAATGCAAATACACAGAAATTAAGAACAACCCCCAAAAAGCAAAAAACCCAAGAACATTAAAGGAAAATATACTCATTATGCAAGCAAAACATATTGATCTGGAAGACAGGATAGAAACAACCTAAAGATCCTGAGGCTCCAAGAAGAATATAGCATGACAAAAAACCTTAACACAATAAAGAGGGAAATAATAGGAGAGAACTGCTCAGAACTTCTGAACATAGTAAATGAAAGAATTCACACATTACCTCCAGGAAAAAAAAGACTCAAGGTTGCAAACTCCAAAATTCATAATAGTTAAATTGAACAATTCAATTCATAAACAAGTTCTGCAAGTCATCAGGAGACTCAACTACAAAGGGAAAAACATCCAATTAACTCCATTATTGTTCACCCGTTAAAAAAAGGTGGAGGGAATGGAAAAATGTGTTCCAAACAGCAATGGAGTCCAGGATGACCTATCCTACAAATCTGAGCTTAACCAGACAGGATAAAAGATGGGTATTAAATAATAAAGAATTTGAAACCCAGAACTAAAAAAATTGTTTGCTTCATGAGCACCCCAAAACCCAGAAATGCAGGAGTGAATAAATGCATACAGCAACAGCAACAGCAACAGAGTGACAACAGAAAGAACAAAAAGAGATTTCTTTCTTTTGTTCTTTTTTTACAATGATAAACATTTTTATTTAAAGTTTTGAGTTCCAAATTCTATTCCTCCTTCCCTCCCTGAGGTGGTAAGCAATCATATATAGGTTATACATGTACAATTATGTTGTACATTATCATATTATTCATTTTGTATAAGAAAACTTGAATATTAAAAGAAAGTGAAAAATAGACTTCTACAGTTTGCGTTCAATCAATATCACTTCTTTCTTTGGAGGTGGATAATATGTTTCATCAATAGTCCTTTGGGATTGTCTTGGATCATTGTATTGCTGAGAATAGTTAAGTCATTCACAGTTCTTCATTGTACAATATTGCTGTTACTATGTACAAAATTCTCCTGGTTCTGCTCACTTCACTATACATCAGTTCATACAAGTCTTTCCAGGTCTTTCTGAAGTCAACCCGCTTGAAGAGATTTCTTTCTAAAAGAGACAGGAGTGAGGGGTCAGCGAGGTGGTGCAGTGGATAAAGCACTGGCCTTGGATTCAGGAGTACCTGAGTTCAAATCCGGCCTAAGACACTTGACACTTACTAGCTGTGTGACCCTGGGCAAGCCACTTAACCCTCATTGCCCTGAAAAAAAAAATCGAATAAAAGAGACAGAAGTAGGGGGCAGCTAGGTGGCACAGTGGATAAAGCACCAGCCCTGGATTTAGGAGTACCTGAAAAAAAAAGAAAAGGAGTACCTGAGTTCAAATCTGGTCTCAGACATTTGACACATAATAGCTGTGTGACCCTGGGCAAGTCACTTAACCCCCATTGCCCTGCAAAAAAAAAAAAGAGAGAGAGAGAGAGACAGGAGTGAAGGCAGAAATCTGGGAGAGGTAACAGTAGAGAGCTGGGCAGGGGCCATTATGGACAGAGAGAAGCTGGTGACATCCTGCCTATAGGTAAATCAATGCTTTTTTTGTGGTACTACATCACAATATAAAAGAGGACATGAAAAATAGGAGCAGAGCAGGGGGACAGAGAGGAGAGAGTGATGTGCTGAGGTCAAATTCAGGGCTATCACTGAGGGGAAGTCAAACTCTGTGGTCTAAGTAAGAGAAGAGCCTGGAGTAGGGGCTGGGGAGGAAGAGGGGCAAAAGATTAAAGGGGGCAAAGGAAAGAGGTCTTACTTTGAAGGTGGTAAGGGTTTCTACTGATGAATGCTTCTATGGGTGAAGGTAGCTGAGGACCCAATGAGTTGGGACCCAAGAGATTACCTAAACTGATAAAGTATCCCCTCTATTGCATATGTCCACTTGTTGGGCATCCAGGAGGTCATCCAATGAGGCCTGGAGAATTTGGTGCTTGAAGAGTCTACTTGCCCTGGGAGGGAGGAAGTTGGAACCCCTGGGGTCAACCGGCACCTGGAAGAGTGGGAGATTTCCAGGCAAGTGTAGAAAAAAGGACAACAAGGGAGGGTATAGATCAGTACGGGAAGGGCCCTACTGATCAGTGTCCTCTGATATCTGCTATTATTATTATTATTATTACTATTGGCATCATTCTGAGAACGAGGTACAATGGAAAAGAGGAATCCTTGGCATAAGCCTTATGAGTCAGTGGCAAAAAGCACCTAGAGGGAAGAGCCTAGAATGGATGCCTTGGAAGCTTTGATTGCCCAAAAATACAGAGGAGAGAGATCAGATGATTATGAGGGTCTAAAGTAAAGTGAATTTTAGGGGTAATGAACCCTACAGGAGTCATCTGCAGAAAGATGACCATTGAACCTGTGACTGTTGATGAGATAAGAAAGAATAAACAGGAAGAAAAGAAAATAGAAGGCAGAACAGAGCCCTGGTGGACACATACTTAAGACACAGGACATGAATGACAACCCTACAAAGAGAGACAAGAAAAAACAGTAACGCACAGAAACTCAAAGAAGAGAAAGAAGTTAAGGATAAACATTGAGAAAAGACCACTGAATTTAACGACAGAGCCATCATTGAGAGCAGTTTCAATCAAGCACTGGGGTCAGAAGTCAGCTTTCTGATAGGTTGGAAAATGAGTGGAAGGTGAATCAATGACCAAGGCTTTTTCCAGGAGTTGAGTTAAACAGCGATTGAGAAAGGGAGGTGAGATGCAGGATGATAGTTTAAAGGGATGACAGGATCTAGTGAAAAATGTGTTTGAGGATGAGGGAATTCTGGGAATGTTTGTAGTCAATTGAGAAGAAACCAGTGGGGGCAGCTAGATGGCGCAGCGGATAGAGCACCAGCCCTGGAGTCAGGAGTACCTGAGTTCAAATCCGGCCTCAGACGCTTAACACTTTCTAGCTGTGTGACCCTGGGCAAGTCACTTAACCCCAATTGCCTCACCAAAAAAAAAAAAAAAAAAGGAGAAGAAACCAGTGGAAGAAGAGAGACTAATGATTAGAGAGAAAGGGAATGATTAAAGGGGCAAGTTCCCAGAGAAGAGTGGAAAGGATGGGATCAAGAACAAATATAGCAAGTCTGGCCTTAGCAAGGAGGGCTGTGTCCTTCCTTAGAGACTGGAGCAAAGGAGGGGAGAATGGAGAATGAATTTGGGTGAGGGAATAGCCTGGTGTTTGAGGGAGTCCATGACACATAGCCTCAATGCTATGAGCAGTATTATTTGAAAACAAGATCCTGAGCAGGGATCTGCAGACTTCACCAGACTGTCAATGGGGCCCCTGAAATGAAATAGGTAAAGAAGCCCTCATGGGGAGATATTAAGTCTGTTTCCAAGATAATTATAGCTCTCAGAGGTCTGCCCTGGACTCTAACCTCCTCTCCCTCTTTGCAGTGAGTGACAGCCCAGACTGGAAGACATCCAGGCAGTAAGAGAGATGATGATGGCCACAAGCAGATGGCCCAAACTGGGGGAGCCGCCAGCCACTTCATTCAAAGAGAGGCTGGGCTCCCTTTCTAGAAATAGCCCAAGGACAAAGGTGGGGCTGCTTCCGTCCTGCAGATGGAGAAATCTGGGAAGTTTCCATTCCTCGGAGCCATTCCCACATCTCCCGCCCCCCCTGCCCCATACTGGGATCCAGGCACCTGGAAGATGCTGGAATGAAGCCCACTGATTTCCATTCCAGTCTTCCCTCCGACCATCCGTCTCTCCTCCACGCCCTTAAAAGAAATAGTAATGTCTTAGCCTCATCTCAAACCTTTAAAGTATTTTCATCATACATGCATACATACACACATACATATCTGTATATTTGTGTATGTGTATGTATACACATACACACACACATATATATGTGTGTGAATATATCTATATCTCTATATCTCTATCTCTATCTATCTATCTATCTATCTATCTATATATATATATATATTCACTCACCTTCTTACCACAGTGAACCATTAAACACTCCAGCTTTAAAGATAGCCATCATAGTGAGCCCAAGAGGAATGGGCTGCCACAGGTGGGGTAGTGAGTCATCACTAGAAGCCTTTAAGCAAAGGTTGGATTACCTCTTGATAGCAACTAGTTTCTAGTTTCCATCTTCACTGAATCATTCTCTGAGTTAGAAGAGACTTCAGAAGCTGTGTCGTCCAAACTGTGGCTGAATAAGTATGCCCTCTACTATACTATCAAGAGGTAATCCGGGGCAGCTAGGTGGCGCAGTGGATAGAGCACTGGCCCTGGATTCAGAAGGACCTGAGTTCAAATCCAGCCTCAGACCCTTGACACTTACTAGCTGTGTGACCCTGGGCAAGTCACTTAACCCCAATTGTCTCACCAAAAAAACCCAAAACAAAACAAAAAGGGGCTATATGGTACAATGGGTAGGGCACTGGACTTGAACTCAGGAAGATCTGGGTTTGAATCTGTCTGAGACATTTAGTAGTAGAAGTAGTAGCAGCGGCAGCAGCAGTGGTTGTTGTTGTTAGCTAGCATTTATATAGCTTTTTAAGGTTTGGAAAGAGTTTTATAAATATTATCTCATTTTATCCATTCCAGAATCAGTGCATCTACTTCAGAACTGGAAGAGTTCTCAGATGTTTATGTATTCTAACCTGTTGGAAAGAAGCCAAATAGACCTTATCTTGTGGCTTGTTGCTGTCGTTTTCAGTTATGTCTGACTCTTGTGACCTCATTTGGGGTTTTCTTGGCAAAAACACTGGAGTGGGTTGCTATTTCATTCTCTAGCACATTTTACAGATGAGGAAACTGAGGTAAACCAGGGTCACACAGTTAGTACACGTCTGAAGCTTGATTTTAACTCGACCTGATTCCAAGTTCATCCCTCTAGCTATGTCACCCTGGGCAAATCACTTAACCTCTCCCAGCCTCAATTTCCCCATCTGTAATAGGAATGATTTGGACTCAATTGCCTCTAAAACTCCTCCTTCTAACTCCAATTTTCTGGCCCTATATTCCATTCCCTTCATCGAAGACTTTCACTAGCACCTTTTGACCTCCTGAAAAAACTCAAATCCCATAGCTTTCCAGATTTTACTTACCAGGCCACTCCCATATTCTTTTCATCCTAACTTCCCCGTCCCCCCAAATAATAAGTTTTCATTTCTATAGCCCTCCTCAAAACTCATGACATAGGAAATGAAAAAAAAATGGTTAGCCTTGTTTAATAAGTGAGGAAACCGAGTCTCAGAGAACCGATATAATTTATCCAAAGTCACGAGACTAATAAATGACAGAGCCAGACGGGAATCCAAGTTTCCTGACTTCAAGGGCAGTGTTCCTTTTACTAAACCCATCTCCAAGGCAACAATCTCTAGAATCCTTCTTTTCCCTCACACTTAACATTCCAAGAACAACTTCTCGTTTTTAAGCCATCAACCTTCCCTCTTCTGACTCACTTCAAATCTCACTTCCTCCAGGTGGATGTCAGAAGAGGTGGTCTAAGGCACCTCTTCCCATCAATGGGAGAAAAACACCCTTGTAATGCAAAAAGCCTGTGTGTTTATCCATCTTATCTCCAGAGAGTCGGAGCTTCTAGAGGTGGGACCAAGGGGGCAGTCAATTAACACCAACAATTTCTGTTACTTCCAATTTGGGGGAGAAAAAAGTAAATATCAATTCAGAGAATAAACTAATGTGAAAGTTAGGAGAAACCTTAGAAATCCCTCTGGTTTCTCAGAAACATAATCTGAGCCATCCAGAGAGGGAAAATGCCTTCCCCTGTACAAACTGGCATGCTTAGAGAACACTAGAGAAGACCCCCATTAGCCCTCTATTGTTGTTTTCCCTTCAACCTGAAATTCCTGTGTTATTCACAGAATCAAAGAATGTAAGAATCGGAATGAACCTTATCAGCTCCTAATCCAACAAGACTCTCCAAGACATGCCCATCCAGCCTCTTCTCGAAATCTCCCAGGAAAAGGAGCCATCACTTCCCATCTCTGCAAGAAGCCTTTTCCATTCTCCCCCACTCCTTCCCCCTATCCAAAACTGCTAGGTTCTGCCTTCTGAGAATACCTCGCACTTGTACTGTGTATTCCTTGTATGTACATCGTTGTTTGTATATTGCCTTCTTATTAGAATTTGAGGGGACAGCTAGGTGGCACAGTGGATAGAGCACTAGCCCTGGATTCAGGAGAACCTGAGTTCAAATACAGCCTCAGACACTTGACACTTACTAGCTGTGTGACCTTGGGCAAGTCACTTAACCCTGATTGCCTCACAAACAACAACAACAACAAAAAAGAATTTGAAATCCTTGAAGGTGGGGACTATGTTTTTGCCTTTATTTGTATCCCCAGAGATTAGCACAGTGCCTGGCCCATAGTAAGCACTTAATAAATACTGATTGATGATGAAGATGATGGAAGACAGATGAAAAGGACTAAGAGAACTTATTTCCTAAAATGATTGAGTTTAGCCCTTACCTTGGGGCAGGGAGAGGTTTGATCTTAATAGTATTTTTTCCAATTACATGTAAAGATAGTTTTCAATGTTGATTTTTATAAGATTTTGAGTTCCAAATTTTTCTCCCTCCCTTCCCTCCCCCCTCCCCAAGACAGAATGCAATCTGATATAGGCTATATATGTACAATCACATTAAACATAGTTCTGCATTAGTCATGCTGTGAAAGAAGAATCAGAACAAAAGGGGGAAACCTCAAAAACCAAAAAATAAAACCAAAATAGAAACAGTATGCTTCAATCTGCATTCAGGTTCCACAGTTCTTTTTTCTGGGTGTGGAGAGCATTTTCCAACATGAGTCCTTTGGAGTTGTCTTTAACCCTTGTGAAGAAACATGAAAAAAAATTCTTGAGAACAGACTTAGGGGCAGCTAGGTGGTACAGTGGATAAAGCACTGGCCCTGCATTCAGGAGGACCTGAGTTCAAATCCAGCCCCAGACACTTGACAGTTGCTAGCTGTGTGACTCTGGTCAAGTCACTTAACCTTCATTGTCCCACCCAAAAAAAATTAAAAAAAAAAAAAAAGAGAGAACAGATTTAAATTGGTATACTGAGAGGACTGAATGGTAGGACTGTTTCTAGAATTAAAGAGGTCAGCAGTTATAGCAATAATTAAAAGTGACTTTTGGCCTAAATTGTTCTCCCAACTGATGTATTATAAATAATTATTCATGTCTTTTGTTTTATTGTCTATTACATTGTTAATTAATAGTATATGTAACCTGTAACCTTTCTGTTTATTTAAGCCTAGGAAACTAGGAAATTTGATATATAGAGAAAAATTAGCAAATGTTTATGAGAAAAGAGGTTTTTCCAGTTTCTTAAATAAACTGTGGTAGGGTCACATATTTAATCGATTAATTTAATGACTGATGTTGTAATTTTAATACTTGGCATGGAAAATCAGAACATACCCCTTGATATGCTTAGTACTCAAGATTAAAATGGATAAAGAAAATGAACTAGTACCAGGTAGAGAAAAAAAGTGGTCATTTCACCCAGGCGATCTGTAAGACTCAACCCCCAAACCCTACTATATAAATTCAAGATAATTTGAGGGAGGAGAAAACATCATTCTTTTTAAAATTTGTTTATTTAGATTTTTTCCAAATTACATGTAAAAACAAATTTTAACATCAATTTTTTACAACTTTGTATTCCAACTTCTCTTTCTCCCTCCCCAATCCTCCTTAAGAACTCAAGCAATTCGGGGGCAGCTAGGTGGCGCAGTGGATAGAGCACTGGCCCTGGATTCAGGAGGATCTGAGCTCAAATCCAGCCTCAGACACTTGACACTTACTAGCTGTGTGACCCTGGGCAAGTCACTTAACCCTCATTGCTCAGCAAAAAAAAAAAAAAAAAAGAACTCAAGCAATTCAATATAAGTTATACAGAGAAAACATAATTCTGAGCATCAGAGAGCTGTACAGGGACAGTGGAAGCTGGAGGATGATGAATTAGAGAAGCAGAGAAGGGATCAGATTCCAGACATAAGGGGTGGAGAGAAGCAAATGCACAGAGGAAAGAGAATGGCATAGGGGCAGCTAGGTGGCGCAGTGGAAAGAGCACCAGTCCTGGATTCAGGAGGACCTGAGTTCAAATCTGCCCTCAGACACTTGACACTTACTAGCTGTGTGACCTTGGGCAAGTCACTTAACCCTCATTGCCCCGCAAAAAAGCAAAAACAAACAAAACAAAACCCTGTCAACAGATTGAGCACAGGGACCCGAGAAGCATCATCCCCCTCTCCCAGCCAGCTCTAGAGAACCCTTCCCAGTGACCTGTCACTATGGTATCCCACTCCCTAGATCCTCCTTCACCCCACCCCCAGTGGGGACATGGGCTGGACCCTGGAAAACAATGGGCTGCCTCCTTTCCCAGAATGACCATACTCAAGGTTTAACTGTCCCCTCCTTCACCACTGCCCTTGCCTTCCTGCTATCAGACTGTCCTCAGTGCACCCATCATCACCACAACCACAGCCTGGCTGTTTTTGCTTCATGGTGAAAAGATTTCCAGTTATAGTTCAGCAGGAAAGGGAGTGATGTGAAATAAGTTTGGAAAGGTAGTTCCAAGACAGATTAAGGAGGGTCTTCAGTGCCTGCTTGTATTTTGTCCTAAAGACAATGGGGAGTTATAGGCTGTTTTTGAGCTGGGGAGTAGCACGGTCAGTTTGGGCAGCTGTGGGGAGGATGGAGGTGAGAGACACTGAAAACAGGGAGCCCAATGAGGAGTTTAGTACAAAAATCCCAGTGAAGGATCCTGAGGACCTTTTGTGGTTGTATGAATGGAGAGGTGAGGACAGATGTGAGAAATGTTGGGGAGGCAGTCGACAACCCTTGGCAGCTGATTGGATTTGAGGACGGAGAGGAGGAAGGGAAGAGTCAAGAATTACTCCTAAGATTGAGAAGAACAATAGCTAGTTTTCAGATTGTGTAGCAGTCAAAGTGGCCTTGGTGGAAGGGGAGAAGCCCCACGACCCTGGCATGACTGCTGATGACTGTTCCCTGGGTGCCTCTCCAAGGGTGCTTGCCCTTGTGGAGTCAGGTAGTAGAGTGTTTGCCCGTCAAGTCCTTCTTCCAGGCTCGAGGGCCAGATGAGGGCTTTCAGAGAGATTTCCCAAGAGTAGGGGCAAACAAGTCAAGGTGTGCTGAGAGGGAGGGAAGTCAAAGAAGAGGATCAGCAAAGAAGAACACAGGAATTCGCTCAGGAAAGGAGCTTTGAGGGTTATTTAGCCCAGTTTCCTCAGTTTGCCTCTATGGAAAATGAAGACCAGAGATTATAGTGACTTACCCAAGATGACACAAGTAAGAAATAACAGAGCCCAAATTTGAACTCAGGGCCTCTGACTCTACACCCAGTGTGCTTTCTGCTCACGTAGTTCTTAAAGCTTTGCAAGGTCCTGTACAGACCCCCTCTCTCCCAGAATGTAGCTCCCTCCCCCAAGTGAGGGGCTTCATCGATCCAGCTCCTCACAACTGGGGGCACAACCAATCCCCTTTAATGATGGCCACTTATTGTGCAACCTCTCTGGACTTCACTTTCCTCATCTGAAGATGACAGTGGTTGGACTCAGTGACCATCAAGGTCCCTTTGGGCTTCAGAGCTACGATCCTCTCCCAAACTCAGTCCTCAGCTTCCCCCTTTCTTGGTCTCTCCTCAGAAAGTGAGGACAAGAGTTGAGCCATACATGGCGCTAGGAAGCAGGTGGAGTGGAGGAAGCTACTGCTGTTCAGTCATTTTTTCAGTCGTATCTGACTCTTTGGGACCCCATTTGGCATTTTCTTGGCAAAGACATGGGAGTGGTTTGCCACTTCCTTCTCCCGCTCATTTGACAGAGGAGGAAACTGAGGCAAATGGATTTAAGTGACTCAGTGTCTGAGTCCAGATTTGAACGTGGGAAGATGAGTCTTCCCGACTCCAGGACCTGCATTCTATCGGCTGTGCCACCTACCTACCCCAAAATGAATAAATAGAAGTGGGGGAGGAGGCCGGGTGGTAAGATTTAAGTGAGAAGTGAGAAGAATGAGAAGAGGGTTGGGGGGTGGGGACTGAAGGAGTCAGTTTCCACTGGAAATCGGTAAATATCAAAGACCTTGAGAGCTTTCTAAGGGGAAGACAAATATATGGGATCTTGATCTCATCTCCCTCCACCTCATTTCCTGCTCCCCCCTCCTCTTCCCCACTGCCCCACCAAGTGCCTTTTCCCTCTCCCAGCTCCCTCATTCCAGCCTTGGCCCGCCTCCCCAGAGCTCCCTCTAACCTGTCACCTTTGCCTCCACGCCCCCAGCTATAAACGTTGTAGTCAGGAATCCTGAGCGGCAAACCCTGCTGCAACCTGATCATGGCCATAGCCCGAACCCTGCCACTGCTGCTGCTGCTGCCTCTCTCCAGTCTTGGCCCTGGTAAGCCCATGCCCTCAGCCCCAAGAGAGAAGCAGTTCGGGCTCTCAGCTAGAGGGCAGTGGAAAGATCAGAGGCTCTGGAGTCAAAGGGCCCTGGGCTCCAGGGGTAGGGGTGGGGGTGGGGTCCTCCCCACTTTGCATGCTTACCACCTGTGTGACCTTGGGTGAGCCATGACTTCTCTGGGCCTCAGTTTCCTCATTCGTATAACAAGGAGAGGTGACCTAGACAACCTCTGAAGTCCCTTCTGGCTCTTCATCTATTGTCCCTCTTCTACCTCCTGCTCTTATGGAGCAGGGGCCAGGGTGGAAATCGGAACCCAACAAATGGAGAGTAAAAATTGGAAGGGATTGGGAGAGATCATCCCTCTGAAAACCCTCCACGAAGACTCATAAGGAATGAGAAATTATGGCTCTCTAAATATTCAGGGTTTACAAAAAAAAAGAGAGAGAGAGAGAGAGAGAGAGAGATTTCACAAGTTTAAAAAACAACAACCAGGAAAGCATGGTCAGATAGCAATTCATCTGAAAAAGATCTGAAGAGGTTGGTGGATCACAAGCTCAAAATGAGTCAACCAGTTGATATGGCAGCCCATTAAAAAAAAGATCATGTGATTTCGGGTTAAGTTAAGAGATGGAAAGCACCCAGAAATAAGGAGGTGATCATCATCCTGTAATTCTCTCTACTGATAAGACCACACCTGGAATATGAAGGTCAGCACTGGACAACATGGTTTAGGAAGGACATTGATAAAGTGGAGAATATACAAAAAGGCCAACAAAGATGGTGAAGGTTCCCTGTTGGATTTAGGGGTAGAGAGGCCCTAGATTGTCTTGTGGGAAGTGGATGAAGGAACTGCAGGTATTTACCTTAGAAAAAAATGCTAACCTAAAACTATAAATAAAAATGTTTATTACTGTAAAAAAAAAAAAGAAAAAGAAAAAGAAGGCTCCAAGATGCACAATAGTCTTCCAAGTATTTGAAGAGCTACCAGATGTAAGAAGGAATGGGCTTGTTTAGGAAAGACAGAGATACTGTCCCAGAGAATGTCCAAGGAAAGCAAACAGTGATCCATACCACATGAGGATCAGTCAAGGTGTCTTCAAGAATATGAAGGGTTGTCATTCAGGAGAAAGACTCCACTAGTTCTGCTTGTTCTCAGAGGGGAGAACCAGGAACAATGGATGGAAGTTGGAAAGGAGCAAATTTAGGTGTGACATCAGGAAAAACTTTCTAGCAATTAATAAGTCCTAAAGAGAAAGTGGGAGGTAGTGATCTCCCTGTCACCAGAAGTCATCCAACAAATTGGATGACCTGCTGTCAGGGATACTGTGCTAGGTAGTGGGGAGGGTGTTCTTTTCCACGTACAGATTGAAGCAGACTAGTGTGGGTTAGGCTAGGTTCTCCACAAGAATCCTTCCCACTCTAATTCTGTGGTCCTATGGAGGTAGGCTATGGGGAACCAGGCAGCTGTGCTCCCCAAGTGAGGAAGTTGGTTTGGGTCCTCAGCTGCGGCAGCTCGAATTCCCCCACCACGACCTTGTGCCCAGGATCCCGAGTTCCAGTGTCAGGACATAGAGACAGTTATTCGCTGTGGAGTCTTGGGTCACTGCCTCCAGAAGGTCTGGGGATATGCTGACACAGTGAGTACCAGTTCACTGAGCATGGGAAGGGATTCCCAAGGTGGGGTGGGTGTGAGGAATTGGGCCCCAGAGATGGAACAGAAAAAGGAGCGAGTCTCCTGAGAATAAGAAGGAGGGACAGTCCCCTCAGCTGCAAGCCCCTAAGTTTACCTTGGATTCTACTATATGTATCTTGTAAATACCTATGTATGTACATGGCATCTCCCCCATTAGACTATAAGCTTCACATAAGATTGCTTGCCAGCTTGAGATGAGGGGGATGGGAGGGAAGAAGAAAAACTTTGGAATTCAAAATCTTATTTTAAAAAAATGAATGTTGGTTGGGACAGCAAGGTGGTGCAGTGGATAGAGCACCGGCCCTCAGTTCAAACTTGAGTTCAGACACTGCTCTCAGACACTTGACACTTACTAGCTGTGTGATCCTGGGCAAGTCACTTAACCCTGATTGCCCCATAAAAAAAAGAATGTTGAAAACTATCTTTACATGGAATTGGAAAAAAATGAAATACTATTTACAAAAAGTTAAAAAAAAAAAGGGGGGGTCAGCTAGGTGGTGCAGCGGATAAAGCACTGGCCCTGGATTCAGGAGTACCTGAGTTCAAATCCAGCCTCAGACACTTGACACTTATTAGCTGTGTGACCCTGGGTAAGTCACTTAACCCCCATTGCCCTGCAAAAAAAAAACCCAAAAAACAAAAAGTGAAAAAAAAAAGAATAAGCTTCTTGAGGACAGGGTATGTGTTCTTACCTTTTTTGTATCCTCACAGTTTAATGATATGATTGGCACATAGGAAGTGCTTAATAAATGCTAGTTGATTCCTTGATTGATAATTGATGAGAACCTAGCTGTCAGTTTAGTTCACTTCAACAAGAATTTATTAAGGACCTACTATGTACCAGGCATCATGCTAAGCCCTTGGGATAAAAAGATAAACATGAAACTCCAAAAGGAGTTTACTACTTCAGTCTCTCCAATCAATAAACATTTACTAAGCACCTACTATGTCCCAGGTACTGTGCTAAGCAATGAGAATACAAAAAAAGGCAAAAAATAGTTCCTGTCCTCAAGGAGCTTCCAATCTAATGGAGGAGACAACGTGCAAACTATATACAAAGCAAGCTATATATAGGATCAATAGAAAATAATTAACAGAGGAAAGGAATTAGAATTAAGAGGGGATGGGGCAGCTAGGTGGCACAGTGGATAAAACACTGGCCTTGGATTCAGGAGGACTTGAGTTCAAATGTGACCTCAAACACTTGATATTTACTAGCTTTGTGACCCTGGGCAAGTCACTTAACCCTCATTGCGCCCCCACACACACACAAAAAAATAGAATTAAGACAGGATGGAGAAGGTTTTGAATAAAAGAGATTCTAGCTGAGACTTAAAAGAAGGTAGGGAAGTCAGTCAGAGAGTGGAGGAGGAAGAGTATTCCAGGCATGGGAGAAAAAGGCCAGAGCTGAAAGAGGTGGAGTATCTTGTTCTCCATGAAAAAGGTTTTGCCCACATCATCATTGAGATTATTTTTTTCCAATCCTAATAGTACTTTTTCCAGTTACATGTAAAAATAGCTTTCGGGGCAGCTAGGTGGCACAGTGGATAGAGCACAGGCCCTGGAGTCTGGAGGACCTGAGTTCAAATCTGGTCTCAGACACTTAACACTTACTAGCTGTGTGACCCTGGGCAAGTCACTTAACCCCAATTGCCTCACTAAAAAAAAAAAGTTTTCAACATTCACCTTCATAAGATTTCAAGTTCCACATTTTTCTCCCTCCATCCTTTCCCTCCCCCCTCCCCAAGATGGCAAGCAATCTGATATAGTTTATGTATGTACAATTACATTCAACACGTTTCTACATTAATCATGTTGTAAGAGAAGAATCAGAACAAAAGGGGGAAACCTCATTGAGATTCTCACCCTAAGAGGAACTCTCCCCTCCCTGCCCCCTGCTCCCTTCCTTTCTTCCTTCTCAGGGTGACCTATGCCAAGAGTGTGAGGACATCATGACCATTCTCACCAAGGTGGTTAAAGAGGCATTTTTCAAGGTACCAAAATCCCTCCTACCTTGGGGCTACAAGCAAATGGCTTCTGGAAGGCAATAGGGAAGACCCAGAAAGAGACCAGGACAAGATATGGGGCAGCACAGACAGGGGTACAAGGACACTGGACAGAAGCCCAGGGCAAAGAGGCTACAGAAACCCCAGGTCCAGCACAAGAGCACGAAGAGCCTCGAGTTAGTTCATTGGGTTCAGTCCCTGAGTGGAGTCGATCTTTGATTCCTCCGACTGTACTGTGTCTGATGTTTCTCCCTCTGAGCCCTCCATGCCCAGCCACCTCCTTCCTCCAGTCTCTCTGTGGGAATCTCCTTTGATTCTTTCTCCCCGAGGTCTCCCTTGGCCCCTACTTCCCTGATCCTCTCCTAATGCTGCCTTTTCTCTCTAGAAAACCATTCAGCGCTTCCTGGAGGAAGAATGCTCCAAACTGCCAATTAAGCTCATGATCCCAAATTGCCAGCACATAGTGGATGAGTACTTGTCTCTCCTCATCTCGCACTTCCAAGGACAGATTGTGAGTTATCCTTCACTCCCAAACACACACACACACACACACACACACACACACACACACACATCCCTGGTGCTCACCCAGAATGTGTACCAAATACACGTAGCTGGTGCTCCTCCCCAAATCCTCCACACTCCGCATTCACTGTACATCCGCACACTAGAACTTACTCACATACACACGCAGAAAGCATTCACTCTACATACTCACACAGATACCTATCCCACATATACACAGAGCACTCACCCCCATACACAGAATACTCACTGCACAGACTTACACATGGAATATTCACTCAACTGTCCCACATGGAGCACCCACCCACAAAAGGTCCCCCATACACACAAGTTTTAGCTCACACACACAGCACACCCTTTCCAAATACACAAGCCCAGAGACATATGCATGGGCTCATCCCCTGCCCAACGATCTCCTACTCCATGCCCCCAACTCCCCCACTAAGCCACACATATCTTCTCTGCCCCCAGCTCTACATGGTCTTGTAGATACTTCCATTCATAAGGCTTCTGATAACTTTTCATCCAGGACTGAGTCAAGACCAGGGATTTGCCCTCTTCCCTGGATGCCATCACCTCTTTTGATGCCTCTTATTGTTTTACCAACAGCCAAATAAGGTATGTGGGAGTCTAGGCCTATGTGAAGAGAAGGTCTCACTCTCGGCATGGGACCCAAAATTTCAGGATCTGTCAGAGAAGTTGGTCCCAGCATTTCTGGAGGACTTCCCAGGAAGACCCGGGGCTCACACCCAGGTGAGCTGCTTCCCTTTAATGACATTGTTGGCTACTGGCCTCATCTGAGAGCTCTTCCCTCAGAGAACAAAGCAGAAGCCTGGCCTCGGGGAGAGAGAAGAGCCCCCTCCTGGGATGGAATTGGAGGGAGCCAGGTCCCCAAGAATGGAAGCTGGCTGGGTTTTCTCGAGTGTTCTTTGAATGAATCATAGCATCCCAAAAGCTTAGAGTCTGATCTCAACAGAGAGGGCAAAGCATGGCACTAGAAGCCAGAAACCCCAACACACAGTCTTTACTCTGATGCCTATTTTCTACCTCTTAGAGCCTCAGTTTACCTGTAAAACTACCTTCCCAGGGTGGGGGTGGAGTTATTGTGAGGAAAGCACTTTAGAGAATTTAAGGCACTTTGTAAATGTTGGCTATTATTATTTTAAAGTCCAGTCTCCTTACTTGGCAGAGAAGGAAACTGAGGCAAAGAGAGATACAATGAATAGTCCAAGATCACACAGCCAGGAAGCAGCACAATCACTAGTTGCTGAGTTCTCAGTCCAATGTTCACTACATGGTACCTTCTCCCTTGGAATCAGTATTCACTGATAGGATATGGGCCAGAAGGGAAGTGAGCCGACCACATTCCCAGCATCATATCTAAACCCCAAGCATATGGTTGTGCCTAGGGCTCCAACATGGCCACACATATATGCTCACCCTTAAAAAGCCTCTACGTGGGGCAGCTAGGTAGTGTAGTGGATAAAGCACCGGCCCTGAATTCAGGAGGACCTGAGTTCAAATCCAGACTCAGACACTTGACACTTACTAGCTGTGTGACCCTAGGCAAGTCACTTAACCCTCATTGCCTCACCAAAACAAACAAACAAACAAACCAAAAACAAAAAGCCTCTACACACAATATGCTAGAACGATCTCATTGCCCAACATCTATCAGTTAGTTGAAGGCCCCCTTTCTGCTTAATAATAACCTAAATAAAGGACTTATATAAAGACAGAGAGGACACATTCTGTGATGTTATAAGCTCATTTGATCAAGGAGATCAGCAAAAGGGATTTGGGTTAGACCAAAGAAGAGTTTCCTAATAGAAAAGAATATGACATGCTGGCTTAAGTGAAGAAAGGCCAGAAGAAATCACTTTCTCTGTGAGGCATCAGGGGCAATATCCACCCATATACTTGGGGGGTGGAAATGGAACCCAAGCTGGTTCATCTGACTGATGCCTTATGAACCAGTTCTGTTAAATAGAATTCAGGGAGGGAGGGAGGGAGAGAGAGAGAGAGAGAGAGAGAGAGAGAGAGAGAGAGAGAGAGAGAGAGAGAGAGAGAGAAGGAGAAGGAGAAGGAGAAGGAGAAGGAGGAGGAGAAGGAGAAGGAGAAGGAGAAGGAGAAGGAGAAGGAGAAGGAGAAGGAGAAGGAGAAGGAGAAGGAGAAGGAGAAGGAGAAGGAGGAGGAGAGGAAAAGAGAGAAAGAGAAGAGAGGTGAGAGATAGACAGAGAAAAGGAGGAGACAAAGAAACTCTTGACTGATAGAGACTTTAGATATCAGTTATCCAGGCTCTTCCTGTACTTGAAGAGTACTAACAGTAGAGTGTAAACCTGTTGAGGGCAGGAATAGATTTTCATCTTGTCTATTATCAGCATTCAGCAATAAAAAAATCAATCCACGACCTTTCATCAGCTAGCTGCTAAGTGTCAGGCATTGTGCTAGGCACAGGTGATTCAAAGAAATAAAACAGTCTTGGCCCTCAGGGATCTGACAAGGTCATCATAACACATTCAGAAATCTGCATGTACAAAATAAATACAAGGCCATTTGAAGGAGGAAGAGGCCCTAGAAATTGGGGGCATAGGGGAAGCCCCATGTGAGAGGTGGCGCTGGAGCTGAGCTTTGAAAGAAATAAGGGATGTTTTTCAGAGGAAAAGGTGAGGGCATGCTGGGCATGGGACTCAGCCTGTGCAAATGCACAGAGATAAGATATCACTTGGAAGGAGCAGCAAGGATGATAGTTTGGCTGGACCGAAGAATGCAGGAAGGACAATAATATATGATCAGACTGGAAAAGGATGTTGGAGCCAGGTTGTGGAGGGTTTTTAATGCCAAATAGAGCATTGTGCCTTATACACAGTAGGCATTTAATAAACATTTGTTGCATTGAACTGTTTTTGAGCAGCACTGAGCACCCCACCCACCCCACCCCCACCCCGCTATGGAGCATAGCTGGAGCTCTGTCCTAGGTCCTGGCCCTCCTCTAGTCTGCTGGGGTCCACCAGATCCAGAGCCACGTGGAAATATTGGTAGATTGTCAGAGAAGGAATGTAGCATCAGTGGGGTTCCAGAGTTGGCTGGGAGACTCAGAGAAGTTGGAGAGCAGGTGGAGAGGAAGAGAAGGATTCCAGGGTCCGAATCGGAAGGAAGCTCGAAGGTTATCTAGTCCAACTCATAACTGAAAAAAGAATCTTTTCTAGACCATCTCCAATGAATGGTACCCAGCCTCTGCTTGAAGACCTCTGGTGACAGGGGGCTCACTCCTGAGGCAGCCCATCACACTTCAGCATGGCTCTCGTAGATGGGAGGTTCTCATTGACCTGAAACCTAATTCTGCCTCTTTGCAACCTCCTTCCAGTATTCCTGGCTCTCCCCTCTAGGGTCCAAGCAGAGCAAGTCTGGTCGCTTTTTCGACACTTAGCATAGTGGTTGGCATATAGTAGGAGCTTAATAAATACTTATCAGTTGATCTATTTCCCAACCCTTCAGATATTACATACAGCTAAATCCTAAGGCTAGGATTAATACTCTTTCCTTTTGGAGTTAGAAAAAGACAGAAGGGGCAGCTAGGTGGCATGGTGGATAGAGCACTGGCCCTAGAGTCAGGAGGACCTGAGTTCAAATCCAGTCACAGACACTTGACACTTACTAGCTGTGTGACCCTGGGCAAGTCACTTAACCCCAATTGCCTCACAAAAAAAAAAGAAAAGAAAAGAAAAAGAAGACACAGGCTCAGACCCAATCAGTGTGGCCAAGGGAGATAGAGAAATGGGGGAAAGGGAGTGGAGGGAGAGGGAAGAGCAGAGGGCTGGAAGGTTCCTGAAATGGAATCTCTGTGCGGTTGCTGGAAGAGGAGGTGTAACATTGGGGAATTAGGGGGCAAAAGCCAGGCCTCTGCCAGTGATCTCACCCCTGTGTGGTTCTCTTCTAGGACCTCCTGGAGCAGAACTTTCCCTTCCCGCTTCCCTTCTGTTGGATCTGCCGAACCTTAATCAATAAGATTCAAACTGTGATCCCCAAGGTGAGTCTGAGGAGCTGCCCCTTTTCACTGAGACTCCCTTTCCCAAATTTCCCATCCCTTTAATCTCAGTCCCACTGCATCAGAGACCCTCCACTCAGGAGCCATCTCTCCCTCTATTGAGAGCATAATAAAGTGGAAGCTCTTTGAGGGCAGGGCTGGTTTTTCATCTTGTCTTTGTATGACTGAACCAGGGAGTTGGATCAGCATAGGATGGCCATTGGACCTCCCCAGGAGAGGCTGGAAGTTTGGAAGAAAATGTGTAGAAGTTGGAACACTGTGGGTCCTGACTCCCACATATGTTCAAACATATTCCCCCCACCCCCACCACATCCTCTCTATTCTTAGAGCCTTGTCTCCACCCCTCGCTCTTCTCCTTCAGTCTGTGCTGGCACTGGCTGTCGCTCAAGTGTGCCACATCGTGCCCCTGGCGGTGGGTGGCATCTGCCAATGCCTGGCTGAGCGCTACACCATCATCCTGCTGGATGCAGTGATGAGCCGAGTGTTACCCCAGCTGGTCTGTGGCCTCCTCCTTCGATGTACCGTTGAAGGGAGCTACAACCCAGGTGAGCCACGGCTGCCAAGTTGCTCTTTGTTGGTCTCCTTTCTCCACTTCCTGTGTCCATCTGTCCCTGTTCCTGGCCCCTGCCCCCTGCCCCTCTCCTGGGTGTCCCCACTCTCCCTCTGGCTTTGGCCTCTCTCCTCCCATCCACCCCATCTCTGAAGATCATGTTATTTCAGGACTTCTCCCAAACCAATGGACACTGTCAGACCCAGACTGCCACCTCTGTGTCTCTGTGACCAGCCAGGCAGCATTGGAACTGCCTGCAAACAGCACAGAGAGAGACATAGAGAAGACACTGCTTAGCATCTGCAACAACCCCCGGCTAGACTGGCAGGAGGTGAGGGGCTGGGCTTCCTCCAGCCAAGGGCTTCCACATTCTTCTCCCAGGAAGAATAGGAACAAGCGCTGATAGAGCTATTGCTTTAATACTTGCAGAACACTTGATATAAAAGCTATCTTAGTTGTTCCTCACCACAGGTAGGTGCCGACATTTGACAGATGTGAAAACCGAGGCCCCGGGAGGTCTTAACCTGATTTGGTTCCAAGATCATTCAAAAAGAAAGTGTTGGAGGTGGGATTTAAATCCAACCCAGAGTCACTGGCACAGGATCGTTCCTTCTCTATCCTGTTACGTGGTTCTCTGTTACAGATGTGGTGATCTTGTCTCCACAACTGGCTTGTGAGCTCCCTGAAGGCAGGGTCTGAGGCATCTGCATTAGCACACTCCAGGAAGTGCCTGAGGCAAGATTCAAACTCAGGTCTTCCTCACTCCAAGCCTACCACTCCATCCACTGTACCACCTAGCTTCCTATTACACATGGACCCCTTCTAGGTGCTAGGAAGTATACAGCACTGGCCCTGGCATCAGGAGGACCTGAGTTCAAATGTGACCTCAAATGCTTACTAGCATGTGATCCTGGGCGAGTCACTTAACCCTGATTGCCAAGAAAGAAGAAAAGAAGGAAGGAAGGAAGGAAGGAAGGAAGGAAGGAAGGAAGGAAGGAAGGAAGGAAGGAAGGAAGGAAGGAAGGAAGGAAGGAGGGAGGGAGGGAGGGAGGGAAGGAAGGAAGGAAGGAAGGAAGGAAGGAAGGAAGGAAGGAAGGAAGGAAGGAAGGAAGGAAGGAAGGAAGGAAGGAAGGAAGGAAGGAAGGAAGGAAGGAAGGAAGGAAGGAAGGAAGGGAAGAAGGAAGGAAAAGAAAGGATGGAAAAGAAAGAAAGAAAAGAAGGAAAAGGGAGGAAGGAAGGAAGAAATCCCCTCTTCAAATTCTTTGTTATAAGGGATGTCTCTCTTGAAGAGGGCTGGAGAGAGGGGGAGATCCAGAGGGAAATATAGGTGATATAAAAATATATCAATAAATGTTGATTTTTATAAAAAGATATAACCTTTTACCACTTAGCCTTATTATCTAAGAGAAGTAAGACATATAGAAGACCATAATAAGATATAGGGAGGGGGGGGCAGCTAGGTGGTGCAGTGGATAGAGCACCAGCCCTGGAGTCAGGAGTACCTGAGTTCAAATCCATCCTTAGACACTTAACACTTACTAGCTGTGTGACCCTGGGCAAGTCACTTAACCCCAATTGCCTCACTAAAAAAAAAAAAGAGAGATAGAGAGGTTAGATTTGACCCTTACTAGCCATATGACCCTGGACAAGTCACTAACCTCTGTCTGCCTCAGTTTCCTTATCTGTAAAATGGGGATCATAGTCCCATGCTCCTCCCAGGGTCATGGCAAGGATAACATGAAACAACACTCCCATAGCACTTTGGATACCTTAAAGCATTATAGAAAGACCACAGGGGATCATGGGAGCTTCCTGAGCAGAAGCATTTGTCAGCTGTGCAAGGTGAAAATATAAAATGGGGGTAGGGGAGACCAGATGATCTCTAAAGCCCCTTCCCACTCTGAATCCTAGTCTCCACAGCCCAGGTCCAATGTGGGTCCTTAAAGTGCGCTGCAGGACCCAACACATGGTAAATATATCAAGACTTGATGTTCTGGGGCAGCTAGGTGGTGCAGTGGATAGAGTACCAGCCCTGGATTCAGGAAGACCTGGGTTCAAATCCAACCTCAGACCCTTGACACTTAATAGCTGTGTGACCCTGGGCAAGTCACTTAACCCCAATTGCCTCACCAAAAAAAAAGAAAAAGAAAAAAAAAGAAAAAGAAAAAAAAAAGACGATGTTCTGATGGGTAGTGGGGCTGGAGAGAAGGAGCAGCTGCTCTGCGGGACTGGGGGCCCTGGTTGGGCTAAGGAGGGAAGGCTCATTTCCCCAGTTTGGGTGTGTCTTTACATCTGTGTGTGTGTGTGTGTGTGTGTGTGTGTGTGTGTGTGTGCTACCCTCACAGTGCCAAGGTTTGGTGGAACAACACTACCCCTCATTACTGTCCTTGCTGCCCCGTGGCCGAGACCCCCATATCATCTGCCAGGTACGTTTGTCTCCTCTCTCTTTGTCTTAGCCTCGCTGCCTCGCTGGGCCCTTTCCCTGCTCCCCCCAGGTGGCCTTGGGGCCATGATCATCTGCATGCATGACCCTAAGATACATGTGCACCAACTGTGTCCTCACCCACACCAGATATTCTGATCCCAGGATGATCAGGTTATATTGAAGGTCAAGGGAAGCCTCAAAGTGGGTTGTGCCCAATCTATCTGGGGCTTTGAGGAGAGAGATGTGAAGGACTGGACTGGAGTATGGTGGGGGGAGAGCCCCCTTCTTCCCTCCCCCACCCCCAGCTGTCCTTCTGAGTCACTGTAGAATCCCCTGGCCAAGCCCAGCCAGCAGATTTTAGGATGAAGGGGAACTCTTGGCCTCCAGAGCCAGGGGAGGGGGGTATTGGAGTAACAGAGGCTATGTGCTGCTTTGGCCCCTGCTGGGCTGGATTCTCTCTAACAGGCCCTGGGAATGTGTGAGACGGATCTCAGTCAACCTCGGACCCCAACCTGTGCCCAGGGCCCCAGCTTCTGGTGCTCCAGCATCCAGGCTGCCAAGGAATGTCATGTGAGTACCTGGCCACCAGATGGAGAAGCAGTGACAAAGGGGAGCAGGAGGAGGAGGAGGAGGCAGGAGAAGACCCCGGGCAAAGACGTTTGGGAGGGTGGGGGCTCTGCCACAGGATCACGGCGATTCAGTCAAAACCCAATGGGGTCAAAGTCAGAGGAACCCCTGCCCCTTGCCCCTGCCCGGCCAGCCCGACCAAGGCTCCTTAGCAAAAGTGCTAACATAGCACAAGAGGACAGTCTCTCGCGGTACAAGAAGAGCAACAGCCATGTAGTGAAGAGAGGATAGGATGGGCTCCGACTCAGGAAAACCTGAGCTTAAATCCTCCCTCCAATATTGGCTATTTGCATGACCCTGGGTAAGTCACTAAACGTCTCAGTTTCCTCATCTGTAAAATGGCGACAATATCACCCATGTCACAAGAATCTCGTACAAACCTTCAAGCACCAAATGTGAATTTTGCGATTGTTATTGCTGTGCCCTCTGAGCTGAAAAGGGGAAGGGCCACCTACCCCGCTTCTCCCTTGTCCTCAGTCTTTCAATAAAAGGAATTCTCCTGCATTTCCTCAGATCTCACCTTCTAGACCCCTCCCTGTTAAGCCTGTTCAGTGCCAGGCTCTATGTAACCCCTAATGTGGTATTTGTGAGGCCCCAGGGGAGGGTCCCACCTCCCCCCAACATCCCCCCCAAAAAAAGGGATGCTAGAATCACAGCTAAAAAGCTAGAGACTGCGGGGGGGGGGTCCCCTAGTCTAACCCCATTTTAGAGATGAGGCCAATGAAGTGCCAGAGGTCTAATAACTCAACCAAGGTCATAGAGGCAGAACCATCATGGGAAGATTCTGCACCATTCTTTTGCCCCTAAAACCAGTGCTCTCTCCACTCTTTGTCCCTTCACGTAACAGTCCTTTCCTCTAGGGTAATCACTGTCCATTCCTGGCTTTGGAGAAGCAGGTCCTAGCGGCTCAAACTTTGGAGAAATAGAGTGGAAAGAACACTGGGTTGGGAATGAAAAGACCTGGGTTCTAGCCCCAGTTCTGCTACTACCCAGCCATGGACAAGTCACTTGAATTTCTCTATGCCTCAGTTTCCTTATCTGTAAAATGAGGGGGTTGGACTCTTCAAGCTCTAGCAAGCTCACGGTTCCTTCTTATTCTCTCTATTCAAACTTGAGATTTTTTTTAAAAGCCCCCTGCCCCCACAATGCGCCACCCACAAGAGGAACAAGACCTCATATATTTTCACTAGAAATGGTATATGCCATGTGCCCAAGCCACGGCCCTCTGCCCTCAACTCTGCTCTGAGTTAGTGCCCAGTAAACAGAAAAGGTCACCACAAGCAAAGGGCTGATGGTGTCTTTCCATGCTTTTAGGCCGTCCTGTATTGCAAAATACACGGGCAGGATTGATGCTCCCGGCAGAGGGACCCAGAGCAGCAGTTCCCAGGAAAGAGCCGCCCACCAGAGGCTCAAGCCAACGTCTCCTCCCAAGACTCCTCTGACCCACAGCCTCCGCCTGATCACATTTGTACTTAGAGGTTGTTTCTTAGAATCCTTCAGGATTTGTAGTTGGCTCTATATCAGCCTTTCCAAGAATCTTTATCCTTTGCTGGAGGAGAGAGACGACCTGCTTCCCACCCCCATCCCTCAAATCTTTTCACCCCAAATAATCCACTCCAATGTAATAAATGGAAAAATAAAGGACAAATAAAGTTTTGGATTCAAAGTCCAAGTGCCAGGAAGTTTCCATTTTAATTGTTAATCGGTAGAGCAGCAATTAAAAATTACTTCAGGGAGCAGCTAGGGGGCTCAGTGGATAAAGAACCAGCCCTGGCTGGATTCAGGAGGATCTGAGTTCAAATCCAGCCTCAGACACTTGACATGTACTAGCTTTATGACCCTGGGCAAGTCACTTAACCCTCATTGCCCCGCCAAAAAAAATAACACTAAGATGTTTGCCCCATTAGGCCAACAGCCACAATACACAGGAAGTGAGAGCCCGAGGTATGATGCTTCTTCTTCAATGAGATAAGGATTTATCAATCCAACACCATCTTGGGACAGTAGGAAGTGGGCAAATCATGGGAGGTTCACCAGGAACCCACCATCATTTACAGGATCTAAACAAACAGCCCAGCACCACTGGAGACAGAGCTCACACCTTCAGAGTTTAGAAGGGCCTGAATAAGTGAGATCTAGAGACAGGTAGCCAGGATGAGGAAGGGGCTTCAGTCCATGACTCAAGATCAGATGAAAGGGCTGGGTGGGGAAAGGGAATGGACGTGATACCTTCTAATCATTGAGTGCCTGTCACTTGGTCACTTGGAAGAGGGGCCCTGAGATCAGAATGGGGAAGGAGGGAGGGAGGAGAATTACAAAAATGAAGATTAAGGCTTAACAGGAAGAGAACACTTCCTAACAATGAGAAGTCCCAATAGGGAAAGGGCAGGGGAAGTGGGGGAGGTACAAATAATGGTTTACCACTCTCTGGAGGTCCTTCAGCAAAGGCTGGATGACCATCATAAGGTGTGTTATTGGTCTAGGGGATTCTTCTTCTGAGTTCAATCAATCAAGCATTTGTTAGGCACTTACTGTATACCAGGAACCATGCTGGTAGGTACCAGCTATACAAAGGCATATTGTTGTTGTTCTTGTTGTTCTTGTTGTTTGTGCTTCGTTCTTGAAGAGGACCATGACATTGGGAGGTGATATCATGACTTGCACTGAATTGGATCTAAGTAAGGGAGCACTGTGCAAAGTCACCAACCTCACTCTCTCCTGCAGAACCATCTGGGTTCAGTGACAAGATATACATCAGGACGACTGGAGATGGCCCTGGATGTTTAAGGCAATTGGGGTTAAGTGGCTTACCCAAGGTCACACAGCCAGTAAGTGTCTGAGGTGAAATCTGATTCTCCTGACTCCACTGCACCACCTAGCTACCCCTTACAAAGACAAAAGAAAAAGTCTCAGCCTTCAAGGAGACATGTAGTAGAGGCAGCTGGTGGCTAGTGGTTAGAGAGTACTGACCCTTGTCAAATATTAAAATATAGATTTTGTATCTGCCTGCCTCCTGCAAACAGATCAGAGAAATAATGTTTAATTTCTCCTACAAATTAATAAACAGATCAGAGAAATGATAATATTATATCTTCTACTAACTAGAAAGAGAACATGACATATCTGCCTGTCTCCTACAATGAACCAGATCAGAGAAATAATGTTTAATTTCTCCTATAAATCAGAGACAGACAGAAAAAAATAATATAAATTTAATATTTTATTGTCCCAAGAAGAAAGATAACAAAACACATGGTCATGTGGAGACTTCCCTCCTAAGAGAGAAGCCAGGATGGCCAACCCAAGTCTTCTGATTCCTAACCCAGTGGCCTTGTCACTTCACCACTGACCGTCAGATCTTAACATAAAGTAACATGGGAAAGTGTGTGGTCCCAGAGGAGAAGAGAGAATTCAGCTCAGGAACCCAATATGAGGGGTGGGGAACATAGGGGTCAATGCCCAGGTATGACTCTGTCATGACCACATTTTTCTGGAGGCAAGACCTGCATGAATGCAGAAGGCCAGGCTGGAGGGCTCAGAAATGGAGCATACCTTTCTTTCTAATATCTTTTTGTTTGTTTTTTGGTTTTATTTGTTTGTTTGGTTGGTTTTCGGTTTTTGTCTTGGGGTTTTTGTTTTGTTTTTTTGCGGGACAGTGAGAATTAAGTGACTTGCCCAGGGTCACACAGCTAGTAGGTGTCAAGTGTCTGAGGCCGAATTTGAACTCAGGTCCTCCTGAATCCAGGGCCAGTGATTTATCCACTGCACCACCTAACTGCCCCTGGAGCATACCTTTCTTAGTACCAAGTACCCCACCATACCCTACTCAACATGTAGTTAGGAGCCCGCCCATGTTAAAATGGGGATGTCGTTACTTGATCCAGGCAGCTAGCAGAGAGCAGTGAACTTGGGGTCAGGAAAACAGAAGTTTAATTCCTGCCTAAGACATTTACTAGTTGGGTGATCCAGGGCTTAACTTAAGCTGTTCTCGCCTCAGTTTCCTAGTCTGTAAAATGGAGATAATAGCTTCCTCACAATAATAATATCATAGTTTTATAATAATAATAATTTTCTCATCTTAAAATGGAGATAAATAATAGTGCCTATCTCCCCAAGTTGCTGTGAGGATAAAAAGGGATAACATATGTAAAGAATTTTGCAAAGCTCAGAACGTTATAAATGTTAGTTATTATTAATCACAGAAACCCACAAAATCATGCAGGTCAAGATTTCCAATCCAATTCCAAAGCACCTGTCAGCGTACCTAAGCTATCAAGAGCAGGCAAATCCAGAGCCACCAAGAACTGGAGAGTTGTCAGCAGCTAGGTGGCGCAGTGGATAGAGCACTGGCCCTAGAGTCAGGAGGACCTGAGTTCAAATCCAGCCTCAGACACTTGATACTAGCTGTGTGACCCTGGGCAAATCACTTAACCCTCATTGCTCTGCAGAAAGAAAGAAAGAAAGAAAGAAAGAAAGAAAGAAAGAAAGAAAGAAAGAAAGAAAGAAAGAAAGAAAGAAAGAAAGAAAGAAAGAAAGAAAGAAAGAAAGAAAGAAAGAAAGGAAGGAAGGAAGAAAGAAAGAAAAGAGAAAAGAAAAGAAAAGAAAAGAAAAGAAAAGAAAAGAAAAGAAAAGAAAAGAAAAGAAAAGAAAAGAAAAGAAAAGAAAAGAAAAGAAAAGAAAAGAAAAGAAAAGAAAAGAAAAGAAAAGAAAAGAAACAGTGTTGTTCCTTTCTTGTGATACAGTGGTGGAGCTGACTGGTTTTCCCAGGCTCCGTGGCAAGGTTGGATCCTGAGAAACTGCCCTCCCCCCCATATACACAGAAGGCTGTGTTGTTGGGGCGGGTACTCAGCAGCAAAGAGAGAGATGCCCAACTTAAGGGTTTAAACAGGGATCAATGGGCGTATATAGTGAGCAAGGCTCCCAAGGGTACTTCACAGAGCCCTTCCCCAGAGCTCCCCTCACTATAATGAGATAATAATGCAAAGGAGAGAATTGTTCCCAAGCCAGGAGAGGAGGCTGCTCAGAAGTGATGATGTCCCCAAAGGAAGGGAAGAAATCGAAACTCGTGGCATGGGAATCAATGAGATAAATTATCTTGTAAATGAAGGTGAAATCTTTAGAAACACCACATAGTTGGGGGCTGTGCCTTGGGGTGAAGCGAGGCAGGGTTGGCACAGGCAGTGGCTTGGTCTTGGGTTAGAACGGAGGAGGCAGGGGGAGAGGAGAAGCTGCTACAGAGCTCACTGAACGTCCCCCTCACTTTGACCTAAATTCCCAGGCCTTGGAGATATGGGCAGTGGACAGGAAGGGGAATCTTATCATCCCCAAGACGCTGAGTCCTGAGAGAGAAATCACTTGTCCCCTATCTGTGATGCCCCATCCAGCAGCAGGCTGGGGACACTGAGTTACCGCCCCCCACCTGGACCCTCTCCTCCCCTCCCAAGCTCAGCCCAGTTCCTTTTCCTTGGCACAATCTGGGCTTGAGGGGGCAGTGTAGAAACAGTAGTTGCTTTTGATACCTCCTACAGGCAGAGCTCAAATACATGATGCTTCCACTAACACCCTTCGCCACTGTTATAACCAAACACCACACTAATGTTTGACCCCAAACCAGCCCAGCCCAGTACTCTCAAGCCTGATAACCCCAATTGGCTCAGCTTGGATCAGTCCTGGTGGATTCCCTAGTATAGTCACAGGTCTTTGTTAAAACCCAGTTTAAGCAGGGCAGCTAGGTGGCGCAGTAGATAGAGCACTGGCCCTGGATTCAGGAAGACATGAGTTCAAATCTGGCCTCAGACACTTAACACTTACTAGCTGTGTGACCCTGGGCAAGTCACCTAACCCTAATTGTCCCGCAAAAACAAAAAAACAACAACAAAACCAGTTTAAGCATTTGTGATGTCAATTTTGGCTTCTCAGGAACATATATCCCATTGTTAATATTGTTCATCTGGCAATAACTTCCCCTGGTAATGTTACTTCACTTTGCATCAGCTTTTCAGGGACCAGATTAATATAAGGTGTTTTATATGCAGGGGTGTGGTGGTAAATATTTAACAACTAGCTCTTCAGAAAAAAGCAATGTACACATAACACTCTTTTAAGTTAAACCTGCACTAACATTCCCCACATCACTTTCTTAAATCTAAAACAATCCACACAAGAAATCAAGCCCTGATTTTTAGTATTTGTCTATTCTCCAAGGTGTAAATACTCACCCTGAAAATAGAACAATCATCTGGAGAAGATTCAGTTGATTCTAGGACACTCTTGATTATGTGGAAATACTTTGATCCCCATCTCACACCTACTCCCCTGTAAGGCTCCACTCAGCATCCCAGTAACTTACCAAACCAAACCATCCCTCCCTAGTCACTGCCTCCCTATATGGTTTGTCTCCCCCTTTTAGAATAGAAATTCCTTAAGGACAGGGGCTGTCTTTGCTTTTGTTTTTGTATCTTGGGTGCTTAGCAAAGCTCCTGACACACGGGTCGATAAATGGGTTTTTATTCATTCATTCATTCATTCATTCACATACCCCCACACATGTTAAAAAGCATGTCATGTTGGGAGTCTACCTGCCAAGGCAAACCCAGGAACTATACGAACAGAACCATAAAACACTTTTCACACAAATAAAGTAAGATAGAAACAATTAGAAAAATATTAATTGCTCATGGGTAGGCAGAGCCAATATAATAAAAATGACAATCCTACCTAAATTAATCTATTTATTTAGTGCCATACCAATCAAACTATTTTTTAAAAGATTTTATAGAGCTAGAAAAAATAATAGCAAAGTTCATCTGAAAGAACAAAAGCTCAAGGATATCAAGAGAATCAATGAGAAGTGTTTTTTTTTTTTTTTTGCGGGGCAATTGGGATTAAGTGACTTGCCCAGGGTCACACAGCTAGTAAGTGTCAACTGTCTGAGGCTGGATTTGAACTCAGGTCCTCCTGAATCCAGAGCCAGTGCTTTATCCACTGCGCCACCTAGCTCCCCCAAGAAAAAATTTGAAAGAAGGTGGTCTAGCAGTACCAGATTTCAAACTGTATTATAAAGCAGTAATTATCAAAACAGTCTGGTACTGGCTTAGAAATATAGTGGTTGATCAGTGGAATAGATTCAGTACGAATTACACTATAATAAATGACTATGGTAATCTAGTATATCCAAGAGATCCAAGCTTTTGGAACAAAGACTCATTATTTGACAAAAACTGCTGGAAAAACTGGAAAACAGTATGACAGAAACTAAGTATAAACCCACATCTCACAGCGTATACTAAAATAAGGTCAAAATGGGTACATGATAAAAGGTGATACCATAAGCAAAGCAAATTAAGAGAGTAAGGATATGAACAGGCAGTTTTCAGATGAGTGCCCAACCATCTACAAACAGAAGATCATACACCAATAGTCCCTCCCCTTTAATCTTGGCTTGCAGCCTTTTCAAGTTGAATAATTTACCAGCAGTGCAGTAGCTAACCTTGATGCCATGTTCGTCCTCATTGAAGGTGTTTGACAACATGGCTGAAAACATCATACTAAAGAGCATGGGAGCAAGCACACAGCCTTGTTTCACTCCACTGGTGATTGGGAAAGCATGAGAGCAATGTTCATTATCCAGAACCTGGGCAAGCATTCATTGTGAAATTGATGTACAGTACTGATGAACTTGCAATACCATTGCTAGATTTATATCCCAACGACATCCCAAAAAAGAGTGATTTGTACAAAAATATTTATAGCCGTTCTTTTTGTGGTGGCCAAGAACTGGAAATCAAAGGGATGCCAATCACTTGGGGAATGGCTAAACAAACTGTGGGATATAATGGTGATGGAATATTACTGTGCTGTAAGAAATGGCAAGCAGGATGATTTCAGAAAGATCTGGAAAGACTTGTATGAACTGATGTATAGTGAAGCGAACAGAACCAAGAGAATGTTGTGCACCATGACAGCAATATTGCTTGATGAAGACCTGTGAATGACTTAGCTATTCTCAGCAAGACAATCCCAAAGGACTAACAATGAAGCATAAGATCTGCCTCCAAAGAAAGAAGTGATATTGATTGAAAACAGACTGAAGCACGCTATTTTTCACTTTCTTTCATTTTTTCTTTTGTTCAAGTTTTCTTGTACAAAATGACTACTATGGTGTTTTACATGATTGCACATGCATAACCTATATTTGATTGCTTACCACCTCCTGAAGAGGGCAGGGGAGGGAGGGAGAGAGGGATAGAATTTGGAACCCAAAACTTTAAATAAAAATGTTTATTTAAAAAAAGGGGGCAGCTAGGTGGCGCAGTGGATAGAGCACCGGCCCTGAAGTCAGGAGGACCTGAGTTCAAATCCGGCCTCAGACACTTAACACTTACTGGCTGTGTGACCCTGAGCAAGTCACTTAACCCCAACTGCCTCACAAAAACAAAACAAAACAAAAGAAAAATAATAAAAGACATGTCATGGATAGTTGAGGTTCTGTGCCTTCCCAATCTCCTACGGTTTTTTTTGTTCCAACACCCCTTCCTGAGCTACCTCTAGCAGACTGGCTACTTCATCCTTGTACTCCCTGACCTCCACCCTGGACACTGAATGGAAACCACAACAGGAGGTCTTCGTAAAGAAAAACAACATAACCACCAGACTTTAGGGGTAGGTGGGAATTTCCAGTTCAAGTTGATGCAGAGTGCCCTTGAAGAATAAAATTGAGACTAAGCCCTGAATGCCTCAAATCTGAGGATCCTGTAGCAGAAATGAAAGGAAAGGTTAAGGCTAGAAAGAAGCAGACACCCAATGTGCCTAGGCAGAGGTGGGAGGAGAAGGGGAGGAAGGTGGCAGAGAGGGGCCAGAAAGGAAACCTCTGTCCTCCAGCAGAGAGAGTTACAAATCACAAAGCTTCAAGAAAAAGGAGATAAGAATGGTTTAAATTGTCCCAGGACGGGGAAGCATGCTATTTTTCACTTTCATTTTTTTTCTTTTATTCAAGTTTTCTTGTACAAAATGACTAAAATGGTGTTTTATCAGTGTGGAAAGCAACATATAATGGGAGCTTTTTCTAATGTGCTGATTAGTTCTTTCTTTTATTCTTTGTTATAAGGAATGACTCTTTATCAGAGGAAGGATACAATGGGAAACACCAAAAAGAACAAAAGTTATCAATAGAAATGTATTTTTTTACATTTAATTTTTATTTTATAACAGCGATAGTGTAAGATGATCTGCTGGGAAGCACGTGGTTATTTTCAGCAAGGCAATGATACAATGTAACTCTGAAGGATTTATGAAAATTGCAATATGCCTACAGAGAAAGAATTGATGGTATCTGTTTTTTGGGTTTTTTTAGTGAGGCAATTGGGGTTAAGTGACTTGCCCAAGGTCACACAGCTAGTAAGTGTTAAGTGTCTGAGGCCGGATTTGAACTCAGGTCCTCCTGACTCCAGGGCCAGTGCTCTATCCACTGTGCCACCCAGCTGCCCCAGAACTGATGGTATCTGAAAACAGACTGAAACACATTTTTTTTTCTTTTGGACAACTCCTTAATCTGAAGTCTTGCTTTTTATCTGTTTTCTCTCACAACCTAGCTAATGTAGAGATGTTTTCCATGACTATTCATGTATAACTTACATTGAATTGCTTGAGTTCTTGGGGTGGGGGGTGGGAAGGGAGGGAGGAAGAGAAGTTGGAACACAGAGTTTTTAAAAATTGATGTCAAAATTTGCTTTTACATGTAATTTGGAAAATAAAATTCCAAACAATGAAAAAAATTTTATTTTATTTTTTTCTTAATTACATGTGTGATAAAATAATGGGATTTGGCAGATGCCCAGGGGCCCCCACCTGAAGATTGATTTGGAATTGATTGAATTGGATGAGACTGAGAAACTGAGAACCTACTTAAGAATGATTAAATTGAGAGCAGCTAGGTGGTGCAGTGGATGGAGCACCGGCCCTGGAGTTAGGAGGACCTGAGTTCAGATCTGTCCTCAGACGCTTAACACTTACTAGCTGTGTGACCCTAGGCAAGTCACTTAACCCCAATTGCCTCACTAAAAAAACAACAAAAAAAAGAATGATTAAATTGAGGGGCAGCTAGGTGGCGCAGTGGATAGAGCACCAGCCCTGGATTCAGGAGTACCTGAGTTCAAATATGGCCTCAGACACTTAACACTTACTATCTGTGTGACCCTGGGCAAGTCACTTAACCCCAATTGCCTCACTAAAAAAAAAAAAAAAAAAAGAATCATTAAATCGAGACCACACCTGACTGGCTCTGAGTAGGGTGTTGTTCTCAGAGGCTGTAGACTAGACATCAACAAGAGACCACCCTCAACCAATCAGCTTGAAGGACCTCCCCTTTCAGGAGGGAGACAGGAAATAGGAAAGTGAGGGTGGCTTGCTGGGTACTTCTCTTTTTTGTTCGGACTTTGGCTTGGTGGCAGAGAGACAGAGAAAAAGAGAGGGCCTCTTTTCATCCAGGATTTCAGCATGGTGGCAAAACTTCACATGGTTTGCTAGGGCTATTCCCGCATAGATCTAAGCTAGGGTTTTCCACCCTATCTTTCTCCACTAACTTTTTTTTTGTGTGTGGGACAATGGGGGTTAAGCTCAGGGTCACACAACTAGTAAGTGTCCAGTGTCTGAGGCCAGATTTAAACTCAGGTACTCCTGAATCCAGGGCCGGTGCTTTATCCACTGTGCCACCTAGCTGCCCCCTCTTCACTAACTTATTTTATTTTTTTTGTGTGTGTGTGAGGCAATTGGGATTAAGTGACTTGCCCAGGGTCACACAGCTAGTAAGTGTTAAGTGTCTGAGGCCGGATTGGAACTCAGGTACTCCTGACTCCAGGGCCGGTGCTCTATCCACTGCGCCACCTAGGTGCCCCTCTTCACTAACTTCTAATACACTTGACACTTACTAGCTGTGTGACCTTGGACAAGTCACTTAACCCTCATTGGCCAACCCCCCCCCAAAAAAAAAATTTTTTAAAAGAGAACGGTACCAGATGGTGAGCTAGCCTCTGTTCACCACCCAGTAAAGGGAATTGCTCTGCCCCCATCTTTTCCCCGTTAATCACAAGGGTTTCCTCTCCCACAGTCCCATGATGCTTCAAGTTAACCCCAGGAAACTATTTCCAATCTTCAGAAGCTTTCCTTGGAAGTTCAGGGAGCAAACTAAAGCCACAAAATGAACTTGTCTGCCTGCCCATCTCTGCCTATCACATATCCTTCCTTCTCTCAAAATCCAATTCAGATGCCAGCACCATTAGGAGAGCTGGATTTTGACTGAGGAGCTGTGGGTTTGAATCCTAGCTCTGAAACCAGGTAGGTAGCCTTGTGTGATCCATTTTATTTCTCTCACTCAGTTTTCTCACCTATAAAATGGGAGAAATACTATTTTTCCTCCCTGCCTCCCAAAGCTGTTGGAAGAAAAGTGATTTGTGAACTATAAAGTACTCTGGCTTTTATGAAAAAAAAAAAAAGAAAATAGAAAAAAAAAGTGCTTTGGGGATGCAACCTGTTGTTATTTCAGTCACCTCCTTTCCTGCTTCCCCTCTCCCTCCATGATGAGAATGATCTTTTCAGATTCTTCACAGTACTTTGTCAGGACCTTCACTTACCTTATGACACATAGTGACAGATCATCATCAGATGAGAATATCTTAAGGGCAGAAACTGTGTATGTTTTTGTATTTCCCAGTGTCTAGCAGTGTCTCACATACATTACAAAATCAAGGCAGCCTGGTGGTACAGCGGATAGAGTACTGGCCTTGGAATCAGAAGGACCTGAGTTCAAATCCGACCTCAGACACTTACTAGCCATGTTACCCTGGGCAAGTCACTTAACCCTCACTGCCTCAAAAAAAAAAATTAGTCTGAGTCTAGACAGTCTCAGAGATGAACGGAACTCCAGAGGCTATCTCCTCCAACCTATACCTGAACAAGGAACCCCTCTACAATATCCCCCGCAATTGGTCATCCCACTTCCACTTGACACTCTACAGTGAGGGGGAACCCAACTGCCTCCAGAAGCAGCCGGCCTATTTCACTTTTTAACAGATCTAATTGTTAGGAAACATCAGTTCTGCCCCCTGGGATAAAGCAGAACAAACCGAATCCCTGGAATACAAAAATTATGGACACCCCCCCACTGCCTCTTCTTCAGTTCCTTTGACCAATCTTATGTGACATGGATTCCAGGCCCTTCGATATCCTGTTCGCCCTGTTAAAGACACTCTCTAGATTATCTGTGTCCTCCCCAATGGACATCCAGAACAGGACACAGCAGGCTGAGTGTGGCTTGATCAGATGGCCATGTAACAGGGCTATCATCTCCAATGTTCTAGATGCTCTGCCTCTCAATGCACCCCAAGATCACATTGGCTTTTGTGGCAGCTACATCACAATGTGGACGCCTATTGGGTCTGTAGTCCACTAAGATCTCTAGATCTTTTTCATATCACCTTTCACTTCCCTGTACTTGGGAAATTGACTTTTTGAAGGTAGGTGGAGGATTTTACATTTACCCTATTAAATTTCACATGATATGATTTGGTACATCAATCTAGCCTGCTGAGATCCCTTGTGAAGCCATCAGCCAACTTCTTTATCTTTCTGAGCTTTGTGTCATCCAGAAATTTGACAAGCATGCTGTCTACTCATCAAAATCATTTACAAAAATGTTGAGTAGCAGAGTTCCAAGCTCTCCCTCCACAATGACATCAACCCATGAAGAACTGTGATTTGGATCTTAATAAGGGTTTGTCATTTTGCCATTGAAGGTAGAAAGACAATAAGGTGTAGCATAAGAAGCCAGAAATTACTTCTCTGGAGAGATGGGCATTAGGAGTCACATAGAGAATGTGGAGAGGAATACTTTTTCTACGTACTTTGCAAAGCTATATGGTTCAAATGAAAGAATATATTTAACTGTTGCTGAGTAGCTTCAGTCCTGTCCAACTCTTCGTGACCCCATTTGGGTTGGGTTTGGGTTTTTTTTGCAAAGATACTGGGTGTTTTGCCCTTTCTTTCTCTAGCTCATGTTACAGATGAGGCACTAAGGCAAAGAATTAAGTGACTTGCCCAAGATCACACAGCTAGGAAGTGTCTGAGACTTGATTTGAACACATGAAGATGAGACTTCCTGATTCCAAGCCCAGTGCTCTATCCACTGTGCCACAACCTAAGGCATTATATGAATATAATCTATTATTACTGGGGAGCTAGCTCAATAGCATAGTGATGGAGACCTGAATTCAAATCATGCCTCATTAACTAACTGGGTTTCCGAGGCCGAGTTCCTTAATCTCTTTCAGCCTGTTTTCTCATCTGGATCAAATGAAGCCTTTGCAAGCCTTGCTGTTGCTTGGTGGCTTTAAGAGTGTCTGACTCTTCATAAACCCATTTGGCCCTTAGAGCACAATATAAATGCCAGCTATCATCATGGCTACTCAAGGCTCAATGAGGCTTCTATTTTATCAGGCCCTCCCTCCCTCCTCACTTCTACTCTTTAGAACCCCTTCAGGCTCAGATGTGGTTCCCCCTTCTATGGGAAGTCCTTCCTGATCCCCTTAGTTAACAGTACTCTCCTCAAATTACCAGGTAAACAGTCATCACACAAAACAGTTCTGGTAAGGGAGTGGGGGGGTCAAAGCTTTCCAGTTTGCTCCCCCCATATTTCTTCTGGACAGCTGGGTGGCATAATGGAAAAAGCATCAGGCCTGGAGTCAGGAAGACCTGAGTTCAAATACAGCCTCAGTTACTAGCTGTGTGACCCTGGGCAAGTCACTTCACCCTGTCTGCCTCAGTTTCCTCATGTCAAATGAGCTAGAAAAGTAAATGGCAAACCACCATCTTTGGCAAGAAAACCTCGAATGGGGCCACAAAGAGCCAGAAAAGACTGAACAACATACTTCTGATGTCAACTAAAACCCACCACAGACTGTCTCTCACCCACCTTTCCAGGCTTACCTACATTACTCTCCTCCATGCCAAGAATGCCTTCCCTCCATCCTTCCATAGGTGAGAGAGAGGTCACTCAGGTACTTCATAGTTCCCCTCTTCCCCAGGTTTCATACTCTCCCCCTCTCAAAATGATCTTCCATTTCTCTCTGTTGATTTTGTATTTTTTTGTCCATCCCCGCCCCCACAGCAGGTAGAACAGAAGCTCGTGGAGGGCAGGGACTGTTTTGCATTCTGCCTTTGTAACTGCAGCCCCAGCAAGGGGCCTAATAGTCTGTCCTCAACGAAGTCCACTAAACTGAATGCAAACCTGAAATGGCCAGCCTGGCCAAGCCCATTTTCATCCTGTTTTAGATCAGGCACAGCTCGGAGAAACTTGGCCCTTAAATCACTCCAGTGGACACTGAATTTTGACGCCAGGTATTTTATCTCCTCAGTGGCATGGGTGTCCCCAAGGACAGGGAGGTGAAGTACCCGAGGGTTGCATCTCGCGGTTATGTGAAGCTACAACCTAGTCAGAATCATGGAATCTCGGTGTTGGAAGGTACTTCAGAGGCCAACCACACCCAATGCAGTCCTCCTTGAAGAGCTCAGGTGAGGAGGGACTTGTCACGTCCCAGGCAAGCTGCCCACCTTTGGCCAACTTTACTTACAGCTCCTCCAGTCAAGCTTAATCTGGACTCTGTGATAGCTGTCATGAGTACCTCTGCCCTCCATAGAGCAGAACCAGTCCCCTCTGTCTTCCACGATAAATGAGTCAAGCCCCTCACAAGTATTTACGGAGGTATTATCCTTTGGGCAAAGTAAGGTTCTCATTGTATTTACCTGTTGGACTTAGGCGGGCTGCCCAAATTTCTTCCAGTCTTTGGCTGGGAAAGCTGCCAAGTGTAGACACACTTACAGGATGTTGGAGCCAGAAGGAAGCTCAGTGGTTAGTGAAGCTCATTGGAATCTGAAGTAGGATCCACTCTACAACATACCCCACAGGTGGTCACTCAACTTCTGCTCCACGCCCTCCAGTAAGGCGTAGGCTTCCGAACACAACCCATCCAACTCTGGGGTGATTTTCAGCAAGTTTTTCCTGACTTCAAACCTAATTTGCCTCTGAAACACCCACTCTTACTTATTCCTATTTTTGCCCTCTGAGGCAAAGGAGAACGAGTTACTCAAATAAGAGAAGACAGTTACGGTCCTCAAGTCTCCTCAGGAGACTGGCCCCCAACAGGTCTGTCTAGAAGAAACACCTATTTGTGTATATATATATATATCACAAAAGTGAGGCTGGTGCTTCACTTACTTGCTTATAATTTATTCCATTTATAAGAACCTGGCCCTAGGGGGCGGCTAGGTGGCTCAGTGGATAAAGCACCGGCCCTGGATTCAGGAGGACCTGAGTTCAAATCCAGCCTCAGACACTTGACGCTTACTAGCTGTGTGACCCTGGGCAAGTCACTTAACCCCCATTGCCCTGCCAAAAAAAAAAAAACCTGGCCCCAGAAAGCTCAAGGCTGTAAAACACAGGGTTGGCATGAACACCAGGATGGCCCGATTTTCTCTCCCCAAGGCAGACACTGTGGAAAGAACCCTACTGTTCAGGCCAGCAGAAGATCTGGGTCTGAGCACCTGCTCTGCCACCTTTAGACAAGGCCCAGCACCAGCTGTTTCCTCACCTGAAAAGTGAGGATACGATTTACACTACCTACCTCCCAGGGCTGTCCAAAAAGTACCTTATAGGGAATCAGCAGGGACAGAAATTTCATTCAAAATAACTGAGCCCACGTGCTAGGACACAACCAAAAGTCCAATTAGAGCAGCAAAAGCAGGCCCAAGTAGCTGGAGATATCAAGTGACAATATATTCAAATGCCGACACTCCATTAATGTATTCAATGCCAAGTTCTGAAGGGATAAGGTCTAGGGCTAGAAAAGAAAATCCATCTGACAACATCAAAGATCAAGAATCTCAAGGGAAGTGATGGAAAAAGGAAGAATGGTCAGATCTCAAGCTATACTTCAAAAGCTGTCACCATCACAAGGATTTCCTATTTGCCACCACACAGGAGAGCCAGGCCACAGAACGACTCTCAATAGAGGCTGCGGTCTTCCAGATGCCACTGCCATTGTATTCATGGCATTGTGCCCTGGTCAGGGTCAGCCTCTTGGAATAGACCCATCAACACTCAATGGCTTAAATAGCTACACTGGGAAAAAACAGGGGATGAGAAAGGCCTGCACCAGAATGGACAGTCTATAGAGACAGGTCGGCCCAGGACAGGCAGAGGAGGGTGTTTGGCATGCCTGGTGTTGTCAGTCACCAGAAAGCCCGTTGTGAAAATGAGAGAACTTGGTGTACGCATTTCGCTTGGTTCCCCAGCACAGAACCAGAACCAGTTTAAGCTCCAGAGTGGGGGACTGCCCCCTACCCCTTATTCTCCCTGGCTGACTTCAGGAGACTTTTTCTTGCTGTCACAGCTGGTGATGTTTTCCCAAGCAGATTTCCCTCCTATGCCCTGCCTGCAGCGGGTATACACCTGGTTACTTAGACTGTCTCCCCTTGATTCAGGGATTGTGAGGCTTCTGGGTCATTCTCTGTATTTCTAGCACTCAGCACACAAATGCTCAATGAGCTCAACAGAAGAACTCGGGAAGAATAAGAGTGGCCTCCCTGTGACTCGGTGGGTTTCTTGTCCAAATGGCAGGCTGGACACCTGCTGGCTAGAAAGGCCCCCAGGCTACACCATGTAGGGTTTGGGCTACATGTCCCCTGAGTTCTGGGACAGTAGGACTCTAAGTACAAGTCCAGAGACATGTGGTGTGTGGGAGGTGAGAGCCAAGGTGTTTCAGTTCAATTCAAAGGTACGCTCCCACTGTAGACAAACCTAAGACAATTTGTGAAGATTCTTCTTTTTATTAGATAGTGAGCTCCAGGGGTGTTCTTCTCGGATGACTCAGTTGGCCATGGGGTGATTACTAGATAGACTTCTCTTGACGGACTGACAGCTTTTTGGTTTCCTCCCTATAAAATGAGTGTGTTGGGAGACTGGTGCTGTCCCAGGTCCCCTCCCCTTGAAAAGACCCCTAGATGGGGCAGCTAGGTGGCGCAGTGGATAGAGCACTGGCCCTGGAGTCAGGAGTACCTGAGTTCAAATCCAGCCTCAGACACTTAACACTTACTAGCTGTGCGACCCTGGGCAAGTCACTTAACCCCAATTGCCTCACTAAAAAAAAAAAAAAAGACCCCCTAGACACTTTGCCGGCGAGGGCTGAGCCCTGCTGAGACCTGGGCTCTGACACCTGCCAGCTCAGGGACCACGGGTACATCTCTCAGCTTCTCTGAGTCTGTTTCCTCATCTGAAAAATGGGGAGAACAATTCACTACCTACTTTCCACAAAGTGTTCTCTAAGCCTTGAGGTGCTGGCTCTTTGAATCCAGACCTGACTTCATTTTCCAGTGTGGTGATTCCCTTCACCGATGAAACTGGGCCGTTCGTCTGAGTGTTCGGGAGGTGGCAGGCGCCTGGAGGCAAAGTGACTCAGCCAGTCACAGGGCAGGATTCCAAGGCCCATCTCCTACCCACTGCACCACACTGCCCCCCTGCCCCAGATACAAGCAGGGGAGTCAGTCTTCCCACAGAGCTCCTTAGGAGCTGATGAGGAAGAATAAGGCCAGAGAGCAGTCCCCACCTGAACAAGAGGAAACGGAAGGAAGCGTCAACGACAAGTCGGCTTAAGAACAGCGTGTGTTTAATCAGAGCTATCCAAAGGGGAAAGGTCATCCTCTTCCTTGGGGAGCAAGCTCGGAAGGCTCGCGGCCCCTTCTGGGGCAGGAAGCGTGTGAGGGACAACGCCCTCTTTCTCTTAGGTCCTTCAGGCTTCTGGGGGCTCCTGAGAAATCAATTACATCGTGAAGAGACAGCCCGAGGGCTTGGGCAGGAGCCGGAGTGGAAGACAGAACCACAGAGGAGTGAAAGAGGGGCAGACAGGCCCCGCCAGCCCGGCTGTGCCAGTCCCGGCTCCTTCCATCGTCACTGGGAGGGAGGCAGGCAGGTGGCCCCTCACGCCCCCTGCTGGTTGGTCTCATCGCTGTCCCGCCTCTTCCATATCTATAACAGATAAACACACCGGGATCCAGATTCAGCTTCTGCCCCACTGGCCCCTCTGCCGGGAGGCCTCCAGCCTCCCCCCACCCCCCCCCTTTCTCTTCCTCCCCATCCCTTCCTTTCTTCCTCCCCACTCCAAAGTCCTTTGAGTCTTGGGCTAACGGAAGCAAACCCATGAAGAGGAAAAAAAGGGGGCTCCTCCACCCCCTGCCCCGTGCAGCAGTCCCCTAGCTGGCTAGATGGCCCGTGGTCCCTCCATTGCTCGGTTCCCGGGCCTCCTTCTAGAGCCCCCAGAAGCCTGTGGCACCACATTTCTCACCTCGACTGCTCCCCCTGCGCCCCAGGCCTCCCCTCTTCCTCCACCCAGCTTCCCAAGGGTGTCTTTGAGTGCCCCGACCCCATTCCTTCTCTCCTCTCACAGACACCCATAACTCGGAGCAGAGTTCTTCCCACTCCTCGGCTCTGGTGACAACCCCTCAGGGTCAGTCCTCAGCTCTCCGCTCTCCACACTCAGAACTTCCTCCATCCCATCCCTGCCAAGGGCTCCCAAGCTCCAGCGCCTCCTTCGCTTCCATCTCTGTTCTAATCAGGCTGAGGCCTCTCCAGCTTCTCTCCAGTTGGGCCCCTCACTCAATCTCCAACCGCTATTCCCTTTATCACTTACTTTACCAAAAACCCAAATCTCCTTTTAGGATACAATAACCCCAGCAAAGCTGTCCACGGAGAGCCGTGGCCTCTCCCACTGCCACCAAACTACACTAGGAGGAGGAGGGCTGCACATGCCTTATCCCCCTCCCCATGCTCCCATACTGTCCTCTGCCTCCCCCCAGCTCTGTCAACGAGCTTCTCCCTCCACAGACACTCAAAGCTGATGCTTCGTGGAGGTCACACTGGGTTCTCTAAGGCCCCTCCAGAGAAGCACAAGCACATTTGAGCTACCTAGACATCTGTGGGAGGGCTCTCTGCCAAAAAGAGTGGCTAATAAGCCCTCGGCTTGCCTTAGTGATCATTTCCACTTCATAAGACAGGACCTAATGAGGGGAAAGTCTATTCTGCACCTTAAAAGAACTGGTCCTAGGACAGCATCACTGAAAACTCTGAGGAGGGACCACTGCAACCCAGTGCTAGTGAGAGAGGAGAGGAAATCCAGGCAGAGTCTGACCCACACCCTAGATTTGGGAGAAGCAGAGTTCTAAGGGCTCAGAGGAAATATAGGTGGGACCCCACAGAGTACTGGGAGAGTCAGGCCAGAGGAGAAGAAGGATGCTCAAGAATGACCTTCTTTTTCTTCTGTTCTGAAGAAATGAAAGAAAGCAATTGCAAAGAGGAGGCAAAATGGAGACTGTTTTGTCTGAAGAGCTTGATGTGGACGCACAGAGCACTCTCCAGCCAACCCAGATTTAAGAAGGAAATGTCGAAAATGACTAATATGGTCATATTTTACATAATCGCACATGTATAACCCATATCTGATTGCTTACCTCCTCAGAGAGGGGCAAGGGGAGGGAGGGAAGGAGGGATAAAAATTGGAACTCGAAACTATAAATAAAAATGTTTATTCCTTTTTTTTAAAAGAAGAAGGAAATGTACAGAAGATGAAAGCAAAGCCAGGTGAGAAAGAGCATAAGTAGAAGTCTAGCCAGAGAAGTCTAGGAAGGAAAGCTCAGAATGAGTCGAGGATGGCGGCGAGGCGAAGGACAACAAAAATGGGCTTTTGGGGAAAAGGTGGATCAAAGAAGGGATGGGGCTTTTCTTCAGACAATGAATGACTTCCAAGGGAAGAGATGCTCAACCTTTACACTGTCTCTGATTTCTCAGCAGAGGAGCAAAAAGACTAAGAGGAAGCTGATCCCCAAAAGAAGTGAGCAGGGAGTAAGAGAGCCCCGGCTGCCCTCCCAGATACCACAAGAACTGGTCAATGTGCCCCAAGACTGGAGAAAGGTAAATGTTTTCAAAATAAGGAAGAGAACAAAGCCTGCAAACTACAGGCTCATGAGCTTGACTGATTCCTGGGAAATTTTAATACTCATCATTTAAAGAGATGGCGGAGAAACAATGATTATAAGGGCTGGCATGGCTTCATCAGGAACACATTATTTCCTTTTTTTTGACAAAAGCACTAAGCTAGCAGACGGGAATGCTATGGACACAGCAAAGCTTATGATAGAGTAGCACCCCTACCCTTTGAAGAGATGCGGAGCTCGATTAGATGAGAATACAACTCAATGGATTCAGAACTCAATGTCATCAAGGTGGGAGGTCTCTGGAGGATTATCCCAAAGACCTGTCTGGGGCTTGTGCTGTTTACAGTTTCTATCTAAGACCTGGCTAAAGGCCTAAGTGGAATGGTCATCCAAGTTGTCAATGACTTAAAGCTTGGAAGGTTGGCTAACTAACTGGACAATGGTCCGGATCCAAGAGATCTTAGCAGGAAGCTACGCACTGAGCACAAAAACCCAACTTTACTAGTGCAAGATGGAGGACTCGTGGTTAGGTAGGAGTTGGCCGGAAAAAAATCTGAGCATTTTAGGAGACTGCAAACTCGCCATCAGCCAAGAATTAGATGAGAGCTGGGAATGCTCACGTAATCTGAAAATGAATTCAGCGGGAGCCGCCTCCCAGAAGTGACAGCCCCTCTGCCCTCACCCAACTGCTTACTGTGGTCAGTTCTGGGCAACACAATTTGAGAAGGACATTGATAAGCTGGACAGAGGCAAGAGAAGAGCAGCCAGGATGGAGAAGGGCCTTACGGGCAGGTGAAATGCCACATGGCGGGGGTCAGGACAGCCGACCTCAGGTAGCTCAAGGACTGACAAATGGAGCAGGAATCAGATATGTTGTGTTTGACCCCCAAGGGCAAAAACAGAAGCAAAGTGGGGAGGGGGGCAAAGAAGCCAGTCTCGGTTCCTCTTCGGGTCTTTAGGCAGAAGTTGGACGACCACCTGTCACATAAGTTGTAGCAAGGATTCCTTTCGCTAGCTGGCGCAGTCCTTCCCAGCTCTCAAACCCTTTGATTCCGAGAACAGGACAGGCCCAGCACCAAACAGCAAGGTGACCAGTTGTCTGAGCAGATGCCTGAGGACCAGCCCAGCTAAGGAGGCTCATTACCAGGCTGGCCCCAGGTTGGCGACAACTATCCCAACCTGTGTCCGAGGAGAGGGAAGGGTGGTGACCTGAACTGGCTTAAGAGCCACACTGAAGCAATCCCAGATCTCTGAAATATCCAGGGGTCCCACCATTCACACCCCCCATCCAAGCCACACAACGTCCACTCCCCTGCCTGGCTTCGGGGTCACACTGGGTTCTACCCAACTGAATCCTACTTCACTCTCCACCCTCACCAAGCCCGGTCCAGTCAGGCTGATCATCTCCTTCTCCCTCAAACACAACACACTAAGTCCCAGCTCCAAGCCCTTAGCCAGGGGTTCCACTCCTCAGGAACATCCACCCTGTTCCCTGGTGCCTAGAAATGCTACTGACCCTGCAATGGCGGGTCTACCCCCTCCCCAACACACACACACACACACACACACACACACACACACACACGCGCGCACACACACACACGCGCGCACACACACACACACACACACACACGCATGCACGCACACACACTCTGACCACCACTCTCCCTTTAATGCCCACAGCAACACGCTGCATTCTTCAACACTAACATATACCATCTCTGTCTGTGACAGCTCCACACATGAAGCCTTCCTAAAGGGCGGCAGAGCGTCTGCTTCTCTCTAGTTACGAGGTAAATTCCTTGGAAGTAAAGATGGTGTCACGTGCGTCTCCTGCACGCCCTGCCCTTGCCTAGCACGGAGGTGGGCACACAAGCAGGCGCTCGAATACTCGCTGGCTGACTGGTTCTGAGCTCAGTCTCTGCAGCCGTCCCTACCTGTATGTAGGCCTCAGACAGTGTGATCATCTGGGGGAGGATGTCAGTGACTTGCAGATCCTGGAGTTCATACCACTTGCCTGTGCCCTGAAGGTGGAGGGAAGCAAAATGCAGGTTCATCCACCTCATGCAGTGATCACAGAGCAAGGAACAAAACTTAAAGGCAAAGGCTGAAAAAAGCCAGACTAGAAAGAACACCCCAAGCAAGGATTAGACTCGCACAGTCATCAAAGGGAGACTGACTGGGGCTAGACCGTGTCCAGGCCAAGGTGCTTTGGGATTATTCATCTAACCCGTCCTCTCTGCCGTTCCAGAAACCCGGTCATGTACATCAAGCCAATCTGGTCCACCCCAGAGAGGAGAAGCTCCCTCTCCCTCTTTTTCTCACTGAAAATTCCCAATCCTGCTGCCTCTGAATTGCCAGGTTATGTCTGCCAAATGCAGCTGGGAAGATGTGATGTCAAGCTATGTAAGCGATGAGCGATATGTGCAGGGAAAGGTGAGAGCGGACAAAACACCGCCCACTCCAATGAACAGAGTAAAGGACCAGAAGGGTTGTCACGCTCACTGGTGCTAAGACGAGGCTGTGACAACAGGCTCGAGGGCACTCCCCGGAGCCAGGTCTGTGTCTCCTGGGCTCCTAAGAGGCGTAAGCAACAGCAATCAAGTAGCCAGTGCCCATCCACACAGGCTGAGGGGCCTGCGTCTTCACAGAACTGGGGAGGCCTAGGGTTAGGCAGGTCGCCTCACCTTTGAGCACAAGAAGCCGGGGACCTGAGAGATTGAGCCCTTAGCTAAGTGCCAGCAGCAGCGCTGGTGTCAGGGCACAGGCCCCGGGGATCCTCCCACACCACCAGGCTGTCTCCCTCAGATGCAAGCCTGAGAACAGTGATGGGTCACCCTGACAAGAGAGCCCTTCCCCAGCCAAAGGGCCGCCCTGTACTCACGTGGTGAAGCACATGGATCCGGTAGGAGCCCTCGGTGGGTTTCCCGTCGTGCACGATGTTGGCGATGAGGTCATAGGTGGTGTTCTTGTGCACAGCCTGCACTTCCTCAGAGAGATATTCCCTCAGGTCCACATTTCTGAAGCCAAAGTCAGCATCGAACAGAGTTTGGGCCGAGAACGGCACAGAGATCGTTAACAAAACACAGACACTGTGTCTCCCTGTGTATGGCTGGGAGGGCTGCCTTCTCTGGGAGGCAGAGGGGCAGGAAACCGCACAAGAGACTCAATTTAATGCTGCTGCTTTTTATGCTCTTAGGGAGGCTCTAGCCAAACCCCCCCCCCCCCCCGGTCCCCCGGGACCACTAGGGCACACTGTTCACCACAATAAGCTCAGAATGAACCCATGATCTAAATACCAAAGGCAAATCCCCAAACAAATTAGAAGAAAACCACACCAAGCACTTTCCACAGCCCCAGTTAGGGCAAGAATTCTTAAGCAAAAAGGCAACAAAAATGGTTACCAAAGAGTAAGTGAAGAAGCATTTCGGGAGCCCTGACTGACTCTTTGCCAGGCACTGTGCTAATTAAACATTAGGGAAACAAAGCACGGCAGAGGGCAGTCCCTGCCCTCAAGGAGACCCCAGTACAGCAACTACAGACAAACCAGAGAGACAAGATAAACTGGAGATAATCAATCGAGGGCAGCACTGCCATTGTGGGGATCAGGAAGGGCTTCTGGTAGAAGTCCAGGTATGGGGGACGGCCAGTGAAAATGCAGAGAGTCAGGAGATGGAGGGTCTGATGCCAGGAGGCCAGGGTCACTGCATCACAGAGCACCTGGAGGGCAGTAAGTTATAAGGAGGGCAGTTAAATGGCAAAGAGAATACAGTGCCAGGCCTGGGGTCACCAAGACTCATCTTCCTGAGGTCAGATCCAGCCTCAGACACTGACTAGCTGTGTGACCCTGGGCAAGTCCCTTCACCCTGTCTGCCTCAGTTTCCTCATCTGTAAAATGGGCTGGAGAAGGAAATGGCAAAGCCCTCCAGTATCTCTGCCAAGAAAACCCCCAATGGGGTCACAAAGTGCCAGACACGACTGAAAACAACTGAACAAAAGCATAAGGAAACTGGAAAAGCAGGAGGGGTCAGGTTATGAAGGGCCTCGATTGCCAGACAGAGGGTTTTATATTTAACCCTGGCCATGACAGGGAACTGCTGGAGTTCACTGAATAGGAAGGTGGCGTGCTCAGACCTGAACTGCAGGAAAGTCAATGTGACAGGGAGTGGAGGGTAGACTGGGGTCACAAAGAGCCTTGTGACAGGCAACCCCACCAGCAGCTACTGCAGCAGCCCAGGCACGAGGGGGCGTAGCCTGGACCAAGTGGTGGCAATGTCACAAGAAAGAAGGGGGCACAAGGAAGCTGGGAGGCCCAGTGGATAGAGAGCACTGGTCCTGGATTCAGGAGGACCCGAGTTCAAATCCAGCCTCAGACACTTGACACTTACTAGCTGTGTGATGGAGGAAGGGAGGGAGGGAGGAAGGAAGGGAGGAAGGGAGAGAGGGAGGGAGGAAGGGGCACACTGAAGAGCTGCTGGGAAGGGAAAATGGAAAGGACTTGGCAGCAGCTTGGATACAGGGGGTGAGAAGAAGTGAGGAGTAAAGAACGACACCTAGGGTGTAAGCCCTATTCCCCCAATGCCTGTGCCTTCCCTCTGTTGATTGTCTCCAGTTTTTCTTGTCTCTATCTAGTTCGTCCATAGTTGTACTCTTGTCTTCCCCATTAGACTGTGATCTCCTGGAGGGCAGGGACCGTTTTCTGCCTTTCTTTGTTTCCCTAATGCTTAGCACAATGCCTTCCAAAGGTCCCAGCTTAGGAAATGTTTCCTGACCTGACTTACTCTTTGTAACCATTTTCATTCCTTTTTTTGATTCCCTCTACTATGTACAATGCTGGACTTGGATGATGGGTTACTTTTGTTGAAATGAGTTTTGGGGTATATTTTTAAACTCTTTGTTGTAAGGGATGTCTTTCTGGAAGAAGAAATAAATATACTGACGAATCTTGGCAATGTAAAAAAATATCAATTTTTTTTTAATTTGAAAGAAAAAGATGATTAAGTAAATAAAGGTTTGGGCATTTTTAAGTCACTCTGGATATTACTGGGCAAATGACCTGTCAACTGCTAAAGGAGCTGACTTAATGAGTAACCCAAGTCTTAAGAGCAGCTGCAACCTGAACGAGCCCAGGGCAAATACCAAAGAGTCCAATTCTTTGGAGTGAGACCTATGGGCTCCAAAGTTTTTATGGACCAGTGAGGGAGCCAAAGAGGAAATGGGGCCTTTTTCTTCACACCGGCTAAGAGGACAAGTCAAGCTGAAGGATGACTAATGGGTTAGAGGAAAACTGAGGCCCTAAATGCTTTCAGGCCAAAGCTGTGAAGCTCCAACAAGGAAGACTTTAGTCAGAAGACCACAGGCATCAATACACTGAAGCTGGTGATCTGACAAAGCTCTGAGAACACTGACAAGCTTCTTAAAAATAAAGAGATCAGGAAGTACTGATTAGGTCCAGACTGTTGTTGAAAAACCAAGAAATCTGGTTAATTTGCGACTATTAAGCTCAGAAAGCAATTTTCCATTTGTGATTACCAAGAACTGGTTAAACATTACTTCTACTGTCAGTCTCAACCCATCAGGGTGAACCGTTTTCTTGGCTACTTATGTATGGGATAGAGGAAAGATAAAAGTCAGAAAAGAAAGGGATGTAAAAATACAAGATATCAAGAAATATTTAAAACTATTTTTTAAAAAAGGAAATGATGAACTACATGGAAAGTCCCATGCTTTGTAAGTAGTACACTGACTGTTGAAGCAAAGTGGCCTATCCCTTCAATTCTCCGAGAATGCCCAGTCGCTAAGAGGCAATACTGCTTAGGTCCCAGCCTTACAAAATGCATCAATGGGCAAAAGCAAGCAGAGCAGGGGTCCAAGAGAGCAGAATGGCAGCAGATAATGCAGCATATTAGGGACCGTGTTGTGGATCTGCCCAAGGAGATGACAGTGACTGCCCTCCAAGGGACTTCAACATGTGCGACCCTGCTCTGTACTTCTCCGCTTAGCTGGCAACTATGAGCAATAAATACACTCCCCATCCCCCCTTCGAGAGCCACAAGAAACACCCACAATGGGGCAGCTAGGTGGCGCAGTGGATAAAGCACCGGCCCTGGATTTAGGAGGACCCGAGTTCAAGACCAGCTTCAGACACTTAACACTTACTGGCTGCGTGACCCTGGGCAAGTCATTTAACCCCTAATTGCCTCTCCAAAAAAAAAAAAAAATGTAAGAAACACCCACAACCCTAACAATAAATGACAGAAGGGGTTCGGGAAGTGAGCCCCCAGCGCCTAGCCTCTCTCCTGTTGTCTAGCTCCCCTGCCCAGTTCTCTCTTCAGGCCCTTAGGCAATCATCTTCTAATCCAACCTTCCCATTTTGCAAATGCCAGAGCTGAGGTCCCGGCTAAGAGAGGAACTGAAGAGTTCATCTGGAAGGAGTCCAGCAAGCCCTGGGACTCTGAGGCTAACACCCTTCCACCACGCTGGGCAATGAGAGTGTCCCAAAAGTCTTACTGCAAGTTTCAAGCTCTGGTAACTGTAAAACTTTGGAGATGCCCTGTATAATAGATAAAGAGGGGAGATGGATGAAAAACAACACTAAGCAGCAGCCAATGAGAAAGGGAGTGAAAACAACCTTTTTTCATGCCTGAAAAAAGAAAAAAGAGAAAAGAGAAGAACCTGCCCATTTGAAAAAAGGAACTTAGTAATATTCTGTCTACCAAAAAGCTATAAATTTACTGATCAAAGTCTAAACAAAACTAAATGGAAGGAGAACGAGAGAAGAAGCAGGGGAGAGAATACCACCGACTCTTTCTCAAACAGTAACCAGGCGGTTTTCTTATGGCTCTTCTTGAGATGATTCAAGAAAGGGAACTTTTAAAATAAGGAAATGAACAATGGTGCCTTTTGTCAGATGAGATTATATTTGTAAAGTGCTCAGCACAGTGCCCCGCACACAGTAGGCACTATATAAATGCTTATTCCCTCCCCTTCCTCTCTGTCATGCTAGTCTGGCCTCCACACCCCCATTCTCCCTCCCCATACCACAAGTGGCCAAGCCCAGCATTCAAGTCCACGATGCTAACGTGGGTTCTGCCAGGCTAGATTCCTCTCCTGTACCTGGTCTGTCATCATGACTTGCTCCGTGGTCCATCCACATCTCTGTAATTATAAGATTTCATACAACAGGGTTCTAATGACTAACTACATGGAGCCCCCTGTTTCTTTTACTGAGTTCAACCAACGAGCATAAACTCTTACTGCGTGCCAACCCCTGTCACAGAGGAGCTCCCTCTGGCCTTGCAGAGATGGCATGAAGAACTCTGTCTTCTTAGATAAAGCCGGAGAGAATATCTCCAGCCAATCTAACACAAAAGGGAAAATCAACATCTGTGATGAGCCCACCAGCCTCCAGAACTCCAGCCCTTTAAATCAAATCCCAGAGTCCTCTTCTCTTGTCCCCACTATCCCAAGTCAGGATGTTCCTTCCTCTGACCATTCTGAATCCTGTCCAGACATCCTTTACTCTCACTTCCCTTTTCTGTCATATTAGCCTATTGGACAGGTGCGAGGTGGTACCTCGGCATAATTTTAATTTGCATTTCTCTAATCAGTAGTGACGGAGAACATTTTTTCATATGGCTGTAGAAAGCTTTGATTTCATCTGAAAACTGCCTGTTCATATCCTTTGACCATTTCTCAACTGGGGAATGACTTGTATTCTTATATATTTGATTCAGTTTCCTATATATTTTAGATATGAGGCCTTTATCAGAATCACTGGCTGTAAAAATTGTTTCCCAGCTTTCTACTTCCCTTCTAATCTTGGTTGCATTGGTTTTGTTTGTGCAAAACCTTTTTAATTCAACATAGTCAAAATGATCCATTCTGCATTTCATGATGTTCTCTACCTCATCTTTGGTCATAAATTCTTCCTTTCTCCATTGATCTGACAAGTCAACTATTCCTTTCTTTTCTAATTTGCCTATGGTATCACCCTTTATGTCTAGATTCCTTTTCTCTGAGTCATGAAAATTCCCAATATGAATAAAGAATCTGCTCTAAGACAGACTAAACAACGACAAGCCAACCCCCTTCCAAAGAGTAACTTTAAAAATCTATAGTTCCCAGTCTTCTTTAAGGAACGGAGATGGGGAGGAAAAGATTAGAAGCCAGGGATTTGCTACATACGTGATGGGGAAGTTGACAATGGTCGGGTTCTTCTCCACAAAGAAATTGTTCTTGGTAAACCTTTTAATACAAAAGATAAGATACGGGGGCAGCTTGGTGAGCTGGAAGCGTTTCAGAAAGTTCTCCTTGTAAGTCTTGTATTCCTGAGGAGAGGAGAGAGATTGAGCCTGTGAGTGAAGTCTTGGAAAAGAAGGCAGACCCCTCAGCAAGGGATGCCCAGCAAACAAAGGGGGATCACAGAGTTAGAGGCCACCTGGGTCCAACCCCCCTCGTTCTACGGATGAGGAAAGTGAGCCCCAGAGTGACTGTCACTTGTATGAAACAGCCTAAGAGCCAAGGACTCGCACTCTGGCTTGAGGCTACTGAGAAATCTAAGCCAATCTTCACCTGCTCCCACAGAAATGCAGGATTCAAATTCCGCTGAGTAATAATTCATTCCTGGGGCCAGGAGATAGTGTTTAATTCTGAGCAGATTTAAGACTGACCCTGACAAAGCAGGGGGAGTAAACACCTGGGTGATGGTCTGAAAACTACATCAACATGAATAGCTGAAGGACCCAGTGATGGAGAGGCTGGACAAGAAGGCGGCCAGGGAAGACCCTCTTGGAAAGGCCGGTGGGTGAGAGACTTCTGTGTTGTCCTCAGGGGAACACTAAAACCAAAGGGTGATTTTAATTCTCATATCCGAGAATGAAATGAATAGTGAGCTCCTGTAAATATTCCTGCAGAGTCTTGTATTATTAGGCAGAAGGCTGGACTACATGACCCTTACAGGCCTCCCAAGCTAAGCTGCTACAATTCTGAAGTGGAATGCCAGTCTACCAACATTTAAGCATGGGCAGTAGGGGCATAAGAGAAACAGAAGACACTATTCCTGCATTCAAACTTTATAACATAGCTGAAATAAGGACACAAGCAACAGACATTTAGAAGCAGCACACTGGCAAGCACAAACTAAGTACAAAAGTGGGAGCCTAGTCCAGAGGGGGGAGAAGGCTTCTTGTCTGGAGTCTGGTTGGGAGAATGTTGCTGACAGGCATAGGCTGGTAAAAAGGCCAGGATGGGCCTCTGCAGGGGGAAAGGGGAGAACGGTGGGACATGTAAAGGCACAAGGGCAGAAACAATAAATGGAGATCTTGGAATAGGCTGGAATGCTCAGAATTAGGTTCTAATTCTAACTAGCTGGGTGACGTCAGGAAGTTCCTCTGTCTCTGCCTGACTGGATCTGCCATTCTGTTACACTGATGAAAGTGTGTCAACCATTACCTATATAATGAAACAAGTTAAACATGGTCAAGTATTACTGTAAATCATTAACATAGGCTGGCACTGAGCAATGGGCAGCCAAACAACCAACACTGTAAATGGTAACCTGAGTTGGGTTGTGGCCCAACATCGGCTAGAGAGGAAACCAAGGCACGACAAACAGGTTAAAGGCCACACGCAGAAGTAGCCATTCACGATTTCACACAGAAATCTTCCTTTTCTGTTTTACTTTGTCCAGTGAAAATGTTCCCATTTGGGGGGTTAGCACTTGTTAAGTTCAGAACAAAAAAGACTCAGGCAAGTGAAGTGGTAGACAGAAGACAAGGGCAGACAGGACACAGATGGATGAAGAAGGGCCAGCCCCAAGGACAAAGGGGTACCTGGAGCCAGTGACCCGAGGCTGTTCCCAAGACAAAGAGGGCAGGTCAAGGATCACACAGCAAGCCCAGGTGTGCCAGGAAGCACTACTCCGTGGGGATGCCCCCCCTGTCGGGGCAGAAGCAGAAGCCGGTGGAGCCCCAGAGTCCATTCGCTCCACACATGCCAAAGCCAGAATCCCCACAACCAAATACAGACAAAGGCGCAGCCCGCCCCCAGAGGCCTCCTGTTCTCTTCTGGACAAGCCTCGGCTGGTTTAAAACTCTCTCCTGACATTCAGCCTCCACATTTCTATCCACTGCTCCCAGGTCCACCCTCTGAGGCCAAGGAGAGTCACCTCTTCGATGAGCCCACTGCAAACACCCGAAGGCTCTGACCACGGGCTTGCTTTCTCTAGGCGGGAAAAGCGAGCACACACCAGAAGGGAAGAGCAATTCAGGTGCCCCTGAACCAATGGCCCCACCTGGGATACTGCTACAGCCCGGCTCCCACAACAGCCGAGAGAATGAATGATTGAACCCCACCCCTCACAAGAAACAAACTGCCCTGGGTAGAGAAGAGGAGGAAGTAGAAGGGTCACCTTTTCAGTGATGCCGTTAAACTTGGCCAAGATGTTGAAGAGCGGCACCTGGGGGATGATGAGCTGCTCCTTCTCATCCTTGTAGAGCGGAGCAGTGGGAAGGTCCAAGGTCAGGTACATAAAGGTAGACTCCACCATCGTCTCCTGGTACTCCTCATTATGGAGTAACTGCTCTTTCTCTTCTGCTGGCTACGAAGGAAAGGAGCAGGCAATGGGGAAAAGGGATGGGACTGAGCATGGGGGAGCAGGGCCTTGACAGGAAGAGGGGGCCCTGAGAAACAATTTACCCTGTCCCCAAGTGTACCCCAGCCTGACTCAGAAATAGCTCCTGTAACCTTGTCTGGTGCCACAGCTCCCCAAACATCTGAACTATCTGCCTCGTGGTATTCCTGTGAGGGACACCTTATAAATGCGAGTTGTTGCTGCAATCATCTGGGGTAGTTTGTTTCTCTAGAAGAACAACCACCACCATACTCTATCCTAGACCCCAAAAGAAATTGTAACGGAATACATGAAAACCTTCTAATCGGCACAGCAAGTCCCTCATCCGACCACTAAATGCTTCCAACAATAGGCTGGCATAGTCAGCGAGTGCAGATGGGCCAAAATGTTTGGCCAAGTCTCACCAACCTACCAGATCTGGGTGTGGCAGTTTCTTAGTGAAGATCCGCATAGACCCCTGGAAGACATCTGTCACAATAGCTGCATAAATGAATAGCAAAATACAAGTTAGATGAGGCAGGAGCGAGCATTCCCAATTCTTCAAATTTCCACTTCTAAAACTGATTTTGGAAACAAACTATTTCTTCCAACAGCCCAGGACAAAAATCTGTGACTGCAATCACATGAAAGCAGTAACAAAAACACGGGACATCAAAGCAATTTCCCATACTCACGTCTTCCATACAAGGAATGTCTACTCTGCACTGAACTTAAAAAAAAAAAAAGACTACAGAAATAGAGAAAACGTGATGACAAGAGCATAAATGAAAAGTTCACTAAAAGGAAGCTGCATTCTGGGTAACTAGAAAACCAGAGATGGTCCTGAGAAAAGACAGGGGAATATCCCTCCTCCCTCTCCTCTAATGTCAGGGGACTGAAAGCCAGGACAGAAGACACTACTCTGTCAGGTGTTTTTGCTTAAGCATTTTCCTTTGTTACAATAAAAGGTTCAATCTGCAGGATTGGGGGGATTATCGTTTCCAAAAATGATAGGGAAATAAAGACAAAAGATATTGATAAAGTGCTTTTGTTTTTAAGAAAGAAGGCAGGGGCAGCTAGATAGTGCAGTGATTAAAGCACTGGCCCTGGATTCAGGAGGACCTGAGTTCAAATCTGGCCTCAGATACTTGACACTTACTAGCTGTGTGACCCTGGGCAAGTCACTTAACCCCCATTGCCCCGACCAAAAAAAAAAAAAAAAAAAAAGGAAGAAAGAAAGAAGGCAGCAGATCAATTCCAGCCCAAGCTAAAAGCTTCACATTAATACTGTGACATAGGACTTTGAGAAACCTTGTGGAGCCGAACCAAGGCCCCTGACAAAAGGGTAAAAGGGCCTAATGGAAACAGTGCTGCCGCATCCCTCTCTGTGACGCTGGATGAGGCGCTCGGCTGCTTGGGGCCTCAGAATCCTCACGTGTTGTAAAAGTGCTTTCAAAGTTGCAACCGTCATAATTAGAATACTTGATTCCAAGAAGCCCTGGAGAGGACGGAAGCCACCATGACACAAAGATCACTGAAGCCAGACATTCCATTTCAAGGGCTCCAAGGCAGGAAGACTTATTTTCATTGGTACTTGTGAAAAGTGTCCCTTCCTTGGCTACCCAACTGCTATGGCAGAGAACACAGTCTTAGACTCAAGACTAACATCAGCCCCATTTCCCCAAATAAAAATAAAGTAAGAAAAAGGTGTTTATAGTTGTTCTAACCAGTCAGCAGCAACCTGGAATTCCATTTTAATTGACTCCAGCAATTATGTCTCCTTTACAAAGTGAAATGCACCAACTCACAAACATGATTTCCTTATTTCTGGAGCTCTGAAGTGTGGCTTTTATCCCCCAAATCAGATTCTATTGCCTTGAGAACTGAAGCCTCAACATCATAAATCTTTGAGCTGGAAGAAGCTTTAAAGACATCTAGTCCAAGAGGGAATGACTTGCCCTAAGTGAGGGGACAGCAAACAGGCCTAGAGCCCAGTGCTCTCCTCCCAGGCCAGTGCCCTCTCCCCCTCCACCTCAGGAAGCCAGCATTAACCCTAGAACATCAGACAAAGCCCCGGGGGTTTAGCACCGGAACTTGGAGTGCCTCTAGATACACTGACTTCAGCTCCACTTGACACATCAGAGAAAAATGGACCCTGTTCTGAAAGCCAGTAGCCCAGCCGGGGAAGAAGGGCTAGAGCTCATAGCTCTGGGAGTCAATGGAACCGAAGGGAGGCTCTTTTCAGAGACTACAACTTACTCTTCTTTTTCTTCTTTGTCCCCCCCAGGGCTGAGTGCAAGGCATTCAGGAACCAGGAAAGAAAGTCCACGCCATCCCCTGCAAGGAAAGAAGTGGGGAAGGTCAATCTTAGAGAAACCCAGATTGGAGGCACGTCCAGGGTCTCCCTCAAAACAGCCAGCACTTGGTAAATAACTACTGCACGTCCAGGACTACTGGGTATCGCAGGGGAGTGATTCACGTGCTGACCCAAAGTATGCACTGATCAATTCACAGAAATCTAAAGCTAAAGGGGCATTCAAACTTCTCACTCAACAGATACGGTCACAGATGAGGGACAGGGATCAGGTTATCAAAGCTGCCCAAGATCCCCCAACCAGCAGAGATACGAGAGCCCGAATCTACTGACTCCCACCCAAGGCTCTCTCCATTATGTGACGGTGCCCCAGAAGAAGAGGGTGATCACAGACCTAAGCCAGCCTGCTGAGAAGGTAGATTTGGAGGGGAGGAGGGAGCAGGGATGCTATCGCCCCGTCTTGGTCTTAAACATACTGTGGGAAAGAAGGTGTGCCAATAGTATCGGATCTCAAACTATGTAACAAAGTCGTAATCATCAAAATCTTTAAAAAGTAGAAAGGCCGGCCAGTGGAACAGATCACATATGCAATACATAGAAGGACCCAGTGTTTGATGTGCCCAAAGATCCAAGTTACTGGACTAAGAACTCACTGTTTGACAAAAATTCCTGGGAAAAATGGAAAGCAATCTGGAAGAAATTCTATAGACCAACATTTCACACAATATATGAAGATGAGCTTCAGTTGAACACATTATCGAGACATTAAAGGTGATGGCATTAACAAATCAGAAAACAAAAAAGAAATCACCTTTAAGCTCTCTGGTTAGGGAAAGTTTTATGACCAAACAAGGGATAGAGAGGATCATAGGAGATAAATTGATGGACAAAATTCAATATGTAAATTTTTTTAATTTTTGCACAAAACCAAAGCAGCTAAAATTAAAAGGGAAATAGGCAAACAAGAAAAAATATTTGCAGAAAATTTCTCTCATAAGGGTATCATTTCCACAACATATAAGGAAGTGGCTCATAGCTATAAGAATAAGAGTTATTCCCCAATTGATATGTGTCAGAGGACATGAAGAGACCACTTTCCAAGGAAGAAGCCAACCACACTATCAATAGCTGCCGGAAAATAGGCTATAAAATCACTAATAATCAGGGAAATGAAAGCAGCTGAGGCTGTAACTTACATCCATCAGACTGTCAAAGTCGACAAAACCAGAAATGATGAATGTTGGAGGGGGTGGGGGCAGGAAAGCAGGCAGATTAATGAACATCAGTGAGAACACGAAGTGAATCAATACCGATATCCTGGAAAACAACTTAGAGCTATGCTCCCCAAATTACTAAATGGTACAAATGAATGGCCAAGCAATACTATTACTAGGTCTGCATACCAAAAAGATTAAAGAAAGAAGAAAAGGGTTACATGTACAAACATATTCACAATATCCTTTTTTGTAATAGCAAAAACTGGAAACCAACGGGGTATTCATCAAATGGGAAATGGCTGAATAAATTACAGTATTTGAATATACTGAAATACTACTATGCTATAAGAAATGATGAAAAGGATGGTTTCAGAGAAATCTGGAAAGACTTGCATGAACTGAGACAGAGTGAAGTAAGCAGAACCAAGAGAACAATTTATATAAACAACATTACAGAGAAAAACAACTCTGATCAATGCAATGGCTGTCCATGATTCTAGAGGACTGATGATAAAGCATGCTATCTCCTAAGAAGTGATGGACTTAGGGTAGAGAATGAGATTTATTTTTTGGTCATACCTACTGGGGAAATTTATTTTGCTTGACTATGCATATGTTACAAGGATTTCTTTTTCTCTTTTTTTAATGTTGAAGGAAAGAAGTGAGAAATTGATTTATGTTCACTGAAATATGTATATATATATATATATATATATATATATATATGTACAAATATAAATATATATATGGTTTTTTCAACGCACAGAAGAGAACAAAAGGAAGACCAGAAAGAATCACAAACAGGACAGCTTTGAAAATTACAGGTTGAATTTATTACACATTTTAAAAGAAAAGCAAGTTGTACATAAAAGCTCTGTTTCATGCTTTCCTTTCTACTATGTATACAGAAATGCCCATTTCATTTGGTATTTGAATTCAGAATAGTTTTCTCTCATTAGCCTTTACTTATATTCCTAGAGATAAAGTCCAGGGCAGAACAAGAGAGCCCAACTGCAGCGAGGCTTCTTCGAAGTTCCCTCACGTGTTTTACAAGCATCGCTAAGCACCTAGACAACAATGACCTTTGCGACTGTTCTTGGCCGCAGTGGGATGAGAAGAACAAGGAAGCCTCTCAGGCCCGGGAAGCAATTCGCTGGTCCTCCATGCAGGCCTCTGGGATGAGGTGGGCCTTCCTCCCATGAGCTATCGGTCTGCCTGCTAAATGGACAGGGGAGTCCCTGGGATCAGCGCTTGTTCCCAAACCTGCCCCTCTTTGATGCCTGTAAACAGCCCCCAGTCATCTTTACCACAGATTTATCTGATGCCCACAAGCTGTTAATCTCATACTCTTTCACCAATTATACAGCTCAGGAGTGTCAGAAGTGGGACTTCAACCAGGGCCTCTGACCCCAGGCCAAGCACGCTCTCTACTCCACCGCGCTGCCCCCCCGGTAGTGATGGTACACTCCTGCTCCACAGTCCATTTTTACTGCTCCTCTATTGCTGGACATTCAGGTTGCTTCACTTTTTTTTAAGAACATAGAAAGTGGCCATGAAAAAATCTGAACAGAGCAGCCCAAGACCCTTTCTAGTAAAGCCCTTTCCTCCCAACGACTCTATGTGACGGGTAGTCCATGAGTGCTGCCCAAAAGGGGGATAGTGGATGGGCTACGCCAAGAGATGCTGGGCTCCCCCTCCTTGAAGGACCCCCAGCAGGGGCGGGAGGACTAACTTTGTCGGGTATATCATAATGGAGATTCCCTTCTCGTTTGAGTTGGCCAATAGGCCACCTAAGTCCCTCCCAACTCTCAAACTATGATTCCATAGCATAAGACTCCTGCCTATAAAACAAGGAACTAGCTATAGAGACCTGCAGTGACTTATGCAAAATCATATCACTCGATCCAAGCCACAAATGTCTGACTTCAAGTCTGAGGCTCAGCGGATAAACTGCTGGACTCAGTCAGGAAGAGTTGAGTGTTAATCCCACCTCACCTACTAGCTGTGTGGCCCTGAGCAAGTCATCAAACTCTGCCTCAGTTTTCTCATCTACGAAGTGGGGGGAGTAACAGTGTATCTCACAGGGTGGTGGTAAGGGTTAAGTGAGGCAGTCTCTATAAAGCACTTTGTAAGCCTTAAAAAGGGCTATTCTAAATGTTAGCATTATAATTATTGCCACTACTCTCCTAAATGGTAGCTGGATGATGTACTAGATAGAGCACTTGGAATCTGGCCTCAGACACTAGCTGCATGACCCTGGGCAAGTCACTTCACTCTGTTTACCTCAGTTTCCTCATCTATAAAATGAGCTGGAGAAAGAAATGGCAAACTCACCACTCCAGGATCTCTGCCCAGAAAACCCCAAATGGGGTCACAAAGAGTCAGACAACTGAACAACAACTCCCCTAAATAATAAGAACCACAGCAATCCCTTACATTCCCCTCCTTTCTAATCCCCAACCACAAACAAGGCAGGTGGAGAGGAAGGCCGCTGCAGAGTCACAATTCAGGGCCTTCATCTAAAACAACCATCGTAATGCAGAAAAGAGACAGCAAAAAGATAGCTCTTACCCAGGCTTAACGGTGTTGTGCTCGTTATTCTGAGTTGGACTGGCAGACTGTGGCAAGTGCACTTAGGGCTCTTCTTCTTCTTTTTTTTTTTGGTGAAGCAATTGGGGTTAAGTGACTTGCCTAGGGTCACACAGCTAGTAAGTGTTAAGTGTCTGAGGCTGGATTTGAACTCAGGTCCTCCTGATTCCAGGGCCAGTGCTTTATCCACTGCGCCATCTAGCTGCCCCTAGGTCTCTTCTAATATAAGGGGTGTCTTAGCTTCCTAATCCTGGGGAAGAAAGACTTCATCTCTTCAGGGCACCCTGGTCGGCTACAGCTGCTGGTACAAACCATTAGCGGGCAATTTTTTTTCCCATCAGATCAGAAGTTAGACAACTCCTTTGGCAGAGAGGAAACCTATGGAGTCCTATGAACTCTGGCACTGGCTGAAGACTAGCACAGCCTCTCTCAGGTGAAAAGAAGACACAGTATCAGCCCAGGAGAACCTTGATTCAGTGGATAAATATTTATAAAGCACCAACTGTGTGCTAAGCCTGGGGATATAAAAAGTGGCAAAAGACAGTCCCTGCCCTCCAGGAGCTCACAATCTAACAGGGAGACAAATATATGCATACATCTATATGTATATGTGTGTGTGTATACACACACACACACACACACACACACACACACACACACACACCCCAAACTATCTTCAGGATAAATAGGAAATAACAGAAGGAAGGCCCAGGACTTAAGAAGGGTTGGGGAAGGCTGCCTGTAGAAGGGGGGATTTTAGCTGGGACTCAGCAGTCAGAGTGGAGAAGGGAGAACACTCCAGATGGGACAGTTGCCAAAAAGAACGCCAGAGCTAAGAGATGGCGAGTCCTGCTCATGGACCAGCCAGGAGGCTAGGATCACTGAGACAAGGAGTCTGGGTCAGAGTCAGGTAAGCCTGTTGGGTGCCTGGAGCACCCAAGAGAACCTCCTGGATCTGACCCTGGAGGCGACAGGAAGCCTCAGGAGCTTCCTGAGCGGAGGGGATAACATGGTCAGACCTACTTAAGAAAGCACTTTGGGGGTGAAGTGGGGAGTCCTGAGACAGGCAGCCCTCCGCACCAGCAGAGAGATGTTGCCAAGATGACACTGACAGGCCTTGGTAACAAAGGAGATGGGGATGGGCCAGTGGTGAGAGACAATGAGGAGGCGAGGACAGTCGCTAGCCTGGGAGCCTGAATCAGGACAGCCTTCATCAGCGATGGGGGAGTTTGGGAGGGGAAGACCTGGGGAAAGTTAACTCTGCCCGTGCTGAATTTAAGAGGGCCGAGTTTAAGGCGGACTCGGCCGGCACGTCCCCTCGCCAGAATCTCTTTAGACCCTGGCACAGTGCATGAAGTACAGACAGACAAGGAACTCCCAGCTCTATTATCAGCTCCTCTGACCCCCAGTCATTCTCCCTCATCTCCAGGACCTCTAAGATACCATCAAGATTTGGTTTGGAGGCTGTGGCAAAAGGGTAGCTAGATTTTGCAATGGGTAGAGCACCAGTTCTGGATTTAGGAAGGCCCGAGTTCAAGATGTGTGACCCTGGGCAAGACACTTCATCCTAGTGGTCTCATGTGCACACAAGAGCACACAGATGCACACAACACCAAAGAGGAGAGCCTCATTCCTCACCTTGCTTAGTGATCTGAAAAGTCTTCTTGCTACACAGAACGACGGCCTGAAGCATCTCATGAGGAGAGACGTGTGCCTTGAAATTTCGAGGATTCCAGAGTTTTCTCATCAGTTCTCCAAAACGCTGCACCAATAAGAACATGATGTCCCCGGGAGGACGCTTGATGTTCTTATAGTTCTCTTCTTCAAGGAAGTAGTTCCGGAGAGGGGGGACGTTAGACAAAGCCTAGAACCAAACAGTCAGGGTCAGTCCTGAGGGATGCTGCCCTGCTCCCAAAGTGTGACCGCTCTTCTCACCAGAGAACTTACAATCCACTTTGCTTGTGACTGTCCCCAAAAGGGTGAAAAAGAACTGAGACACTTAGGGAAAAGCCCCACTTACTGACGGGTTCTCTAAGACAGGAAGCAAGATGAAAGGGTGCAGCTTCCCTCGCCTTAGAGTGTGTACCTGGGGGACACAAGCACCAGGGGTACACTGTCACCTCTGTCCAATATCCCACCCACCCCCATCCTCCAGAGATGGGGAGAGCCGAAACACAGGCACTGGTGAGCACTGGTCACATGGCGGGGGGGGGGGGGGGGGGGCACAGTCACAAAAATTTTTCCAAACCCCAGAAAATGCCTCTTGGAGCCTTCCCCCAAATGCCCTGACCAAGCTATGGCTGCTGTAAGGTGATGAGAGGGTCAAAACCCAACAAGGGTAGTCCCATAAGAAGCAGAAGGGCTGGGGCCACACTGCCAAGGACCTTCCAAGGGGAGCTGCTCCTGATGAAGCCCCCATCAGCACCCCTGACTCACTTCCCACCCAGGGAGATGCTCCTTCCTCTCAGCTTGGATGATTTCAAATCCCTTCTTTCTTCTCGTCAAACCTCCCGGCTTCTGTGACTGACTCACTGAAGCTTTAGCTATGCTTTGTGACCAGTGTTCTTAGCCATGAACGTACTTCAGCTGAAATTAATGCAAATCATCAGTAAGGGATCAAAGTTGGAAGCGACATCAGAGAGCGACATCAGAGGCCGACAAGGGCCTTGCCCAAAGTCACCGAGATCTTCAGCTGATTCGTTCTACTCCATCAGGCACCATTAAAGCTACACTCATCCAGTGCTGGAGGAACCACCAACTTTTAGAATTGTTTTGGAGAGCAGTGTGGCCATAAGCAAGGAAGTTACAAGAATAATGATCACCTTTGGTGGGAGGAAAGGAATAAGCATTTATTAAGTGCCTACTGCACGCCAGACCCCGTGCTAAGATCTCATTTGCTCACCACAACAATCCTCAGAGGTGCCATTTTACCCCCATTTTACATCTGAAGAAATGGAAGCAGACACAGGTTCAATGACTTGTCCAGGACTAGCCAGCTAGGAAGTGTCTGAGGCCACATTTGAACTCAGGTCTTCTTGACTCCAGGCCTAGCTTCCCCATCCAGTGAACCACCCAGGTGTCTATGACACCACAATTCCATTGCTGGGCCTGTGACCCCACAGTCTTATGGAAAAACAACCCCAAAGGGCTATTTGTCCAAATTTTTTCATGGCCACATTATATGTTGTGATAAAAAAAGTGAAGCAGCCTAAATGTCCAACAAGAGAGGAGTGGCACAGCAATGTACCGTCATCACCAAGGGGGCAATGTGGTAGAGCAGAGAGTGTGCTTGGCCTCGAGTCAGAGGCCCTGGCTTTAAGTCTCACTTCTGACACCTCCTTCTGAGCTGCATAATCTGGACCAAATCACATAATTTCTCTGAGCCTCAGGAGAAGAGCCCACAATTTACCTACTAGGTTACAAGGGGACTGAGGTTTGCATTGACAGAAGGTGTTTCTACGCCAATGCTGTTGATCTAAAGGGATATCATGATGCAGTTAAAAACAACAATACGAGGGACATAAAGAAATCTAGAAAGGCCTCTATGAAACACACAAACAACAAGAAGGAAAGGGAGAGGGAAGGGGCAGAGAATTCTAAGAAACAAAAATGTAGCCGTCAGGCCATGACATCAGTTAATTTAGATGTAGTTCCTAAGCAACTTGGATCACATCACTATCTACTATTGTCTGGAAATGTTCAGGGTCTCCAACTTCCAGCTCTCTGTTGCCCTCCACTGTCCAAGGCCATCCCCTTCAGTAAAGAGAGGTAGCTGCTACTGTCCCCAGGAAACCCCTCCCATCACAGGCTCCCTGGGGACACAGTACAAGGACACAGTGAGAAAACCTTGCCCAAACTTGGACTTGAGCCCTCTGCTTCTCCCCAGGCAAGCCAAAAAGCAAAAGGGCAGGGTATTTTGGGTGCCGATCTCTGCACTGCCCCGTGCCAAGGAGGAGCAAGGTGTCCATCCACCAAGTGGGCTGCAATGCAGACGCTCTTCGGGTCTGGCGGGAACCACAGGGATGCCGTATTCTACTCCAACTCTTTCGATTTTCTGATTCTGTGACTATGCACTGAAATCAGGTTAAATGCCAATTCTTATCAAACAAACAGAATTCTGTTCTAATGTGCCAGTTATTTTTTAAGTAGTAAAGAAGCAGGAAGAAGGTAACATCTCACACCCAGGATAATCTAAAGGTCACCAGCTGCGATGCTGCCTCCCCTCTGATTGCCAACTTGATGTCACAGAAAATTCCCCAATCCACTCTGCTCAGCCCCACTTAGCGCTGTGGCAGCAGAAATGACTGTAGCAACAGCAGAAGCAGTGAGAGTCAAGATTCCTACAACGCTCACCACGCACTGCCCTCAAGAGCCCTGTGACATGGACACTGGCAGTATCATTTGCCCCAATTTACAAATAATCTGAGGCTAAGAGAAGTTAAAAGATCTGTCCAAAATCATACAATCAAGGATGTGCAGGGCACATATGTCAATTCAACTCTCTAGCAGAGACCAAGCAAGGGGCCACAGGCCACAGGCTCAGAAGATGGAAAAAGGTGGGTGCGCCAGCCCATCTCTCGCCAATGGGCCCATCCCTCAACAACGGCACAGTGGACTGATGCAGAAGTGGAAGCCCTGGTCAATTGTGTGATCCAAGCCATCCCAGCATCCATCCAAGCCTGCACTACGCTCAGTGCTCCTCCTCCTCCTCCCACCTGAGCCCAAAGTTAGCCTCTGCCAAGTCTTACTCCTGGGCCTACCTGAAGCACAGCATTGGCGTAGTCATTAGCCTTGATGTTATTCAGCCCTACGATACCAGGCAGGTATGTGGTTCCATCATAAGCCCGAGACAGCTTGGCCTGCTTGTCCAAGTTTGAAATCTGTTGCTTGGTGAACGTGGGCTTCAGGACATACTGCAGAGAGAAACGCAAGGTCAGCAAAGGTGTAAGCCTCCTTAAAAAGAGCAAGGACTCAAAAGACCCCTCAAACTTTTTCCCCTAACAAAAAAGGGCCAGGTAAGAAGAGGCAGCCATCATAGCTGTATCTTCAAATTACACCCCTCCCAAAGAGGCTCCCAAGAGCCCTGACGCCCTCCACAGTGACGCATACGGTGATGTCCTCCAGCGAGGAGTCGATGATTTCATAGTTGTCTGGAAGGCAGTAAAATTTGAGGGTGTGCAGGTTAAGGAAAACATGGTGGCTGAACTGGACACTGTGGATGTAGGCGTGAGACTTCAACCCTCGTCCTGCAGGGGAAAAGGAAAAGACATTAGGGGAAGAGAGGTTCTGGAGGGAAGTTCAGAGCTCTAGGTCAGATGAGGTCTATTTACCCTGAAAGTATTTGCCACACACCAGGCAGGCGTACGCATTGATGTGTGAAAGCGAAATGGAGCAGAGTTTTTCAAAGTCAAAGTCCAGGACACTCCTGAAAGAACAAGAGGAAAACAATTAACAAGAATAAAAACCTATTAAGCCAAAGCTGAGGCCCTCCAGGAGCACAACGAAGCTGGCCTTTGGGGAAGGTCACCAAGTCTGCTGATACCGGTACCCTAGACTACCAATCTGCTCCAGACACAGCCCCCTCCGGCCCTCCTCTGATCCCCCGGGCCAAGGCACCTTGAGCAGATATACCAGGCCAGTCCTCTCCTCTTGCTGGTATGTCTAACGAGCCAAGCACCTTTCCCTGCTCAAAGACCCAGTGGCTCCCTGGGCCTGTTTCTTCATCTCTAAAATGAGAAGACTGCACAAGATGGGCCTCTGAGAGGGGGCTCTGGAGGGGGCCAGCTCTAGATCCAGGATCCTATGATGGTTCTATGACCCGTGTGGCCAATGTGCAAGGTCACATCTCCTCCCTGGGCCTCAGCGTCCTCATGTGCTAAATGAGGTGGCTTGGCTACATGCCCTCTGAGGCCCCTTCTAACTCCAAAGCAACGATCCAAAGAGCAGCTCAAGATCTGAAATGAAACAAGAGGGTCTCGTTGTTGTTTGAGGCCCCAAACTAGGTCTGTCTGAGCTGGGAGTAAGAGGGCAGAGGAACAAAAGAAGCGTCCTCAAACGAAACCAAAATATTCTGTGAAGTATTCCCTTGACAAACTCATTAAGCACCTACTGTGTGCAAAGGCACCAGGGACACAACAATGAAGAAGATACAGACCCTCCCTTCAAAGCATTTCTCTAACGGGACCGTCCAGTGCTGTGCAAATAAGGAGATGACAAAACAGAACATGGCAGAGGTTAAAAAAAGGAGAGGGGAGGTGGGAGGCTGTCAGAAAAGTTGGGGGAAATCATGTACAGCCAGGAGGATAAGACGAAGCCAGTTCTGTTGGGCCCGGAAGGCAAGGGAGGACGGATTTCCCCAGAGAAGAGGGCGGCATTTCTGCTGAAGACGAAAGAGATCACAGAGGAGGATGGAAAGGGCATGTTCTCACATACCAGAAGAGTTTTAACATGGGCACAAAGCAGTGGTGAGCTTGAGACATAAGAGACTCCTTTCTCCATGTCAATTCCTGGCACCTGGCTCTCATTTGCTGGTAAATCATTAAGAGCCACCAAACACATCCACATCCCCTGTATCCATCAAAGCCCAAGGCCCCTTTCATTTATCTATGCCCAGGTTCAGGCCCGAGTCCCTTCTTCTACAAAGTGGGCCGTAAAGTGGAGCAGAGTCAGACCTTCTGTTGCCCAACGCTCTCCTCAATGTCACTAACTATGGACAGTGCACGATCCAAATGGCTTTCCTATGGTTTTTAGGTTCTTCCAGAGCAGCCCAAATGCTGTCTTCTGATCAGCAATGTTCTTTTTGCCCAAGAAACTCGACTTTTTTCCTCTTCACTGACCTGTTAATGGTGTCCAGGTAAGGGCAATGGCGGCTTCTTCGGTCCTCAGAGTCTAAGCGTCCATATCGCACTGAAATGAAAATCAAGGGCCGTGAAGATGAAAAATTACAACAAAGGCTGGGGACAGGCAGAAGCTCTGAGCTCAGCTCAGCAGCCATGTAATTCAGAGGACCTTGCAACTAACTCCCCCTGCCCTGCCCCCCAAAGCAATGAAGAAGCCAGTGGTGACTGAATAGAGACTGGGATCCCAGAATGAAAACCAGACTCCTCCGGCCCATGAAGGGAAGTCCAAGGCTAGTGACACCTACCTTACTACCTCTCACCTGGACAGCTCTGACAGTCACCTAATAATGGCGGCCTAACTAGGCCTGGTATACCCAGCTTCTGCCCTCTACAAGCTACCCTCCAGAGGATGTGAAATGGTATTCCTAACACACAAGTCACCCACAGGGTCACAGTCAGAGCTGGAAGGGGCATCGGAGCCATCCAGTCCATTCCCCTAATTTTACAGAGAAGGAAAGTGAGGCCACAAAGAGCTTGCGGAGGGTCATACAGCTGGTATGTCTGCCATAGGGCCAAGATGCTGCCTCCCTCAAAATTCTTTAAAGTTCTTCAGGAACTACAGGATAAAATGCAACCTTTTAGCTTATAATTTATGGCCTTTCAGAATCTTACTCCCACTTACTTAACCTTCCCAAGGTTGTTTCATTCTATTTCCCTTCACAGACTTTATGACTCATCCGAACTAGAACCCATTCCCTCCTGCTGCTGAAATGTTCTTCCTACAAGGCCCAGCTCAGGGCTTCCCAAATTATTAAAGTCTACCCTTTCTCCCCAAACTTCTCGTGGCATTCTGTCTGAATGTTTCTTTGGCCCTCACAACCAATCCTATCCTTTATGTAAATGTAGTCATCCCCCCCATCCCCACCCTTGGAGTATCTAATCTAGGCAGCAAATGAACCTAGGAGCCTAGAAGACTTGAGTGTGAATCCTAATTCAGACCCTAACTCTGTGACCCTGGGCAGGTCATTTTACCCCTCAGCCTCAGTTTCCTCATCTGTAAAACAAGAATAACAGCACCAGAATTGCTTCCTCATGGGATTGCTGTGAACATCAAACAAGTTAACAGTTGTATAGTGCTTTCTGCAAACCTTTAAACACTTTAGACGCTAGCTATTATTGTGATTATTACAGAATGGGAGGGAATGAGCATTTATTAAGCCCTTACTCTATGCCCCATACAAATACTATCCCATTTGATCCTTACAACAATCCTGGGAGATGGGTGCTACTATGATCCCCACTGAGGAATCTGAAGCAGGCATAGATTAAGAGACTTGCCCAGGGTCACACAGTCAGTAGGTGTCTGAAATAGGATTACACTCAGGGTTTCCTGACTCTAGGCCCAGCACTTTATCTGTGTATCTGCCTCTAAAAATAACAGCAGTGGCATTTATATGGCACTTCAAGGTTTGTGAAACACTACAAATATCTCATTTTAACCCTCACAACAGCATGGGGAGATCAGTGCTATTATATGCCTCATCTTACACAGTAGAAGAAACTGAGGCAGATAGGGATTAAATGACTTGCCCAGAGGCACACAGCTAGTAAGTATCTGAGGCTGGATTTGAATTCAGAGCTTTCTGACTCCAGGTCCCAGGGCTCTTTCCACCATGACACCTAGCTGCTTTTTAACTAATGAGGAAAGTAAGGTCCTTGAGCACAGTGACATCCTAATGTCTTTGTGTCCCCAGTGCTTTACCCATTATGAGGCCCCAATAAATATTTCCTCAACTGAATGAAACCAAAAAGAATCAGTCAAAAACATCCCATAAAAATTAATTCATTTAGCAAGAGGAGTATGTGAAAAAAACTGGGACAATTAGAGATGGACAAGACATAATCCCTGCCCACCAAGTACCCTGCAATGCAATAAGAATAAGAGACAGACAAAGCACCATCCTACAAGTCAGTAGTACGAACTTCCTCGTCACAATACTGAACACAAAGTCTTGCAGGGAGCTCAATGGATGTCTGTCGCATGAATTCCTGCATATGTGCTCAAGGTGCTCAAAGTAAGAGACTATTTCTAGCCTTTGCAATTTTAGAACACTTCATGAAAGTGGCACTAAGGTCATAGGATCCGGAGACAAGCCCTTATTGATCAGCTAATCCAACCTGCTCATTACACAGATTAGAAAACTGAGGCCACAAGACATTAATGTGATTTGGCCAGTCAGGCAGGAAGTAAGCAGAAAGAGTCAGGGCATCTCTATCTCCAAAACAGGCAAAGGCCCTGTGGGTGAGGGGAGACGGTAGAGCAGGCCAGTGTACTTGTCAGTGATTAGATCAAAGCTTCTGAAAGTGTGGGTTCCATGAAAAATGTGGCAGTAAATGTTTGACTTGCATACCTCTTTCATGTACCTATATACATGCATAAAAAATGTCTGCTGAAAATGGGTCAAGAGTGGAAGAAGTTTAAGAAGTCCTGGACTAGGGAGCGGCTAGGTAGCACAGTGGATAAAGCACCGGCCATGGATTCAGGAGAACCTGAGTTCAAATCCGGCCTCAGACACTTGACACTTACTAGCTGTGTGACCCTGGGCAAGTCACTTAACCCCCATTGCCCTGCCCCCCCCCCCCAAAAAAAATCCTGGACTAGATGATTCTTAAGGTCCCTTTCCAGCTCTAATTCCTATGACTGGTCAGGAATTCCCAGAAGAAGAGCCTGAGTAACGGCTGGGAATCAGGAAGTCTGGAGTCCAGGGTTTCTGGAAAAAGTCATGAAAAGAAGGCTAGAGAACTCGCTCCCCCAGAAACTAGACACTTTGTTATTGCTCAAGGTTGGCTGGGGCTCGAAGCTGGGACTTACAGTTGTAACTGTCATTCGCTGAGGTGTCCTCCCTATGGGGAGGGAAGAGAGGGGGAGGGAGTCTGTGTGTGTGTATGAAGTGAACTTTGGATCTATGAGGAATCTCTGAATGGGAAAGAGGACAGGAGAAACACCTTTCTTGTTAAAACTGCTACATGTTGTATAATGAAGAAACAAACTGAATTTTAAGAGTCTGTGAAGAACAGACTATTTATAATGACTGACTTCCTGACAATATAAACTTAACACATATTGAGGAGAGATATAAAAAGGATGCTGAGACTTTAATAAGTATCTTAAGTGAACTGAATGGTGGAATTGTTTGCAAAAGTGAAGTCATTTGCTGGTATAAAGAGGTGTTTGAAATTACTCTGGCTGTGATCTTTTGCAGTTAAAATACTGCAAATACAGGGGCAGCTAGAAGGGCAGTAGATAAAGCACCAGCTCTGGATTCAGGACGACCTGAGTTCAAATCCAGCCTCAGACAGTTGACACTTACTAGCTGTTTGACCCTGGGCAAGTCACTTAACCCCCATTGCCTGCAAAAAAACCCCAAAAAACCAACACCCCCCCAAAAAAAACCTGCAAATAATTGTGTCTAATTTACTTAGTGACGCTGTTAATAAATTATATATCTAGTAACTTTAATACTGAAGTCCCTAAGATTGAGGGATTTAATATAGAAATGAGAAGAGATAATAGAGATATTAAGAATATAAAGATATTGGGAATGTAAGTTTCTCCTTTCCCAGTAGTAATTATTTGAGAAATTAAATATTTAATAAACTGGAATGTGAGCACAAACTCATGAATGATAACTGCCCATTTATTAATTTTTTAAATCTTCAAACATATGCCTAGAACCCAGGATAAGATTAAATATGGGACCAAGTCAAGTGGCAGGCTAAGAGAAGACCTATGAGTAAATGCAGTCAACCTCAGACCTTGTTACAGAAGTAAACAAAAAAAAAGGGTGAGGACCTCAGATGCTGAGCTAAACAGTTTTACAGTAGCACAAGACAGAGCAGGAATCTGTATCAGGCACTGCTGGGTGCTGAAGCCTCTGTCCTCAAGGAACTTATGGTCTGTCGGAGCAAACACATACAGATAATTTAAATTACATTCAAAGTAAATACAAAAGCTGGGGCTGGGGGAACTAGGCACTAGGAGGATCAGGAACGCTCCCTGACAGTGGTAATAACCCTTAAGCTGGCCTCTGAATGAAGCTACGGTTTGTAAGAGGCCACAGTGAGGGGGCAACTATTTCCCAGGCAAGTAGGATAGTTTGTGCAAAGGCAAGGAGACAGGAGCTTGTTGGTTAGCGACCATCATTCCAGCCTACTGCGGCATTTATAAAGATTTGAGACACAATTCCTGGGTAATTTAATTATTTTATTAATAAGACCAGCAGGTTATTGATAAAGGGATGGTTACGTGGCCATCTCTCTTAAGATCAGAGACCACTAATGATGAGAGACTTGACTCTTTTTAGCAGTGCAAGGATCCAAAACAATTTCAAAGAACTTCATGATAGAAAATGTTCTCAACATCCAGAAAAAAGAAATGTGGATTATAAATGCAGATTGAACCACAATGTTTCTATTTTGGGGCTTTTTTTCCTTCTTTTCTGAGGTTTTTCCCTTGTGCTCTGATTCTTCTTTCACAATATGACTAATGCAAAAATGTTTCATGTGATGGCACATATGTAACCTATATCAGATTGCTTTCTGTCTTAGGGAGGAGGGAGGGAAGGGAGGATGAGAGAAAAATTTGGAACTAAAAACCCTATGAAAACACATGTTGAAAACTATGCTGACGGTGGAAATCAACACTGATTGGTTAACAATTACTGAGAATAAATATTCCAATGAGGGGCTGGGCTATATTCCATTGAGTCTTAGGGTACCTGACCTGGATCGCCTAAGTCTTGGTCAGAGACTTATCAATTTCCATATCACCTGGCTGACAAAAAAGAGGATCCACATTTTCTTAGACTTGTATGAGCAAACACAATGAGCAAGAATGCATGCATTAGCCCAAACTTAGAATTTCTTTTAGTGTCTTTGATTAGCTCTCAGCCATTCTGGTTAGGTAAGTCTTTTAGAAAGATTTCCCACACAAGTTAATTTCTGGATGAGGAAGTAGAAAAGGGGAAAAATCTTGGTCTGATTCAATAATTATTAATACAAGACAAAAATAATCATTTCTCACATTATGAAGTTCCTTTTGGATTTTTTTTTTAATTCTGTCACTCACCATATCAGCTATCTCTCCAATCTCCAAATTTGATAAATATTCCGTCTGTCATTACACGTGGTCTTGACAAAACTGTTAGAGACAATTGATACATCCCTATAACATACTAGGGAAGGCACAACATTTAAGGCTTATTTCCTATCCCTTTTGAGCTTATAACTTGAGTAGAATAAATAAAATATATACAGGTAACTATAATGCTTGAAAAGGGCATTAAATCCAACCTACATTTTCCTCTTTCCAACTTCCCTAGAGCTCCTTGGGCTGCTGTTTGGGGCCAAGTGGAATAAATCCCCCTTCCATTTGACAGTCCTTCAGATACAGGAAGACAACTATTACAACCCCTTCCTCCTCCAGGTTGAACATCCTAGCTCCTTCCACATCTCCTCAGAACAGGGAGCATTTACTTAGCACGTCACAGTTAGCACACTGCTCATTATCTCATTTGACCCCAATCCCACAAGGCTCACGTGGCAGACCTGGCAGCCTTCACCACACTGATTTTCTTTATCCAGACTCTCTCCAGCTACTGTCGCAGTTTGACTTTGGCCCCATCACTCAAACCCTCTGAACTTTGGCTACCTTATCTACCTTAGCATGACCTGAGGTTCCTTCCAGCTCTGAGTTGGGACATCATACCTGGACAGCTCCCAGACCCCAAAGCCTGAACAAGTACAGTCTTGACAACTAAATCCTATGAGAAACCTCAGTTTGCCCACATAAAAAGGGCAGTCTATATTCCAGCTAAACTGGCTTGCCAGCCATTCCCCTGTAGGAGATTCCTTCTCCCATCTCCAGGCACTGGCTAAGGCAATCCTCCTTGTGTGGAGTGAGCTCCCTCATCCAGAGATTCCCTATTGCTGTTCAGTCACGTCCCACAGGTCATGACATATTGGGGGCTTTCTTGGCAAAGATACTGGAGTGGTTTTGACATTTCTTTCTCCAGCTCATTTTATAACTGAGAAAACTGAGGCAAACAGGGTGAAATTACTTGCCTAGGGTCACACAGCTAGTGAGTATCTGAAGCCAGAATTGAACTCAAGAAAATGAGTCTTCCTGATTCCAGGCCAATCACTCTATCCATTATACCACTTAGCTGCCCAGAGATTCCCTAGTTTCCTTTAAGGTTTAGCTCAAGTACTGTCTCTCTACAGAAAAGATCTGCTGATTCCCCCTTACTCTCTGCAGGGTGTGTGTGTGGGGGGGGGGGGTGTTATATAGGTAACTTAATTTTTTCTATATATGTTCAATCTCCTCAAAAGAACATAAGCTTCCTGAAGGCAAGGACTTTTATTTTTGTCTTTGATCCCCAGAGCTTGGTACACTGCCTGGAATATAGTAGGTGCTTAATAAATGTTTGTTGACTGAGCTGAATTGAATCAAAGTGAGGATAATGATACTTGTACTACCTCCCTCTTGCGAAAGCATCTTTTAATCCTTAAAGAAAAAGCTGTCTTGTGTGGTTACTGGCAAAAAGGAGGGAAAGTAGACAAAGATTACATTATACAGTCCCATAAAAGTGGAGAGAACTCTGGCTCTGTAATCAGATCTGGGTTCAAGTTCTACCCAGGAGGCTTACTAAGGCAGCTAGGTGGCACAGTGGATAGAACGCTGGCCCGACAGTCGTGAAGACCTAAGTTCATCTCACCTCCAGCACTTACTTGCTAGCTGTGTGACCCTAGGCAAGTCACTTAACCCCAACTGCCTTAAACATCTGGGGCCATCTCCAGTCATCCTAATGTATATCCTGCCACTGGACCCAAATGTCTCTGGAGGAGACAGTGAGGTTGATGACCTTGCATAGCCCTCCCTCACTTAAATCCAATTCACTGCAAGTCATGACATCTGTTATGGTCCTCTTTGATAATATAGGACAAATAACAACCTGTATGACATGGACATGACATCCTCAGTTTCCCCTTCTGTAAAAGGGAGAAGTAAAACTGGACAAACCTGAGGTCCCTTCTAGACCTATGATCTGTGATGGTTTTAAGTTGGGACTATTTTTTAAGGACAAGGGGAACAATAAATTTTTAGCATGCTGTTAGTTTTAACTTAACGTGTTCAACACTGGACACATAAAAATACAACAGTCTGTCCTCAGGAAGCAGGGAGCTTACATTTTGCTGCAGACTACGACTTTTTTTGATGTCGAATTACCTTTACCAATCCAGCTCTAACTTACATTCTCTCCAAGAGCCTTGGTTAAGTGACTTGCCCACAGTCCCCCAGGGCCAGCTTCAATCACATGGCTTCCTGACTGCAAGTCTAGCACTCTTCCTCTCATATGTACACAAACAAGAAAAGATGAAGTAAAACTGAAAGAAAGATCACTAACAATAGAGAGCACAGAAGGCATGGTTGCCAGAGATCTGGGGGGAAATTTTGCCTGGAAGACAGAGAACACAGGGAATGTTTAGTGTGGGCTGCACCCGAGCCCCAGGAAGACAAGGACAGCCCAGGCCTGGAGGTGATCCCAGCTTTCGTTAAGGTTCAGTTCAAGAAGACACCTACTAGGGGCAGCTAGGTGGCGCAGTGGATAGAGCACCGGCCCTGGAGTCAGGAGTACCTGAGTTCAAATCCATCCTTAGACACTTAACACTTACTAGCTGTGTGACCCTGGGCAAGTCACTTAACCCCAATTGCCTCACTAAAAAAAAAAAAAAAAAAAGACACCTGCGTGAAGCCTTTTCATGAGGTCTCCCGCCCTGCCCCCCTTTACCAATACCAAAATGGTTTTGGACTTAATTTGCATGTGGCTGGTATTCAATTAGGTGGTTGTGCATGAATGTTTCCCCCAGGAGAAGGTAAGCTGCTTGCGGACAGAGCCGGCGTCGATCTTGCACGGGCATCCCCAGAACCTAGCAGGGGACAGCAAGCACGGGCTCTGAAGCAGTCGATAACCCTCCTGGATCTGAGTTTCCACATCTGGAAAGAGAAGGGGAAGGACTGGCCGTCCTCGGAGGCTCCTTCCAGCTCCGGGTCGGAGGGAAAGAAAAGGGGATGGGAAGGGGGAGGGGGGACATCCCGGCCCCGCGCACCTCGCACCTCCCGCTCCGGCTCCGAATCCTCGTCGGCCTCCCGCTCCCGCTTCACGCGCGTCCCCGGCAGCGGCGGCGCGGGCACGAGCGCGGTTACGCTCCCGCTTGAGTAGTCTCGCGCCGCCGGCGGCTCAGAGTTCCGTTCCCGCTTCACACGCACCGGGCTTCCCCGAGACCCCGTGGTCTCCGAATCTCGCTCCCGCTTCGACCGACTCGAACTACTCCGGGACTCCGCATCCCGCTTGCCCCGGGCGGAGCTCCGCGTCTCCCGTTTCGAACGGCTAGACATCCCCTCCGGCCACCGGTTCCGCCGCGCGCGCGTTGCTCCTCCGCGCAGGCGCAGGGGCCGGGCGCGGGGCGCCGCGCTTGCGCGCCGCAGTTAGCCAATCAGTCACAGCGCTGCTAGCCAATCCGCTGCGACGTCGGCTCGGAGGTGCAAGCGCAGTGGCTCTCGTTTACAAACCGGTTTCCCAGGTTTCCGTGTGTTACTTCTGTCTATTCTCATTGGTTCCTGGATGGAAGGCCGAATGGACCAGTCATCTTCTTTACCCAGAGTTTCTTATTAAAGGGCCAGCAGGCCCTTAACTAGCCCGAAGTCCTAGAGTTAGATTAAACTAGTTTTATGAGATGCTTTAGGACTCAAGAAATTCTTACTTAAATGACTAGTCCACAATAGAAAGATGCTGCCCCGCCCCTCTAAAGGGTGCGATGGATGTACTGCAAACATCCAATTGCCCATGAATTTTTAAAAAATAATTTTTATTGATTTCTGTTTCTTACATCACCATTGTTAACAGCCCTTCCCTCTCCCCGAGAGCCATCGCATAGGACAAATAGTCCTCCCCCTTTTTTTTTGTATGGAAAAAAGTCGACACACTGGTTAACAAATAAAATGTCCAAGCAAGAGCATTTGGAAAATGAATACAATAAGCATGTGTCGGGAAAACAGAAACAACAACAACAACAAAAAAGATTGTGAATGATTGTCAGGAAGTTAGTTAACAGCAATAACAATAATAATTAACAATGATTCTTGTCAGATAGTCCCCTACACCAGTGAAAATCATAGTTCCCAACCAAAAGAATGGCAGTGTCCACAACAACCCATTTCTTGGCGATTGGCTTTTACCTTGAGTTTTCATAACATAGTGGAAAGGGTTCTGGACTTGGGACCTTGAACTTGGAGTCTTCAGCCCTTAATTGGAATCCGGGTTCTGACATTCACTGTTTGAGCGACCAGGAGCAAGTTACTCAGGTACTCTGGGCCTCAGTTTATCCATCTGTGGAATGAGGGGATTGGGATAGATGACCTTAAAGGTCTTTTCCATCTTTAGATCTACGACTAATATGTAAGAATAGGAATTCATCCTTACCCCACCATAATTAATCACAGAAGAGCCTGAGATTTCCTTTGTATAAAAAGAGAGAGAGAGAGAGAGAGAAATTTTAGTTGTTTTTCAGTAGTGTCTGACTCTTCCTGACCCCATTCTGGATTTTCTTGGCGAAGACATTGCGGTGCAGGTTTGCCATTTCCTTCTCCAGCTCATTTTACATATAAGGAAACTGAGACAAACAGGGTGAAGTTACTTGCCTAGGATCACATAGCTAGAATTATTACAGTTTAATTTAAACTCAGGAAGATGAGTTTTCCTGTGACTTCAGACCCAGCACTCTATCACCTGTCCCCATATGAATAAGTCCTTAATGGATCACAGGGGCTTCTATAAAAGGAGATGGGGGGGGGGGGGCAGCTAGATGTTGCAGTGGTTAAAGCACCGGCCCTGAATTCAGGAGTACCTGGGTTCAAATCCGGCCTCGGACACTTGACACTTACTAGCTGTGTGACCCTGGGCAAGTCACTTAACCCCAATTGCCTCACTGAAAAAAAAAGAAAAGAAAGAAAAAAAAACAAAGATAAGGAAATAGGAAAATAGAAATACAGATAAATACTCTGAACTCTAAACTTAACCTATGCAATCCCCAGACTGTTTTCAATTAAGCTAGTTCAAAGGAATTTTGGGTTTTCCATAATTAACTCAGCAAAACCTGGACAGTATACAGTTGCTCCAGCCACTGGGAAAAGCAGCCGCCCAAGAGCAAGAGAACTCGAGCCACCACAGGAAGGGCAGCAGTCAGAGAGAGCCTCCACCAGAGAGCCCTAGCTTTCTAGAAGAGCCTCTTCTTCCCTTCAGGGAGCATTCAATCTTTCCTCCCCCAAAAGGGGAGGTCCTTCAAAAACTGCCTATGGAGAGTTCTTCTTCTGACCTCAGTAGCATACTTAACTTCAGGGTGGGCCAGGTGTGGCACCTCCCAAATGAGTCAGCTAAAAACTGCAATAATAATTTTACCACAAATAATTTTTACCCCAATTGAATTGAGGGACTTAGAACAGAGGTTGAGATCCTGTCTCCCTCCCATATCCAATCCCCCAGGTGGCAAAGAGGAGCCCATGCTGAGGATGGATGTGGAGGGGGTGGGGTAAAGGCCAAGCTAAGGGGCAAGGGCTCCCTTTGGGGGAGGAGAGAGGACAAGCCTGACTTGGGAAATCTTACAATTCTATCGGGCCTTGCCAGCAACCCTGAAGCTGCCCCCTTAAGATCTTACACATACATAGTTGCTTGCGTGTTGTTTCTCCCATTAGAATGTGAGCTCCTAGAGGGCAGGGGATGTTTTTGTCTTCCTTATCTCAAGATTTTTAATTGAGTGTCTGGCAAACCCTAAGTATAAGTACTTGATTGTCTCCCTCTATCAGAGGGTGAGCTCTTGAGAGATCAGGTCTGCCTCTTTTCTATTTGCACCCTCCTTGCTTTGTAAAGTCTTCGGCACAGGGAAAGTGCGCAATAACTTGTTTCCTTCCTCATTGATTGATTGATTCATTCATTCATTCACTTATACTAGGCGTAGAAACCATACCGCGCACACAAAGACAGGTAAATACAAAGTATTTACAAAGTATAAAAAAAGTAACAGAAGGAAGAGAACATGAGCGCCCCGCCTAGCAAAGGGGTGGGGCCCAGCCCCAGCGTTCGGGGAGAAGGGGAAGGACCAAGCCGGGGAGGCGGAGAGAAGAGGGACCAATGGAGACAGGGAGGGGCCGCGCGCGGGGGTGGGGCTCGCGGGGAGCGCGGAGGGGGGGGTCTGGGGGAGGGAGGGGAAGGCGGCGGCGGACGGCGGTTGCTGTGGCGGCGGGGGCGGCGTTGGCGGCGTTGGCTTTTTTTCCCGAGCTCCTGGAGCGCCCCAATGGAAGCGGAGCCGGGTCCGGGCCGGCGCTGCTGCTGCAAACCGGGGGGCCGACTGGACATGAGCCACGGCTTCGTGCACCACATCCGGCGGAACCAGATCGCCCGGTGCGGCCGGGCCCGGACCCTGCCCGGGCTCTCCCCGAACCCCATCTCCCCTCCCTACCCTCTCTGCTCCTGCCCCCAGATCCCAGCCCCAGTCCCTTCCTCCCCGTCCCCAACCCTTGAACCCCCGGGTTCCAGCCCACTGTCCTAATCTCCCGGCCCCTTCCCCGCCCCCTTGTCCTGGGTCTCTGACCCAGTTCTCCCTTCCCTTCTCCCCATCCTTGTACCCCCAGGGGCCCTGCCCTCTGAACTAGTCTCAGCCCTCTGGCCCCTCCCCCTCCCCCAGGGTCCCTGGTCCCCTGCCCTCGGGTTCCTGAACCAATTCCTCGCGTCCCCGAACCCTGCCCCCTGCCCTAAACTAGGCCCTCCGACCCTTCCCCATTTCTGCTCCCTCTGGGTCCCTCCACCTGTTCCTCCCGGCCGGGGTTCCCAGGCTTCAGCCCCCGGGTCCCTCCCCACCCCCTCTCTCTGCCCCGAACTGTTGAATGCTTGGCTCCTTGCCCTCTGCCCTAGTCTCGACCCTGTGGCCCCTTCCTTGCCCCCTCTCCCTCGGTCCCTGCCCTCTGCCCCTTCCCCGCCCCCCTTCTCCAGAATCCCAGCCCTCTAGTCTCTGCCTCTCCCTTGGGTCCCCCCACTCCATCCCTTCCCTTCTCCTGTCCCCTGCCTCCCTAACCCCAGAGGCCTCTCAGACCCCTGACCTCTCCCCCATCCCCTTTCCATCCCCCCCGCAGAGATAATTACGACAAGAAGATGAAGCAGGCAGCCAAGGAGAAGGTTCGGAGGCGACTCACCCCGGCCCCTACGAGGCCCCGAAAGCCGGACCAGCAGGTGTACTTACCCCGACGACGGAGCGAGGCAAGGCTGAGCCGGCCTGGGGCCTCCACTGGGAGCCGGGGTGAGAGCTTGATGGAGGGGGCTGAGCCCCAGGAGCGTCTGTGTTACTGGGCAGGTCCTGGATTTCTCTGGCCCTTGATTTCCTCATATATAAAACCAGGAAGTGGGAGGGTTGCAGTGAATAGAGCTTCTGACTAGGCTCAGGAGAACCTGGGTTCTAATCTTGCTGGTGTCACTTAATAGTAGGGAGGAGATTGCTGTAGGGAGTGGGGAGCACAGAGCCTCACAGGTGTAGAGCTGGAAAAGGCCGTGAAGTTCAGCCCCCTCCTTTTCCAGGTGATCCAGAAGGATTACACAGCTGGGAAGCGAGAGAGGCAGGGAAGCTGGACTTGGCATTAGGAAGACCTGAGTTCTCTTCCTGTCTCTTGTCATTTGCTAGCTGAGTGGCCCTAATCTAGTCACTGAACTTCTCCAAGGCTGTAAGAAAATGGGAGGAGGAGAGGAGATGTGTAGGGTAGTGGCTTGGAGGTAGCCTCAGAGTCAGGAAGCTCTAGGATCAAATCCTTCTTCACATTGTGACCTTGGGTAGGGCCTCACTTTCTTCATCTGTAAAATGAAGAGATGGGACTATCTGATCTCCAAGTGTTGAACTTGGAATCAGGACCTGAGTTTGAATCCTGCCATACACACTTTCCAGCTGTGTAACCCTGGGCAAATCACTTAGCCTGTTTTCTCATCTGTAAAATGAGGTAATGATGTGCTTCAAAAGGTGCTAGTAAATGTTTATTATTGTTAGCATAGTTTAATAGGATCCTAGATCTAGAAATGAAGCCTCAGAGTTCTAGCATAACCTGCTCATTTTCCATATAAGGAAGTATGCCCAGGAAAGGTGACTTGCCCAAGACCACATGGTTCATAAGCACGAGTGTGATTTGAACACAAGATCTCTGACCTCAAAACCAATGCATTCCCCACTTCAAGGCTGCTTCCTTACTGATGACTTGAGGAAATTATTTTTTCCACCTTAAGCCAGGACCTGGTTTCAAATCAAGGCCTAGCATTTGCTCTAACAGTTATTGGGCTTTAGTTTTGTTCATCTGTCAAAGGGGTACATCATAAGTACCGTACGGGCCTTAATGCCACATAAATGTCCTCAACTGTTCTTGTTATAGGTGAAGAAACAAGCTAGAGAGAGACAGAGGGAGGGGCTTGCTCAAAAGCATTCACTGAGGGGTAGCTAGGTGGTGCAGTGGATAGAGCACCGGCCCTGGAGTCAGGAGTACCTGAGTTCAAATCCGTCTCAGACACTTGACACTTACTAGCTGTGTGACCCTGGGCAAGTCACTTAACCCCAATTGCCTCACTTAAAAAAAAAAGCATTCACTGGATGAATGCCAGTTTCCCAGATTCCCCTATCCCTAGAGTTGTCCATCCTAGGCTTCTTGGGCACACAGTCACCAGGCTGGCCAGGTGCAGCCCTGCCCACCGCTGGGCTATTGTCTGGGGCTGGTGGAGAAGGATGCTGTTTCCAGGGACCCACTCATACTGGTCCTTCCTTCCTCTCCCCGCTCACCACTGCTTTCTCTTGGGCCAGATACAAATTTCCCTACATGCAGCCTGGAGTATGAGGAGTCCAGTGAGAGCAGCAGCAGTGGCGGCAGCTCAGAGCCTGAGCCCCCCAACCTTCAGCTCTTTTGCCTAGAATATGAAGCAGACAGTGGGGAAGTCACGTCTGTCATCGTGTGTCAGGTACAGTATGGGGGGCGGGGAGACACCCAGCAGGAAAATGGAAAATGAAGAGGGATAGACACTGGCTGTCACCAACAGGGGTGTATGGGATACAGGAGCTGCTGGGAGCATAGGCTCTCCAGTAAGGAGCCGTGAGTCAAGTGGATATGGGAGGGCTTTGTCCTCTAGAGACAGGACCAGTTCCCTTCGGCCCCTGCCCCCTGATGCCCCGCTTCCTTTCCAAACCCAGAATGCTAACTCACTCCTTCTGCTCAGGACGACGACCCAGGAAGGGTGAGTGAGAAAATCTCTGCCCACACTCCCCTGGACCCGCCCATGCGAGAGGCCCTCAAGATTCGCATCCAGGAAGAGATGGCAAAGCGGCGGAGCCGTCCCTGAGTGCCCCCTGACGGACTTGGCTGTACCTTCCGAGTGGGAGGTTTACCCTGCCCCCTTACCCTGGGGACTGCGGGCCCGGGCTGGCCTCCCCACTCAGCTGCTGGGGCTTTTGGAGAAGCATCCACTGCCCAGCTGGTCCTTGGCATTTCCTTGGCAGTGACTCCTCTGCCATCTCACCACAGACCACAGCTGCCTGGGAGTTGCTGAAAAGGGTTTCTCTGGCCTTGTGGAATTCCCAAGGTGTGCTGCACCCTGAAGAGCCCCTCTCTTGTAGGGGTTGGTCCCCTAAGCCCTGTGCCAATGTGCTCCATTTTCAAGGGAGATACGTGCCCTTCTCCTAGTCCTCCCAATTCATGCTTATTGTGGTTGGGGGGGTTCTTGTGGGCCTGCTTCCCCTTACCAAACTCCAGGACTCCCTGGAGTGCTTTCTCAGCCCTGTTTCCCTTTATTTCCATGTTATTGTCTCAGGTAGGACCCCAGAGCTTCCCCACACCCCAGGCCTTGCAGCAGCTCTCAGCCTACAGAGCTGTTGGTGTTCTCATTTTGCCCACTCTTAGCAATACCTACAAGAGACCTGAGGAGAGGACTTTGATCAGCCCCCCCCCCCAAGAATGTTATGGAATTGGTGGGAGCCCTCCCTGTTCCAAGGGTTCCTCCTATACCGAGGAAGTCCTGCCATGCCTGGCCCATCGGGCCTGGGATCTCAGTGGAGCCAGGATGCTTCTGAAGGTGGTCAGGCTTGGGGAGAGCATCTGCAAGTGAGATCACAGAGACTCTCCCGACTAACTTGGCACTGTCCAAATTAACAAAAGGAGGGGCCGAACAAGCAATAATTACCCAAGTGGAGCTCTACTGCTCTGTCTCCTTTCCTCTTCTTTAAGAAAAGAAGCCAAACCCTCTCCCAGGTCTGATCCAGAGATCCTTTGTCCTTCCCCTCACCAACTTTGCCATCTTGAACCTCCCCCCTTTAAATGTATAAAGTGTGTTTGAGATTCTTAGAATAAAGGTACCAAAGGAACAGCTCCCTGGCCTAGGCTGTGGTCTGAGAAATGAGGCTGGGTATTTCCGCAGTATGCCCCGCCCCCCACAAGGCACATAGCCTGGCTGCTAGGAATGCTTCATGGAGCAGGGAGCATCGCCTGCTTCCCAGAATGCAGCCTGGCTCCAGTGAATGACGGATTAGAAGTGTGCCTCTAACACCTGACACTTTGAAGACAAAAAGCCTCTGTCCTAGGGGGGCAGTTAGGTGGCACAGTGGATAAAGCACAGACCTTGGATTCAGGAGGACCTGAGTTCAAATCCAGCCTCAGACACTTGACACAACTAGCTGTGTGACCCTGGGCAAGTCACTTAACCCTCATTGCCCTGCCCCCCCCAAAAAAACAAAACAAACCTCTGTCCTGAGGATGCTGCTGTTCCTCATCAGGGCTTTCTTGGTCCATTAGGACTGGCTCCAAGCAGCTTCCTTAGAAATGTTACAGGCCGGGGCAGCTAGGTGGTGCAGTGGATAAAGCACCGGCCCTGGATTTGGGAGGACCTGAGTTCAAATCCAGCCTCAGACACTTGACACTAGCTGTGTGACCCTGGGCAAGTCACTTAACCCTCATTGCCCCACCAAAAAGAAAGAAATGTTACAGGCTCCTGAAAACCATGGTTGGTTTAGGCCTCCTGCCTCAGAAGGGGAGCCAGGCATATGCTTCTTAGAACATATTGGACCTTCTGATTGGAAACAAAGCCACACTTTTGTAAACCCAGATGAATAAATGAGAACTAAGTGGGATTAGGTAGCTCAGTGGGTAGAGTGCTGGACCTGGAGTCAGAAAGACCTGAGTTCTAGTCTGGCCTCAGACTCAGCTGTATGACTCTAGGAAAGTCATTTAATCCTACTGTAGTTTCCTCATCTGTCACATGAGCTGGAGAAGGATATGGCATACTACTCCAGTATCTTTGCCAAGAAAACCCCAAATGGGGTCACCGAGAATCAGACAGGACTAAAACACCTGAACAAATATGGGATGAAAGACCAGAATGACCATCTGCCCACCCAAGCAGAGATAACATGCCTACCCTAAGCCCCAGAATGCATTTCTGCACAGAGCACTTTCAGATTTGTCTCCTGGTAGAGGGAAAGTCAGGGTATTAAAATCACCATTCACCATGTTCCCTCAAAAGGGCTGGAAGTGCCTTTTTAACGCCAACATGAGAAGCCACTGGAGAGGCCTAGTGGGTTGATTAGACTGGCTCAGGGCAAACCACTCTACTGTCCCCCGGGTATATGAGAAACAGTAATAGGTTTCATTTGGGTTAGAAGACGCCACCCCCAGGGCTTTCCTAGCACAGGTTCCCCAAGGACCCATAACCCCATGGAGCTGTATTCCCTGGGCAACACGAAGAGTAACGGCCCAAAGAGGCACATTGGGCCAATTTGTTTCAACATGACATAGGCCAGGGGTTCCTAACCTTTGGGGCGTCCTAGACCCCTTTGGAAGCCTGGGAAAGCCTATGGACTCATGCTCTGAATGTTTTCCAATGCATATAATACCCTAGGATTACTGAGTAAGCCCATTTTATTGGAATACAGCTATCAAAATAAACGTTGGGGGCCCCTGGTTTCCTGGTATCAAACCTCAAGTCTAATGGTCCCATTTCTGCCCATAGCAACTCTATTTGCCTTCTCTCTGTCCTTGTTCTTCCGTGAAAGGAACACTCTGCTTAAGCAAAGTCTATAGAACATTCTTCTCCCAGGCAGGCTGTCTAATGGTGAAAGTCCGTGGGGGAAGTATTAGTGTAGCACAATGAGTCTGCCTCTTGAACAAACAGGCCTCCGTGCATTGAGATGAGTGTGCAGCCTTCAGATGCTCTTTGGAGGCTACGTTCTGGATTGTCTTCAGTTTTCCCTCCTGCCCATCCTCCAAGCCACAGCTGCCCCAAATCTCCCTCAGACAAAGGTCTGACTCTGGGGATCTGCTAACCCAACCATCATTTATTGGCTGCCTACAATGGGCCAGGTTCTCTATGCTGGGTGGCTAAGTGGGGTAATACAAAGAAAACAGTTAGTGTCCTCCAACCTGCATTTTACTGGATGTCAACAGATAAGCATATCCATGCTTCTTTAAAGAAGGCTCAGAGCTAGTGAATTCTAGAAAGGTTTTTCCTTAGAAGTGGTGCATAGCAGAAGAAAATGACAAATACTGAAGAGGATATAGGGAAAATGAGACATTAATGCATGGTTGGTGGAGTTGTAAACTGATTCAACTATTCTGTAGAGCAATTTGGAATTATGAAGCCTTGTGTACTCAGAGCCTAGAAGGAAGCCAGGACCTTGGACAGGTAGAGGTGGGGAAATGCTTCCAGGCATGGGGAATGTGAAATTGTATGTGGTAAAAGAAGAAAGTAGAGTACGTGAAGGGGAATGATGGGAAATGAGGCTGACATGGTGGACTGGAGCCAGTCAGTGAAGGACTTTCAAGGCCAAGCTGAATAGAACATAGGCTGTTCCTGAGCAGGGGAGAAACATGGTGAGAGATGTGTGCTCTAGAACAAAACATTTTTTTTTGGTGGTGCAATGAGGGTTAAGTGACTTGCCCAGGGTCACACAGCTAGTAAGTGTCAAGTGTCTGAGGCCAGATTTGAACTCAGGTCCTAAATCCAGGACCGGTGCTCTATCCACTGCACCATCTAGCTGCCCCCTAGAACAAAGCTTCTTAAACTGTAGGTTGAGACCCCATATGGAGACTCGCAACCGAATGTGGGGCTAGTGAAAGGTTATATATGCTTATTTTATATACTTACATACCCAGGGTCATATAAAAATTTCTTGGGCAAAAAGGGGTCACAAGTAGAAAAGTTTAAGAAGTCCTGCTCTAGAATTATTTTGGCAACTGCGTGAAGATGGATTGGAGAGAAGAAATTGGAAGCCAGGAGTCCAACGAGATGCCTGTTAAGATAGTCCAGATCTGAGGGGGTGAGGGTCTGAGGTGGGGTGGTGGCCGGTGGCCACCAGTAGAGAAAGGGTAAGTGATGTACCATGGAGATGAAACTGGCAAGACCAGGCAACTGATTAAATATGGGGAATGGTGATAGAGGGGGAAGAGTCAATAATGACAAATGTGGGTTACTGAAAGGAGGGTGGTGCCTTCTGTGGCAATAGGAAAGGTGGGGCGGAATAAAATCAGTTCCAGTTTGAACACGTTGAGTTTAAGGTGCCTATGGGACATCCAGTTGAAGATTTGGGACTGGAGCAGCTGAGGTGAGACATCAGAGCTGCCTATACATGTCTGGGATTTCTCTATGTAGAGATGATAACTGAATCCGTGAAAGTTGATGAGATCACAGAAAGGGAACTTAGGGGCAAGAAGACTTGGGTTCATATCCCAATTTACTATGTGTGTATACCTGGATCAATCACTGAAACAGCTCCACCAACAATGCATTAGTGTTCCAATTTTCCCACAGCTTCTCCAACATTTATTATCTTCCTTTTTTGTCATTTTAGCCAATCTGATAGGTGTCAGGTGGTACCTCTTGAGGTAAGATTTTAACTCAGGTCTTCCTTGATTCCAATCTGACCCACTCTCCCTCATTAGGCCACCTAAGCTCTTCAAGGATCATGATGATAAAAGGCCATCCTCTCAAGCCTTCAGTGGTTCCAATATTGACTCCAGGATGAAAGATAAGCTCAGTCTAAAACTAAAAAAATGTCAGGTCTGTGGTCCCAACTCACTTTTCCAGATTTTTTTTTTCCATATTACATTCCTTCACATATTCTGTAGCCAAACGGTATTAGCTGTTCCTCAAGGCTGACAGCTTCTCCAGCCTCCTTGGTGCATTGTCATAAGCCCCCATCCATGTCAGTCTACCTTTAAGAATCATGAGGGGCAGCTAGGTGGTGAAGTGGATAGAGCACCAGCCCTGGAGTCAGGAGTACCCGAGTTCAAATCCAGCCTCAGACACTTAACACTTACTAGCTGTGTGACCCTGGGCAAGTCACTTAACCCCAACTGCCTCACTTTAAAAAAAAAAAAAGAATCCTGATCAAGGGTGTTTGATAAACCCAGAGACTCCAACTTTTGGGATAGGAATTCAGTATTTGACAAAAACTGCTTGGAAAACTGGAAAACAGTATGGCAGAAATTAGGCATAGACCAACATCTGACACCTTATACTAAAATAAGGTCAAAATGGATACATGATTTAGACATAAGAAGTGATACCGTAGATAAATTAGGAGAGGAAGGAATAGTGTACCTATCAGATCTTTGAAAAGGAGAACAGTTTATGATCAAACAAGAGATAAAGAGTATTATGAAATGCAAAATGAATGATTTTGATTACATTAAATTAAAAAGCTTTTGTAGAAACAGAAGCAATGCATCCAAATTAGAAGGGATGCAGAAAGCTGGGAAACAATTTTTGTGACCAGTACTTCTGATAAAGGTCTCATCTCTAAAATATATAGGGAATTAAATCAAATTTATAAGAATCCAGTCATTCCCTAATTGAGAAATGGTCAAAGGATATGAACAAGCAGTTTTCTGATGAAGAAATCAAAGCTATCTATTCCCATATGAAAAAATGCTCTAAATCACTATTGACTAGAGAAATACAAATTAAAACAACTCTGAGGTACCACCTGACACCTATCAGATTGGCTAATATGACAAAAAGGGAAAATAATAAATATTGGAGATGCTGTGGAAAAATTGGAACACTAATGCATTGTTGGTAGAGCTGCAAACTGATCCAACCATTCTGGAGAGCAATCTGGAATTATGCCCAAAGGGCTATAAAGCTGTGCATGTCCTTTGACCCAGCAATACCACTTTTGGGTCTTTTCCCAAAAGAGATCATAGAAAAGAGAAAAGGACCCACATGTACAAACATATTTATAGCTGCTCTGTTTGTGATGGCAAGGAATTGGAAATTGAGGGGTTGCCCATCAATTGGGGAATGGCTGAACGAGTTGTGGTATATGAATGTAATGGAATTCTATTGTTCTGTAAGAAACAATGAGCAGGAGGAGTTCAGAGAAACCTGGAAGGACTTGCATGAACTGAGGGTGAGGGAGATGAGCAGAACCAGAAGAACACTGTACACAGTATCATCAACATTGAGTGTTGATCTACTGTGATGGACTATATTCTTCTCACCAATGCAATGGCACAGAAGAGTTCCAGGGAACTCATGATGGAAGGGGATCTCCAAATCCAGAAAAAAAAAAGAACTGTGGAGTAGAGATGCTGATTGAACCATACTATTTCTTTTGTTTTTGTTTTTCTATTTTGAGGTTTTTTGTCATTGCTCTGATTTGTCCCTTATAACATGACTAATGCAGAAATATGTTCAATGTTATTATGTATGTGTGTATGTATGTATATATATATATATATATATATATATATATATATATATATATATATCAGATTACCTGCTGTCTAGGGGAGGGGGGAGGGAGGGGAGGGAGGTAGAAAAATCTGAAATTGGAAAGCTTGTATAGACAAAGGTTGAGAACTATTTTTACATGTAACTGGAAAAAAATAAAATACTTTTATCAGAAAAAAAAAATAGGGGGCAGCTAGGTGGTGCAATGGATAGAGCACCAGCCCTGGAGTCAGGAGTACCTGAGTTCAAATCTGGCCTCAGACACTTAACACTTACTAGCTGTGTGACCCTGGGCAAGTCACTTAACCCCTCATTGACCCGTAAAAAAAAAAGAAAGAAAGAAAGAAAAAAAAAGAATCCTGATCAAGGTCCAGCTTGGCCCCTAAAACCTTCAGAGATAACTACCCTCTACCAGTGGGCAGCACCCTCTTCACCCTCCAGATTACCCTTTCTTATGCTTATCTGTGGACTAGGGGGATTCCAGGTGAAGGTAAATTCCTAGAGGGCAGGAACTATTTCATTTCTGCTTAAGTAGTCCCTGTGTCTTGCAAACATAGATGCTTGATGTCTATTGAATTAAACTGAATCATTCCAATGAGGTTACAATTGCTTAAAACAATTTAAAAAGTCTTCTTTTTAAAAAAAAGAGTTTACAATTGAATTGATGTCTTGAGTCTTTACACAAAAGTAAATGACCCTCATTTCCAGATACCTACCTTGAAGCTAAAGGAAAAAAAAATCAACACAAAACCAACAGCATCAACCAATGATTGGTAGCTTCAGCAACAATCCACATCCCAGGTGTGGAGCATGGATTTAGGAGCTGGAAGGAACCTTAGAGCCCATCCAGTTCAGTCCACCCCACCCCCACTTTGCAGAAGAGAAAACTGAACCCCAGAGATGTTCAATTACTTGTGGGATGGAGAATGGTCAAGCTGAGATTCGAACCCAGGGTCCTTCCTAGATTCCATAGGCAGAGTTCTCTTTCTACTTTGTCTTATTGCCTCCTCTACAAAAAGAGGGAAGTGTTTTTGTTCATCTCTCCAAGGTCAATCTTGGTCATTAGAATTACATAGACCTTTGGTCTCCCTTTATTCCTTATCTTTGCTCCCATTGTTAAGGGGTATATCGTTTCCTTGATTCTACAGGCTTCCCCAGACTCAGGCCAATCAGACCCACTTATGGCCCCTTTTCCCACCTTGGGGTGTGTGTGTGTGTGTGTGTGTGTGTGTGTGTGTGTGTGTGTGTGTGTTTGCTCATTGGCCAAGAAGGACATTCCCGCTGCATCCACTCACCTTGTTCCCCACACTCAGCTACAAATGACTCTTGGCTGTTTCCAAAAATCATTTGTCCACCTTCTAAGAATCCAGATTTGCCCTCGCTAAGAACATTCTAAAAGGATTCCCAAAATGTCCTGAGTAATGAATGGCAACACTGCCGTTAGGATAAACAGATAATCTCCTGATTACTTTGAAGGGGAATGAAAAATAAATGCATCAAAGAGTATTAAGAGCTTACCAGGAGCCACACAATGTGCTAAGCAGAAGAGACACAAACAGAACACCAGACAGTCCGCCCTCTAGGTGCTCACCCTCCAATTAGGGGGGGGACACATAAAAGAAGGCTGGGTTGCAGGGTGGATAGAAAGGCCCGGAAGTCCTGAGTGTACAGTAGAAGGGTAGATGGAAAAGGCCAGAGATCCTCAGGTTAAGTCAGCAGGGCAGGTAACAGTGCCAGGAGCCTGTGGGATTTAGAGGCAAGGCAAATGGTAAGGATGTGGGGACCTTAGGGAGGTAGATGGTAAGGCCTGGTGGTCCTCCATCTCACTGGAAGGAACAGAGTCATCCAAGCTCTGTTAGTAGTTTAGCAGCTGGGGTGGGTTCTGGTGACCCTGGCTTCAGGGGGAAGACAGCAAGGGGGGAAGGCCAGGGGGGAGGGCGCACCTAGACGTGGTGGAGACAAGGTTTACTTGGCTAAGTTCTGGATTGCTTACCCTAAAACCAGTCACACCAAGTTGGATTCCTTCCCCAGGTCCCATTTTGGTTAGTTCTTGAAATAATTGAGAGGGGGATAAAATCCACTCTTTCCTATAAAGCTGCCAAGACTTGGGCTTAAAGCCTTGTGTTTCCTAGGAAACCTCAGGTGACATCAGAGGCCCAAGAGATTCAGGTGCTTGGGACTAGGCAAAAGAATCCTTGAATGTTTGGGCATGACCAGCAAGCAAGAATCATAGATGTCCTTCAGGAATATCCAGTCTTAGGGGCAGCTAGGTGGCGCAGTGGATAGAGCACTGGTCCTGGAGTCAGGAGGACCTGAGTTCAAATCCAGCCTCAGACACTTCACACTTACTAGCTGTGTGAGCTTGGGCAAGTCACTTAACCCCAATTGCCTCACTTAAAGAAAAAAAAAAAAGGAATCTGCAGTCTTTTGTAATCAGTGCAAAGTGGAACATCTCCTCCTCTGGAATCTAGCATCCCCTACCCACAGTGCAGGGCCTGAATGGTCAGAAACAACATGCCCCCCATCTTGACTGAAAAGGCATATTCCTCCATGGTCTGCTGTGGTGGCCGATAAAGGCATTTTGTTGCCAGCTGAGACCGGCGTCTTTGGGGAATTGAGATTCCAAAGCCCAGAGAAATGGGCAGGATGCACTGTCAAGAAACAGCCTCCCAGAACCTCCAGCCAATGCCTCAGAACCCATCTCCCCAGGTCTTGGGTTTAAATACATCTCCTGGGCATGTTTGGTTATTAAAAGGCCAGAGAATCCATTATTCTGCTGCCTCTGAACCTTCTCCTGCCGTCCCTGCTGCCTCATCTATTTCCTTCCTTTGGTATTTTCACCCTAATAAATGCAATAACTGTTCTTGACCAGTTTGCACATGATTAAAAGCCTCTAATGTGTCACTGCATCAGTGCCAGGAATTCTATGACAAACTAGCCATCAAATCCTCCCAGGGGCTTGGAGGAGCCCGAAATGAATGTGATTCTCCATCTCTTCCTGGGAATGAAAGATAAGGACAGTAAACTTTTTTTTTATTGTTTTAAATAATCAATTCAAGCAGGTGCTCCCCAGTTGTCCATTTTTTACAAATATGGATGATAGCTCCCTCCCTTCCTTTTCAGGATTGTTGTGAAGATGACTGTAGTGCCACACATGAAGACTCTGAGAAGCTGGGCAGAAGATACTTTTTATATTACTGACACATTTTTGTATACACACATATAAAACACAAATCTTTCTCTCTTTTTTTCCTCCTAGGACTTTCTTTTGTCAAGCATTTTATAATCACTTAATCTTGTTCCTACTTCCCCCAGGAGGTAGGTTAGCACAAATCTGTCCTTTGGAAGGAAGTTACTTTGCATGAGGAAAATAAAGATTAAATGACTCGTCCAAGGGCATTCAGTACAATGGAATAAAAACCATTTGTAGAAGCCTTGGTGCTTTTTGGTTGAAATAGGATTCAATAAACATTGAAGGAAACTTTAAGCATTGTTTACATTGTCCCGTGCTAGAGTGCTAGACCTTGGGTGAGATACAAGGTTCAGATATGACTCAGTTTCCCCTCCCAGTCACCCAACCTGGTTTCATTCTTGGAATCATCCTTGACTTATCCCTTGCTCTCCACTGCCATATCCAATCAATAGCCAGGTCTTGGGGCTCTTACTTCCAAAGCCTCTCTCATCTGTCTCCTTTCTGCCCTTGTTTAAACCCCCATCAGCCTTCATCTGGACTACTCCAATGGATCCCCTGCCTTCTTGTCCCATCTCCTCTGCAATATGCCAGCCACACAGCTGCCAAATATAACTTCCCTCAAACGGAAATCTGATCTGTACTCAAAAATTGTCAGCAGTTCCCTTTTGCCTCTCCAATAACATACGAAAACTTCAGCCTGGCAGAGAAGGCCTCCCGAAATCGGGTTCCCACCCTTCTTCCTCCAAGCATAATTCCTTCCCTTTCTCACACATTCACTCAATTTTACTGAAATTGACCTGATAGAGGCTCCTCCTTAGATGTTCTCTTCCATCCCTTCTCTCTAGGTTTTTGCTCAGACCCAGCTCTGCTTTGAAATTCACTCACTTGGGGCACCTAGGTGGCGCAGTGGATAGAGCACTGGCCTTGGATTCAGGAGTACCTGAGTTCAAATCCAGTCTCAGACCCTTGACACTTACTAGCTGTGTGACCCTGGGCAAGTCACTTAACCCCAACTGCATCACCAAAAAATAAATAAATAAATAAATAAATAAAAAGAAATTCACTCACTTCCCCTCAGAGAATCCTTAGCTTCCTTTAGAGAACAGCTTCCTATCCAGCCTTTGGGGATTTCTATCCCCTTGTAATTGGCATTCTTTCTCTAGAACCTGCTTCAAGAGTATACTTGGTATTTGCTCATTTCCACATATATCAGATTCTTCTCCCCACCCCACCTCTGTGGATTTTAGACAGTAAGCATCCTGAAGGTAAGCACCGTTCTGTTTTGGTTTTTTTCAATTTCTCTAGCACCCAGCACAGAGGTTTCCTAGAATCTACCTGAATCCCTTTGAAAATCTTTCTTGATTTTGCTAGGACAACTGGTTCAAAACCAGGTCTTTGACCCCTGGGCTGCTCTTTCCCTCCCTTCGTAGAGAAGGGAGCCTTCCTCAGATGCACACAATGTGGAGATTTAGATGGCCACTTCTTTTGTGTTAAGTACCTCTCACAGCCATTCGCTCAATACTGATCACCAATCTCCAATTGTTTAACCACGTTAAGAGAAAAGACCAGATATCAGTTTAAACTGTTTTATCTGTCACCTCGGGGGCTGTGCTGGGTAGGGAGCTGGCCTTGGAGCCGAGTTCTGCCTGTATGATGTGCTGGCCATGTGACCCTGGGCAAGTCCTTTAACCTCTCATTGTTCTAGGCTAGATGTTGCAGAGAATAGAACTCCACTAAAAGGAGTTTCTTCTTCAGGCTTTTCCTGTATATACCTTGGAAACACTAAATCCAGCCCCAATCTCTCAGCCTTTGTATGTAAATCACCCCCTCCAATGGACTCAGTTTAGAGACAGCCCCTGTCTGACCCCCCAGCTGCTTTCTATTCTTTCCCAAAGCTTTTGCTAAACCTTGGTGCTCGGGCAAATAAAATTCATGTTCCTGATCTTCCCCAGGCCTTCTTCTGACCCTTTTCATCAGAACCTTTTAGGTCTGGTTCAACAAAAATGAGTCCTCAGGACTTGGAGGGATCTAATTTAGTGGCTTCTCCATATAGTCTCTGCTTGACCTCTCCACACCTAACCACCATGGCACCTTGATACCCACAGTTCTCTTCTGATGGGCCAGAGCAGACTTATGTACAAGAAAGAAAAGTGGAATTTTTTTTTTTGTTTGTTTGTTTTGCAGGGCAATGAGGGTTAAGTGACTTGCCCAGGGTCACACTTGAATTCAAGTCCTCCTGAATTCAGGGCCAGTGCTCTATCCACTGCGCCACCTAACTGCCCCCCCCATATACCCTTTACCAAGTTTCTTTTTAGAAATAGTTCTAGGGGCAGCTAGGTTGGGCAGTGGATAGAGCACCAGCCCTGGATTCAGGAGGACCTGAGTTCAAATCTTGCCTCAGACATTTGACACTTACTAGCTGTGTGACCCTGGGCAAGTCACTTAACCCCAATTGCCTCACCAAAAAAAAAAAAAGAAAGAAAGAAATAGTTCTAGGGACAACTAGGTGGTGCAGTGGATGGAGCAATGACCCTTGGAGTCAAGAGGACCTGACTTCAAATTCAGTCTCAGACACTTAATAACTGTGTGACCCTGGGCAAGTCACTTAACCCTGTGATTGCCTCCAGAGGGGAAAAGTTCTAAAATTTGAGAATCATATAGGAGAAATTGAGAGGCAGTGTGGTGCGGTAGAAAGGGCCTGGGCTCTGTAGTCAGAGGACCTGAGTTTGAATCCTAGCCTTGCCACTTGTCTACAGGCCAGTCCCACCTTCCCTCTCAGTAAAACAAGGTGGAAAGGGTGGGCTTTATCACCCCTCCAGCTGTAAATCAATGAGACTGTGAGCCATTTCTTCCAGCCCTTCCAGTGAAAACATCTCTGTGGACAAACCTCTCCACCCAATCACTGACAGAGCCTCGAGGAACACCTGAGTTTTTAGTTCCTTTTCTCAAGATTTTTTCAAGACCCTGTGTCCCTCTTCTTCCTCTTTCTTCCCAGCACAGAGGCTTTATTAACATTTCCCTCACTTAAAATAATTGAATTCAATAATTAACTGAACTATAAAGCTGTCCTAAGGTAGCTAGGTGGTGAAGTGGAATCGAGAAGACCCAAGTTCAAATCCAGCCTCAGACAGTTACTAGCTGTGTGACCCTGGGCAAGTCACTTCACCCTGTTTGCCTCAGGTTCCTTATCTGTAAAATGAGCTGGAGAAGGAAATGACAAACTAACTACTCCAGTATCTCTGCCAAAACAAACAAACAAAAAAACCAAATCCACAAACCCCAAATGGAGTCAAGAGGAATCAGACACAGACTGAACCACAACTATCCTAACAGAAGGAACAAGGCTGTTGACAATCTTTGTCTGTTTGGAGGGCAAGCCCCTGGCAGGCAGGGCCCTGTCCGTGGTATTAACTTTCCAGCCATGCCACATACCACATAAGCACAGATGTTTAAAAATAAAACACCAATATGCTGAATCACCACCACACGCTGGAAAGTCTTCCAGCAGGTTCAGGTATATGCTGGGCTGAAAGACAGAAATCTAAACAAAGGCTGTGGCTATAACTGTTTGTTAGAGGTCCTCCCTGGAGTGGACTTGTAACCTCAGAAGATGTCATTGGAGAAGAGAGAGGTGCCTTAATTGGGGGGGGGAGTGAGAGTTATAGGAGCATGTCAACCTTTCAGGAATCCCAAAGGCCCAAGACATTTATCGAGCTTACTGGGGGGCAGGGGGAAACATTTATTAAGTGCCTACTATGAGCTGGGCTAAGCAATTTATAAATATCATCTCATTCGAGCAACACAGCAACCCTTCGAGATAGGTGCGGCCCCATTTTACATTTGGGGAAACTGAGGCAGGCAGCAGTGCAGTGACTTGAAAATGTTCCAAGTTGAGAGGTTCATAAAACGACAGGAGACTTGGTAGGACTAAGGAGACAGTGCAATTAGGTGTACTGTAGAATCATCCGTTTGGAGCGGTGGTAACTGAAGCACAGAACAGGGAAGCAATCTGCCCAGGGTCACACAGCTAGCAAGTATCCGGGTGGGATTAGAACCCAGGTCTTCCCCAAGGCCAAGCAGCTCGGAGAGAGAGAAAAGGGAGTCGTCTCGTTTGACACTTACTGCTGGGGCGAATCTTATTCCCACTTAGTAAGTACCTCAGTGTCTTCATCTGTAAAACCAGAGAGAAGCATTCCATGATCTGTGAGGTCACTTCCAGATCCCATGACTTGGGAGAGGATCTAATCCAACGCCTTAACTTGACAGAAGGGGAATTGAAGATGTCAGTCTTAGAATCACAAGGCCTGGATTCAAATACCAACTCTGCCTCTTATTGCTTGTGTGACCTTGGGCAAGTCATTTATCTCGTCTAGACCTCAGTTTCCTCGGCAGTTAAAAGAGAATCTTGGACCAGATGGCTTCTGGGATCCCTTCCAGCTATAGATTCTGCCTCCAGTGGAATGAGTAGCCCCAGGACAGGTCAGGGAAGGGCTGGGACTAGACCTTGGCTCTTCTGGGAGACCCTCCCAAAGGGACCCACGTCCAAGTAGTGGCCGCCTGGAGTACGCGTCCTGCCCCACCCCCACCTCCTCAGGCATTTCCAAGCCGGATTCGGGTCCCCCGGGCGTCCAGCCCCACGCCGCGGGGGGCGGCCCACCAAGGCCATTGTGCGGGGGCGGCCGGGGCAGCCCGCCCCCTGCGGCACCTCCCCGGCGTGGGGGGTGTCGGGACTTGTAGTTCGAGTCCGCCCCCCGCTCCCCGCGCTTGCCAGCAGGAAGACTCCAGGTCCCATCGGGCGGTGCGGCGACGGCTCTGGTCAGAGGGGCGGGGAGGGGAGGGGCGTGGAGGGGAGAGGAGGGACCGGCCCCGGCTCTTTAAATCCTTTAAAGGGCTGTTCAAAGGGACGGTGGCTGAGAGCAGCGCTCGGGGGGTCCGGCAGTCGGTAAGGAGACAGGGCGGGGGGAAGCCCAGAGCCGTCTGCCGGCTCGCCCAGGGGGAGATTCCCAGCGTGGGTCCCAAGCCCTCATCCCACCTGACCCGTATCACTCCCCTCCTCCCCGGGTCCTCCCTTCCCATGCGTTCTACCTCTTGGGGGAGCAGCCCGGCTCCCCCCGAGAGGCTCTGCTCGGCTCTGCTCCCTGAAGCCCGGGGAGGTCCGGACGGGTAGGAACTTTCCCGGGGGCTGCGCGCTGGACTCGGCGGTCAGAGCTCCGCCCGGAGCTGGGGGTCCCTCTGTCCCCAGGCAGGCCGAGCTTCTGGCTGGGGTGCGAAGGGCGGGCTTGCTCGCTGTGCCCGCCCCTATACCCCGCAGCCCCCACCCCCATCCGGCAGCCAGGTCCGCTTGGACCTCCGTCCTCCCGCTGCCAGTCCCCAGTCTTGCCCCGCGTCCCTGCTCAGCCCCCAGCCTCGGCCTTTCCAGGCCTTTGTTAGCGGGAGCCCCCTCGCCGCGGTCGGGACGGTCCTTTGCCAAGTCCAACTTCGCCCCAGGGCAGGCTCTCGGTCTCCGGGCTGGCCCCAGGGTGGCTTTGCCCCCCAGCACAAAGGGGGACTGTTTCCAGATGTTGAGGGCCGGAGGGTGGCCGTGAGGTGTGGGGGGACATTTGGGGGAGGTGTGGGGGGAGGCCGTTGGATGCGAAGAGGAATGTGCACGGTATGTGGGCTCAGCCTGTTCCATTGGCCGGGCTACCCCCCCACCTGCTGTTCCAGCACAGTCCCTTGACCTACTTCACCCTTCTCTCCCCCAGGCTGATGCTTGTGGTTGAAGTGTCCTGAAGTAGCTGGGCCCCCTGCTTCACCCACTTCCGATCCTGCCCCCCCACCCCTTCCCCATCCTGGCTCCCCTCCCTCATGACCGCCTGGGTCATTCTCCCTGTCAGCCTCTCAGCTTTCTCCATCATTGGCATATGGATTGTGTGAGTAAGGGAAGGGGAGAAACAAGGGGGGAAGGGTGGAGAAGAGACCCGAGTGGGGGAGAGGAGGCTAGGCAAAGGCAGGGGAAGATGGGCCAGGGCCAAGGAGGAACAGGAATGAGGCAGGACGGAAGAACAGCCGGCTCCCACACACAAGGTCCCTTGTCCTGCTGTAGACTGTGGTGTTGGTGCTCAGAACTGCTCGGGGTGTCTCCATGGCCTGGCCTATTGCCTGGTCACAAATTCCCAACTACCCACCACTCTTGGGACCAACTGGCACCACTGGCACTAGGCAGGGCAGCACTGCTCTCCCTAGGCCTGGTCAGCAGAAGGAATGGCTGGAGAGGTATCGTCCCAGCACCTCCGGCTTTGGGATCGATCCTTAGCTCCCACGGTGCCTGGCTGAATGGGGAGGGCCCAGCTGGGTGGGTGAACAAGGTCAGGCTGGGGCAGAGGGGGTGGGGATCAGGGCTGGTGATGCCCCTCTGTGCTCCTGCAGGTATGCCATGGCAGTGATGAACCATCATGTGTGTCCTGTGGAGAACTGGTATGGAGAACAGTCCCAGCACCCTCCTTCTAAAGGCTTCCTCCATCTCTGCTCCTTTTTTGGGCTCAGGGGCTGGCAGGAGTCAGATGGCGACCCTGGGCCTCACTGCTGGCCTCTGATACTGGCATCACCTAGCCTTTCCCCAGGCATGGCATCTTGCCTACCTACCTACCCTCCCTCCCACCAAATCCCACTTCTTCCTTTCAAGGCCCTTTATCCCCGCTGGTTTCTGTCTCTCAAGGATAGTGGAGAGAAAGGGACTCTTCTCTGCTTTTGGTGAGGGAGGGATCGTTGGGGGAGGGCCTGGAGAAGGCATACCCTGACCAGGCCCCAGGTGAAGGAGGCGGGCTGCGGAGAACCCCCTTTGCCCCAGTCTGCTCCCTGTCCCACCTCCCCACCAGGTCCTACAATGAGTCCTGCTCCACTGACCCCGACATACAGGGTGGTCCCAAGAGCTGCTGCACGCTGGAGGACATTCCCCTCATCAGGTGAGGCCCCTGAATCGGGGCAGGGGGAAGGCCAGGAAGATGGGGCATGGCCCGCCCACCAACCCCTCCCCAGACCTCTGCAGCAGCCCACCCAAACCCAAGGCGCTTACTTCCTGCCTGTATGCACCGGTACTGCCTACTGTTCCTTCAGGTGCTAAGGGAAGCCAGGCCTGCTGGGACTCTAGCACAAACCCTTGCCCTTTGTCCCAGGCTTCACAGAGGCATAAACTAAGCACCAGCTTTTGAGGGGAGTCACCTGCAATCAGGGAGCTCCAGGCCTGCATTCTAGAAGGGAGGGGTGGGAAGGGGTGGGGTGGGGAAGGGCACCCACCAGTGCTGACAGCCTTTTCCTCTCCCCTTGCCTTACTCCCCTTTTCCAGTAAATGTGGCACCTACCCCCCTGAGAGCTGCCTCTTCAGCCTCATAGGCAACCTGGGCGCTTTCATGGGTAAGTGCCCCGTTGGCATTTCCTTCCCATCCATCTGTGGCCCCTCTTTTCCCCTCTGGGTTTTTTTCCATCCCCTTACCCATAAAGGAAAGCATGTTGGGAAGGGCCCTGACTCCAGACTTCTTGTGGGGAAGCCACATTTGCTGCTACTTTTGTCACAATCAGGTGACTGAACTGCAGCCTGGGTCAATGAAGAAATACAGTCTTGGGGAGGTGGGGGAGCTGTGGTTCCTTTTGCTCCACAAAGGCTAAAGGCTGACACTGCTTATTTACCGGATTCCCTCCAGCCAGTGGGACTTAAGTCCAAGAAAGGGTGGTTTATTATCAACTACTCAATAAAGGGTTTATGATCAACTACCCACCCCACTCCAGAGCTGTCTAAAAAGCCTTCGAGTGGGAAGCCCTGGGTGCATCATGGGCCTTCTGCTCAGGCCTGGCAGAGTAGGGGCTGTGGGGCCTTCCACAGGGTCAGGCCTGGGCTCTTCTGCAGAGAGCATTTCCACTTTCTAAGTGGCTATGCTGCCCACTTGTGTTTGGTGCAGGGAGGAAGGGAGTTAGGGGTCTGTCAGTTGTCCTGCAGCCCTTAGATTCTGAGCTCCTTCAGAGCAGACTGTCCTGCCTCTCTCTGTATATCCAGAACTTAGTACGGTGCCTAGCATGTAGTTGGTGCTTAATAAAGGCTGGCTGCCTGACCACAGGCCCGGCCCATCAGATCAGTCCCATTTTGTTGTATCCTCTTCCACAGTGGCGCTCATCTGCCTTCTTCGTTATGGGCAGCTGCTGGAGCAGAGTCACCGGTCCTGGGTTAACACTATGGCTCTCATCACTGGCTGCTTCAATGCTGCTGGCCTGGTTGTGGTTGGCAACTTCCAGGTGAGCCTCTTCTTTGAGTATTGGCCCCAGCTGCTTGCCCCTCTCCCCTCCCTGGCCGGCCCCAACCATCTGTGGGTGGGTGGATGTCCACGGGTGCCCAGCATTCCGTCCCTGGCTCAGACTCCACTGGGGAGCCAGGGGCAGCTTTGGCTAAGGCCTTCTCTCCCACACTGCCCCAGGTGGATCATGCCAAGTCTTTGCACTATATCGGGGCAGGAGTCGCCTTCCCGGCTGGGCTCCTCTTCGTCTGTCTCCACTGTGCCCTTTCCTATCACGGTGCTGCTGCTCCTCTGGATTTCGCCATGGCTCACTTCCGCGCCGTGCTCGCCGTCATTGCCTTTGTCGCCCTGGTCCTCAGTATCCTCCATGGGGCAGGTCGAGAGTCAGGATAGCTAGAGCCTATCATCTCATTTGATCCTTAGAGCAAACGGGAGGCAGAGCTTATTTTTGTCACCACTTAGTACAGATGAGGAAAACTGAGGCTGAAGAAGTAACTGACCTCAGGTGGTTTGGCTCAGACTTGGGTCTTCCTGCCTTGCTGTGCCCCCAGTGGCTTCTAGCCATAGGCTTCTCTCATCTGCCCCTTCTCCAGCCCAAGTAAGGTGGGGGGGGGGGCTAGGGAAGAAGGCTGGGAGTCACACATAGGGTGACTCTAGCTTGTAGGGTACAGGCAGACTGTACCCATCTAGTGCCCAGTTGGATTCCTTAGCCTCACCACAGGTGGCATCTTCTTCATCCACGAAAGCTCCCAGCTCCAACACGTGGCCGCCCTGTCCGAGTGGGTTTTCGTTATCGACATCCTCATTTTCTACGGCACCTTCAGCTACGAGTTTGGGGCAGTGTCCACGGACACGCTGGTGGCTGCCTTCCAGCCGGCCCCCAGCCGGGCCTGCAAGTCTTCAGGGAGCAGTAGCACCTCCACTCACCTCAACTGCACACCAGAGAGTATCGCGATGATATAAAGCAGGAAGGAGGGCAGTGGGGGATGGCTGTGGCCCCCCACCACCCCAATCCTCGGCTTCCTTGGGTTTCTTTTGTACCAAAAAGATTTTTTTTAAAAGAGAAAGTATTACTGATGGGGTGCATCCTCCCTTTGGGGGGGGCCCATCGGGTCCTCAACTTGACACCTGTGCCATGAAAGAGCAGTGACCCCTGCTGGTTGCCTGGGGGCCAACACCAAGCCTGCTCAATCCCAGCATATTGTTTTCAGTCTGTTTGTGACTTTTTTTTTTTTTAAAGCACTCCCTATCCTCATTTATTCACCAAGCCAGCCCTTCAGGTGCCTTCTGCTCCCCACTGGTTCTGAGACCAGGCCACTGGAGTCTTTCTGCAGGAATTTTGGGGGCTGGGGCAAGGCAAAGGGAACAGGAAGGAGGCAGCTGGTGGAGCCCCCCAGCTTTCGACCATGGGCTCAGCCTCTCTCGGACTGTCCAGACTTCCATCCCTTTCTCCTCCCTGCTTCCTTTAGGGCAAATAACCCAGCAGAACCACATGGATATTTTAGTACTTTTTTATATCTATTAAAAATCTAACTCTTGAGTATTTGGCCATCTGTCTGGAAGCACTGAGTGTCAGCTACGTGAAGGGCTTTTCTTGGAGCCAAGAATGGGAATAAAGAAACTAGAATGTTTTCATTTTAGGAAAGACATTGATGAGCTGAAGGAGAATTGGGAACAATGGGACAGTCATGACCTTTAAGATGAGGGTAGATCTAAAGGGATGGGAGCTGTTTAGAGAGGAAAAGCCTGGCTGAGGCCAAGGGGACCCCAGACTTGTGTTCAAGCATCTGAAGGGCTGACTCCAATGGAGAGAGGATTGGATCTGTGGGGGGGGGGGGCGGGCGGCAGAGCTGGGCCCAACGGAAAGAAGAGGGACAGAGGAAGATTGAAGCTTTGTTGCCATTTCTTGCCCTCCATACACTTTAATGTCTCCATTACTAATTATCGGGATCTTGTTCAGGTAGGGGTACCCAGACAGAGGTCCTATCCACCTCGGGAGGGCTGAGCTGGACCGCACCCCTTAAGTGGACTACCTACCATTCTTGCCTTAAGGATACTTTTTCCTACTTTGAGCTTAGAGCCGTAGGTAATCAGGTTATTTACCTTCACTTCTCCAGGGATTCATGACCTGTGCTGGGTTCCCCTGTGCCTGCCCTTTGAATGGGGGCCTTAAGTTATGTTTTTTTCCCCTCTCCATGGAGTCTTCCTGGTTAGAGCCAGCTCTCTAGGAGGGGAGGAGAAAAGGAGCCCGAGGCTCCCTCCCACAAGCTCGCCCTGCACTAGCAGAAATGGAATGAAAGCCCTGCTCCCCTTCTCCCAGGCAAAGGTGCTGCTGCTGCTCAGGGTGAGGAAATGGTTTAATTGACACAAGGAAAAGTGTTGGGAGGGAAAGAGTGAGCCCATCATGTGTACATGGCTCCGTGAAGGTATTCAAGGCGGTGTTGTTGCTGCTGCCGCCGAGCCTACAGGAAAGAAGTGGGAAGAGTTGGCCTAAGTTGGGAGCGATATAAGACCCCCAGCCTTCCCACGGGGTCTAGCTAGATACAGGGATAGATCCCCAGAAGTCAATAAGACAGAGCCTCTTTGATCCCTACAGATCCTCCCAAAAGCCTGAAGAAGGACCAAGGGTGCAGACTTTTATATCTATATTCCTGAAAAGGAAACAGCTGACAGACATTGACTTAGCCAGGGTTACACAGTCTCAGAGTGGCAAAGTCAGATTTCAAACTCATGGTCTTTTTGACTTCTAGGCTAGGGCTTTCTGTAGCCCCTCAGTGGGTGAAATACCCCAAGGGTTGGCTCTGTTCATCCCCGCCATAGGAGAGGGCCAGGTCAATTCTGCCAGGGCCCCCTAACGCCCTCTCTGTTCTCACCTTGTCTTTCTTATACTCTTCATATTCTTCATTGTCTGTGGGCAGCTCACATCTGCACAGTGGGCAGGAGTTGGTCTGCATAAATAGTGGGAGTGATTACTCAATTATGTGAGCACATATTCAATGTCAGGCACTGGGCTCCAGGTATCTGGGCTACAAAAACAGTTCCTGTCCTCAAGGTGTTTACATTCTCTTGGATGGGAACAACTTGTACACAGAGAAATAAATACCAAGTGATTAGCAACTTGGCAGGAGTGGGAAAAGACAGCATGGGAGCAAGCTCAGGGTTCTAGGAGGCATAGGAGGGCCCCCTAGGCACGTGGGGACAGCTGGGTTCCTTTTCCAGTTCTCCCCACCAATTTCAATTCCTCATGTCACTGACTTTCTTCCAGGATGTTCCAAGAAGACTAGGACTAAGTAAACAAATGGTGGGGGAAATGGGTTGGAGAAGGGGGCAGACTGTGCAGAAATCTCGGGTACCTTGCCCAGCCAGGGTAGGATGCAGTCGGAATGGAAGAGGTGTTGGCAGGGCATCTCCAGGGCGGTCTGTTCCTCCTCAAACTCCACAAGGCACACAGGGCACTTCAGACCTTTGTCTGGGAGGAAAAGTCTTGTTAGTCCGGGAACACCCTTCCCTTCTGGGTATGCCCACCCTTTTCCGTCGCAGCTCTGCAGCCTCCCTCATTCAGATTCCCTTCTGGACCAAGACTAAGGGAGCTCCAGGGTGGAGAAAGAGAGGTAGGGTCTGAATTGGCTAAAGGGGTAATGGAAGGAGACTGGAAATGGAAAGGGATGGGGTGACGAGGCCCCTCACCAGCCTGAGCCGCGGTGATGATGGCTTTTGGCAGGCTCTGGACGGCTCTCTTGGCGGCAGGGGGAGGCAGTCGGTGGTCCCAGTCCGTAAAGTCGGCAGATGCTAGCTCTATGTCCATCCCATTGAAAAGCGTCCTGGAAAGGGGATTTGGGGGGAGGGGGGAGATGTTAGATCTGGGCCCCTTTCCGGGGCCCCTTTTACCCAGAGAATTCTCCCAAAGCCCTTTCCCCTGCCCGGGACTTTCCACTTCAATAACCACTTCCCTGTTCCCCTGACACCCCTAGAAGCCTCTCGCCGGTGTATAGATAATGCCCCCCTCTGGTCTCCAGACCCTTTTAGGGCCCCAGAAAAACAGGGATCATCTCTTCCTCGGAACCTCGGATAACGCCCCCCCCCAATCTCTCGGCGCCTCGGATAACGACCACTCTCCCATCCCTCTGAGCCTCGGATGACGCCCCCCCCTTCCCTCGCAGCCTCGGATAACGCCCCCTCCCATCCCTCGGAGCCCCGGATCACGTCCCCGGTCCAGCCCCGGGCGATGACGGCCCCGCGCACCGCGCCAGCTCCAGGAGCGCATTCTGCCGGTACTGTTCCTCCGGCACTCCCGGCTCGCAGTCGTGCTCTTCAAAGTAGGACGCCATGGCAACCGTGAATCCTAGCCGGCGAGGGGACCCTGATACAGTGATGCGGCACAAACTGATCCCGCCCTTCTCCCGCCACGCAGACCAATGGAAGGCCTACCTCTGACCGAGCGTCCAATCAGCGCTTCGAGAAGGCGGGCTCCACGCCCTGCCGAGACTGAGACCCCGGAAACCCCAAGGTTACTTTTCCATTGGTCCTTGTGAATCAGGTGGTCTGAGGCTCGAGCCAATGGAGGAAGCCCGCGACCCCAGGCTTTCATTGGGTGCTACCCGCAGGAGGCGGAGCCAGGGCAGGTTTCCAGATCCAAACTGGACCCGCCCCTGCGGTCTCAATGCTGCCCCCACCCGTCCGAGATCTTCAATTGCTCATCCTAGTGCCCATCCTTGGCCTTGGGGGACTGGGCTCGGGAGGGTCTCACCTCCTCCAGGAAGGCAACCTTTGTGGGCAGGGCCATTCCTTTCCGCCCTGTCCTTGGCCGCACTTTCTCTCTTTCACTTCATTGCTCTTGGATCGTAAAAGAATCCCAGAGAGCTTCCAGTCCTCCCTCTCCAATTGATGGATGAAGAAACAGGATCCAAGGTCACAAATGGCATCTCTGGACTTTGAACTCAGGGCAAATGACCCCAGTATGCACTCAGCTGTAGGACCCCTGAGGACTGGGGTGGTCCCTTCTTTTGAAGCCCTAGCAGTCCCAGCATGGTGCCTGGCACATCGTAGGCACTTAGGAAATGCCCCTTAATTGGTTCATCATACCCCACGACAACCAAACTTTGCTTAAAGGATCCAACTAGGCCCTCGCTGAGGCAGTTGTTGGAGGCTCCCTAATAAACAACTTCCCACCCCACACCCTTTATGGCTTGGGTGCTCCAGGGCTCCCAGAGAACCAAGAGTGGCCTCAGAAGGTACCTTATGTCCTTGCATAAAATCAAATTTCCTGTCCCACCTGGCTGAAGTCCCAGCCTGTCCCGGCATCTGACATTTACCTGATAGCTGACTGACCCTGGCAGCTCTGCGTCTGTTCTCTGCTCATCTCCCAAATATCATCAGCTGAGGCACCAGCCCCATTCATTCCCTCCCCCACTTTCTGCCCAGGGGTCATCAGGGAAGGATGTCCTCACTAGAACCTGCCTCCAGAAAGAGAAAGGTTGACGATTAGGACAAAGGTAATTATTTCCGGTGGGTTAAACTTTCTGTTTGGAGACAAATTTTAGGGTCCCTTCCCTCCTGCTCATATTTTCTGTAAGATGGAAAGGAGTAGCCAAGTTATACCTCACATTGTCAGTAGTAAGAGGTCCAGAAAAAGGGGGGGAGATGAGGTTTTAAGAAGTTGGCATTAGAATGCTCTGGGGCCGAAGACCCGACCTTTTTATGCCCTATACTACAGGGATCAAACCAGATTAAAATGTACTTGGGGGGTCACCTCCAAGGTGTCCTGGAGCATTATCGCTTTAGAACAGTGGCAGGCCTCAGAGGCCACTTAGTTCAACCCTCTCATTTTAGACAAGTGACTGGGCCAAGGTCACGAGGGGAGTAAGCCACGGAGGTGAGCTCTGAATCCATGTCCCTCCTCTGATTCCTGGGCAGGCTATCTCTGGCATGAGGAGCAAGGGAAGAAGACTGGACCTAGCAAGTCAACGATGGAGATTATTGGGAAAGTCCATCTGCCTTGGAGATGAGGTCATTTGAGAATGGGAAACAGGTTTCCTAACAAGTCTAAGTAGAGAACCTCCCCAGAGCTCTTCACACAGAATCTAGACTCCTGTCTTTTACCCAAGAAGGGCTTTTATTCAGCAGTATGGAGCAAGGGGTGATTTAGCTTGTACCCCTGGGGGGGGTTAGCGTGCAAGGGTACAGCTGGTGGAGTTGAGTCCACCAAAGAGAGCTCCCCAGGGTTTCTTCAACTCCAGCACCAACCAATGATCCTCAGTGGGGCCCAACGGTTTGGGTGGGGTTGGCTTCTCTTCCCCCACGATCCAGTTTAGTCTCCGGGCCTTGGATCAAACCCCCAGCCTTTGGCTGTGGCCCCCTGATGCCACACTGCTGGGTTATGAAGATTCACAGGACGCTCTGTGGTGGCCACAATGATCCACTTCAGAAGGGGCAGCATTAAGGCTGTGATGATCAGACCCAAGAAGAGGCGGCACCGAATGTTCCCATCCAAGTCTGCCCACGGCTGCTTAAGAGCCAGGGCCTTATTTGCCCTGGCAAAAGCATTCTGGAAGGGTAGGTGCCAACAAGGGTTTATCAGTGTGGATTGGAGAGGTGCCCACGTAACCCAAGCCCTTTCCCTCTGTAGCCTCAAAGGCAGTCTGTTTGTTCTCCCTCAGCTCCCAGACTCCACCTTCCTCTTAGAACTCTTGAGGTAGAAGGGACTTCAGAAGGAAACTAGGCCAACCTGGACCCGACCCGAAAAGAATCCTCTTCTACAACCCAGATACTTCAAATTTCCACCTTCCATGATGGTGCACGACCTTTCCTTTTCATTTCCACTGCCCACCCCTCCCCAGCTCACTTCCTAACTCGTGATGGGAAGCCCAGTGGTCACCCTTCCTGACGCATCTGGTTGTAAGGGCTGTCTCTGCTGCCCTGGGATCACTTCCTGCTCATCTCCCAGCACTGAGCAACTAAGACCAAATCTCCCTCATCCTGAATTCTGACTACAGTCAGCAAGCCTCATCACCTACTGAGCAGTGACCCTTATTGATCCTGCACCCCCTACATCCTTAAGAAAGCCTAACTTCACAGGTCTTCAGCAGCCCTCTGGACCTCAATTGCTAGAGCACAGGCAAAACAAAGAGGCAAGACACTGAGGTTTCTGCCCACCATATTCACATTCTAGGAACCCTCCCATGAATAGCTGGACCCCTTACTCAAGCCCAGCAATTCCCTCTTCCTTTCTCCCCTCCCCCACTTCCCTTTTCCTCCCCCACCCCCCCATAGTACAGACCTGGTCTGAGAGGAGACGTTCCCTCCTTTCAGCTGGATCCAGGCACATCTCCGGATCTTTCCCTGACTGCGCAATAAGGCCCATGTTAGCTCACATCCCCCCCCCCAAACACCCAGATTGGACTTCTTGCAGAGAAGGACGTGACCAGTCCCCTCCCACTTCCATGGAGTCATAAATCATTAAAGATGGTCACAGAGTTGCCAAGAACCTCGGATAATTATCCTGTCTCTCATTAGCACTCAGATCCTGGTCTTCTAACCCCACTTAAGTTAGCTCTAGTCTACTCTAGAGTGAGGCCTTGCTTGCTGTTTAGGGCAGGGAACCCCTCTAGGGGGCATCTGGGGTCTGGGAGCAGGGGATACTCACTCCCTCAAGCCTAGCCCTACCTTTTCTCTCCTGTAATCTTCATAGTCCTCATTGTCTGTAGGTAGCTCATATCTGCACAGAGGGCAACTGTTGGTCTGGGAAGACAGAGTGAGAATGAAGATGGTCCAGGGTCCATTTCTCCCTCTCCTCCTTTCCCATGGGGTCACCTCTGAGGCCTGTGCCTCAAGCTCATGTTTAGAAGAAAGCATCTTTCTGATACTTCAGATCTATGGATGGGCAGGGCCAACATAAACTCATGGATAGGAAGCTGTGGATACCTTGCCTAGCCAGGGCACGATGCAGTCTGAATGAAAGAGATGCTCACAGGGCATCTCCAGGGCAGTCTGCTCCTCCTCGAACTCCAGAAGGCATACAGGGCACTTGACACCTGCATCTGTGAGGGAAAGCCCATCTGATCAGGCCCAGCTTCCTCCACCTTCCCACCCCAATCCCTCCCAGCGCTGCCTCCTCAAAGGCAGGCCAGTATCTAGGAGTCTTTGACCCCCTCATCTACAATTTATTTTTTCACCTGGCCTGGTCTGGAAGATTGAATGGGGAGTTGGTTGCATGCTGGGTAGAGGAAGAAGGGGAGGGGGTAACGTTGGCTCCATAAAGGTTAAACAGGTAACTGGGAAATAGCAGACATAAGGGAGGGCCTTGGGGAAGGAGGCCCCTCACCAGCCTGGGCCCCTGTGATGGTGGATTTTGGCAGGTTCTCCACAGCTCTCTTGGAAGCAGGGGGAGGAAGTCGGTTCTCCCAGCTAAAGAGCTCCCCTGTTGGCAGCTCAATGCCCATTCCATTGAAAAGTGTCCTGGGCAGAAAGAAAGTCCCCAAATATGCCAATATAGTCATACATCGTTTTGTGTGTTTGTGACAGCTGATGACTGGAAACAAAGCTCGTTGGGTGGGAAATGACTAAGGCAAGGCTCATGGGTGAAACTTAAAATACTGCTCAGGAAGAAATGACTGGCATGAGGGTACAGAGAATCATGCAGGACTGGCGCAGAGATGCAGAAGGAAGACAATTGGGGAAATGACGCTTGCAGTCAGTGAACTCAGATGGGTTTTCATGACAATCTCACTTCCAGAAGATTGCTGAAGACACACCTCCCTCCTCTCAGTCTGGGAGGGGGAGGTGTCCCTGGGTATGGAATTGAGTCTTATACACTGTCTGATACTGTTTCCTTGGCTTTGCCCAAGTGTGCTTTTTTGTTGCAGAGTGAGTTTAATGGAGTGGGTGGAAATGTGAGTTGGAAAATGACCATGATATAAAAGCAATGACCAAAAAAAATGTTCACTGCAGAGATGGTTGAGTCATACCAGGGCAGTGAAAGCCCAAACCCCAACAATCCCTACCTCCAGCACCCCTTTTCCCAGATAAATCTCAGCCCTGGGTCTTCTACCACACTAGATCCTTTTCCCCAATCCACCCACTCCTCCAGATGCCCCACCCCCTACCCTCTAACAGTGACCTTCTCAGGACACTTCCCACACATACACCAAACAACCCCTCCCCTCCCCTAATCCCTTGTCCCTGGTTTAATCCCCCTTTCCCTTACCCACCCTACACCAGAAACCCTCTCTTTGGGCCCCTGATGTCATTGGTCCTATTCCAAAACGTAGGACAAACAAGTGGCCCAGGAAAATCTTCAACCTGGGGTCACTACTTCTCCAATGATTCCCCCCTCCCCAATATCAGGTCGTTTGCCCATTCTGTAAACTCAGCCCCCAAATAATCCTCAATCCCGAGCTTCCAATAAACCACTCCTTTCTCTCTCTCTCTCTCTCTCTCTCTCTCTCTCTCTCTCTCTCTCTCTCTCTCTCACACACACACACACACACACACACACACACATGCTCCTTAGACACGCCCCCAATGCACACACCTCCCCTCTCCCCTTTCTGCACAATCCCTAGCCTGAACAAATTTGGTTCTCAATTAACCCCCAGCCCCAGACTAGAAAGCCCGCCCCGCGATAATCTCTAGCCTAGAAAAGGAGACCACCAGGCAATTCCTCATCCCTGAACAAGGAAACATTGGGTGATTCTCACCCCCGGACTAGGCAGCCCCCGGATAATCCCCAGACTGGAAAAGGGGTCTCCCTAGGTAACCCCTCGTCTTTGGACAAGGAAACCCCGGATAATTCCTATCCCCGGATGAGGCAGCTCCCGGATAATCCCTAGATGATCCCCAGCCTGGAAACGATGACCCGCTCCCCCCCCCCCGGATAATCCCTCATTTCTGGACAAGGAAACCCCAGATAATTCTCATCTCTCGACTAGGCAGACGCCGGATAATTCCTAGCCTGGAAAAAGTGACACCCTCCCCCAAACCCCGGTAATCCCTCATTTTGGGGCAAGGAAACCCTGGATAATTCCCCTCCCTGGACTAGGCAGTCCCCGGATAACCCCTAGCTGATTCCTAGCCGGGAAAAGGTAGCCCCAGATAATCCCCCATCCCTGGCCCGGGCAGCCCCCGTACTCTTCCCCGGCCTTCTTAATCTCCAGCCCCGGATAACCCCTAGTCCTGAACTAGATTGACAGCCCCGGATAATCCCCGCCCTGGCCAAGGCGGGCCCGGATAATCCCCGCCCCGGATAATCCCCAGGGATGGCCAGCCCCGCCCACCGCGCCAGATGCAGCAGCTCATTCTGCCAATACTGCTCTTCATCCATCTCCTCTGGGAAGTTCTCCATGGCGGCGGCGGGCGGCGGAGACCAGCAGCGACCGGCCCCGTCTGGCCCCGACAACCCAGGTGCAACCCACAACCCCACCCAGCCCACTCTGCAGCAGCTGACTCAGCGCTCCCGCTATGAGCCTACCCACCGCCTCCCCTCCCAGTCAGAGCCGGCCAATGGGAGGGCGAGATCACGCGGATGGCCCAATCAGTGCCGGGGAAGGGCGGGCACAGCGATCCGTCCAGGCTGCGGATAGAAAAGGAATCCCCAGACGTGCGTTCCCATTGGCTTTTGGGGGCCAGGTGACCTAAACTGTTTTTTAAAGGGAGCGGCCGCGCCTTGGCTTCTCATAGGGCCAAAATCTCTGGGGCGGGACTTCTGGCCAATGGAAAGGCGAGATGAGCCGGCCTCTGGCGGGAGGTGGGGCTCCGGGGTTTGACAGCTGGGGATGGAAGGCACAGCTGCGAGCCCCCCGCAGCGCAACACCGCGCGGTGCGGGCCGCCCCGCCCGTGAGGCTCCAGCCCGGCTGGCCATCTCTTCGCAGGCCTCGGCCACCCGCACCCCAGCGCAGCCCCCCTCTGAATGCATACAGGCGTGTACGCGAGCATGTATGATTCAGCGAAGGAAGCAGCGCACGAATGCATGAACAATTTGAATGAATGAACGAATGGAAAGCACTTGTTAAGAGCTTCCTGGGGACTGGGCACCGCGCGCTGTTCACTCTGCACCCCGTATGTTAGGATGGTGAGCGGTCCTGAGTCCGTGTCATATGAGGAAAGAGTTGAGGGTGGTTGCCTCCAGGGGACATACATGACATCTGCCTTCGAGTTTTTAAGGGCTGTCACCTAGATTTGTTCTTCTTAGCCCAAAGGGCAGAACGAGAAGTCAGTCAGATCATAAACATTTATTGAGTGACTACTATATATCAGGCACTGTGTTAAACAGCTGGAGAGGCATCTGGTGACACAGTGGGCTGCAGTCAAGAAGACCTGAGTTCAAATCCAGAATCAGATGCTTACTAGTTATGGTATTCTGGGCAAGTCAGTTTCCTCAACTGTTAAATGGGGATAATATCCCACCTACCATAAGCTTAGTGCCTGGCACAAAGTAGGCAACATATAAATGCTTATTCCCTACCAGGGAGATATATATATTCCCTAAACCCTGCAAAGACAAAGCCCTGCAAGAAAAAGCAGAACTTAATTTCAAGGAACTAAAAGTCTAATAAGGGAGACAGAATTAAAAGAACCATGTAGGAACAAGATAAATCGGGGATGATCAATAGAGGGAAGGTGTGAACATCAAGAGGGGGGCAGAAATGCTCCTCATAACAGATGGGATTTTAGCTGAGACTTAAAGGAAGCCATGGAATCTGAGAGGCAGGGATGAGGAAGGAGAATATTCCAGGCACAGGGAACAATTCACCAAGCCATTAAACACCTACTGTGTGCTAGGGGCTGGGAACACAAAGGCCAAAATGAAACAGTCTGTGCTTACTAGGAGGAAACACTAGGAGCAGAGATTTAGAGGGGAGGGGACCTGGGAGGCTTTGTAACCTGACCTCATTTCACAGAGTCGAACACTGACTTTCAAAGAAGCAAAGTGACTCCCAACGTCAGGAGGATTTTAGCTCACGTCCTTGGATTCTAATTCCAGTGTCCCTTCCACTGCATGCACTGACACGTAGATAAGTTGGTATGGAACATATCCAAAGGACTGTGCTGGGAGTGGGGATGGGGATCATGAAGGGGAATCCTGAGAGAGGGGCCCTACTGAAACTTGAAAAAAAGAGGATAGGATTCAAAGAAGTAGAGGTGGACAGTCTGAGGTATAGAATCAGGAAATGGGGGACAGCTAGGTGGTGCAGTGGATAAAGCACTGGCCCTAGATTCAGGAGTACCTGAGTTCAAATCCAGCCTCAGACACTTGACACTTACTAGCTGTGTGACCCTGGGCAAGTCACTTAACCCCCATTGCCCCGCAAAAAAAAAAGAATCAGGAAATGAGATAGTCCATACAATTTGGCTAGGATCTAGATCCAGGGAAAGGGCACAATGACTTAAGAGGGGTTCATTATCTCACTACCATCAACACCAGCTGTCACCAGGGGAATCAGCAAACCAGATTAGCTGAGGTAGCAAGGTGTTCTAAGGGAAGACAGGAAGTTGAATGTAGCATAGTGGTCAAACCACTGCCTCAACCACTACTTCTCCAGAGACTCCAGGGGAGACAGCCAAGGCCTTTGGTGCCCCAAATCCCCAGACCACCTGGAAGGACAATCTCAGTGGAGAAGGGGGACTGCCATCCTAGCTGCCCCCACCCCAACTGTCACCTACAAGCAGTTAAGCCCAAGACCAAAGGGAAGAATATAGCACGCATACCCCCGCTCTCCCCACATGTCCTGCATCTGGCCTACCCCCTACAGCCATCATTCAAAGTAGTAACCGTTATCTAGGGGAAACCTGGCAACTTCCCCTGTAGATGCTATAGCCCCTGCCTCCCCAGCAGCCACAGCTAATGAAGAAACAAAACACAGTTCTCATCACCCAAATTCTTGGCATCATCCAATGGCTCAATGCGTGGAATCTTATGCATGGCAATGACACTCCAGAAAGATGCATCACCACCTGCCTTGCTGCTTTACCCCAAGGACCTCATGCATCTGAGGACCACATCTGACTTCCAGCTGAAACCTGTATTTGTTGTCTTCCCCCATTAGAATATGAGTTTCTTGTTTGTTTGGTTTTTTGTTTTTGTTTTTGTTTTTGTTTTTGTTTTTTGCAGGGCAATGAGGGTTAAGTGACTTGCCCAGGGTCACACAGCTGGTAAGTGTCAAGTGTCTGAGGCCGGATTTGAACTGAGGTCCTCCTGAATCCAGGGCCAGTGCTCTATCCACTGCACCACCTAGCTGCCCCCTTGAATATGAGTTTCTTAAGAGCAATGGCTACCTTAGTCTCCTATTGGCACCTCCAGCTCTTAGCCCAGTGCACTTCTTAGCACGCAGTGAGTAGTTGGCTGATTCCTTTTCATGAATCATCCAATAAGCCTGGAAAGGCAGGCTAGAGCAATAGAGCAGGACACAGAGAAGCAGATTTAGACTTGAGGTCAGGAAAATTTTCCTAATCATAAAAGAGATCCAGAATGGGAGCCAATCCAATCTTTGTTTATTAAATGCCTACTATATGCAGGGATAGCTAGGTGGTGCCGTGGATAGAGCACTGGTCCCAGAGTCAGGAGGACCTGAGTTCAAATTCAACCTCAGACATTTACTACTGTGTGACCCTGGGCAAGTCACTTCACCCTGTCTGCCTCAGTTTCCTCATCTGTAAAATGAACTGGAGAAGGAAATGACAAACCACTCCGGTATCTTTTCCAAAAAAGCCCCAAACAGGCAAAAAACCCAAACCCAAATGGGGTCACAGAGAGTTGGATAAAACTGAAACAATTCAGCAACAACAGGCATGGAGATGGAAGTTAAAAAGCAAAAAATGAAAAACACTCCTTGCCTTGGAGATGATGAAATTCTACTGAATTCTACTGGAGGACCATCACATTGGGATGGGTGGATTATATAAGCAGCCATGTGTTATAGTAGAAAGAGCACAGTCTAGAGAGTCAGAAGCTTAAGTACTGAAATCATCTGCCTGTGTGACCTTCCACAAGTCATTTTCATATCACAGACTTCCATTTCCTCAATTATCAGAGGGGAGAATGAGCACCTACAACCAAAAGGACTAAGAAATGAGTCCCTATGGGAGTAGAAAGACTGTAGACGGTGTCAGGTACAGGGCCTGTTTGTTTTGTTTGTTTGTTTGTGTTTGTTTTGGGGGTTTTTTGTGAGGCAATTGGGGTTAAGTGATTTGCCCAAGGTTACACAGCTAATAAGTGTCAAGTGTCTGAGGCTGGATTTGAACTCAGGTCCTCCTGACTCCAGGGCCAGTGCTCTAACCACTGTGTTACCTAGCTGTCCTTACAGGGCCTGCTTTGTAACCCAATGTACAGAGAGAGGGTATGTGGGAGCCAGATTGTGGAGGGCCTGAAATGTCACGTGAAGACCTGACATTTTATCCTAGAAGCAACAGGAAACATTATTATTATTATTATTAAAATGTTATTATTATTGAAGATTTTTGAATACATGAATGGCATGATGAGATTTGTGGTTTAGGGAAATCAATTTGACAGCTCAGTGAAATATGAATTGGAGAGAGGAGAGCCTGAGAGGCTATCAAATTAGCCTAGGTGAGATGGAACGAGGGCCTGAGCTAAACCAGAAGTTGTGTGAATAGAGAGAAGGGGACACATGCAGGAGATGTGTAGATAAAATTAACAAGACTTGAGAGTTGATTGGGCTCAGGAGTTTGAGAGAGGGAAGAGCCCAATTAAGGGCAATTAGGTGGCACAGGGGATAGAGCCCTGGACCTGGAGTCAAGAAGACTCTTCCTGAGTTCAAATCAGGCCTCAGACACTTACTGGCTGTGTGACCCTGGGCAAGTCACTTAACATTGTTTGCCTCAGTTCCTCATCTGTAAAATGAACTGGAGGGAGAAATGGCAAACCTCTGAAGTACCTCTGCCAAGAAAACCTCAAATGGGGTCACGAAGAGTCGGAAGCAACTGCAAAATGACTGCACAAGAGTCCAGTGTGACTCCAAGGCTAAGAATCTAGGTTAGCTGGAAAATAGTGGTTGTTTCAACAAAAAGGGGAAAGTTTGAGAATACATCCAGCTGGAGATGGCCTGCTGGCAGCTGGTAATATGAACCTGGAGCTCAAGGAGGGCTGTGGTGGCTCTCAGGGTCACAAGAGATGATGCTCGGTCTTAGCTCCCTTTAGCCTTTCAAGGCCCACACAGTCATCCTGTCTGATCTGGAGCAGCCACTTTTTAGTGGATCTTCTCAGCACGTGTCAGAAGCCTCTTTTGCTCAGCATGGGATGGTGTAAGGAGAAAGCAGTCCTCCCAGTCAAGGAGTATTTATTAGGCACCTATGGTATTCTAGGTACTGTGTTAAGTGCTGTGAAGTACAAAAACAAGCAAAATGGAAAAAAAAAAAGCGGCTTTGCCCTAGAGGAGCTTACAATCTAAGGGGGAAGAGAACCCCTGAACTACATTGACCTTGTCAGAAGAAGGTAAATGACTGCTGGGAGTATCAGCCACCAAAGTTGTATGTAAAGAATGCCCTTTGGGGATAGGTAGGTGTCTCAGTGGATAAAGCACTGGCCCTGGATTCAGTAGGACCTGAGTTCAAATCAGGCCTCAGACACTTGACACTTACTAGCTGTGTGACCCTGGGCAAGTCACTTAACCCTCATTGCCCCCCCCCCCCAAAAAGAAATGCCCTTTGTCTTCAGCTACAGCAAGGAATGGGTCAGTCCTGTGATGCCCCCCTAATGCCACTCACTCAATGTCCCCTGGGTTCAAGAGCTGGCTCCCAGGGCTCAGTACCCTGAGAGTATTTTACCCAAATTCCTTCCCAGTGATCTCCCAGCCTCTTTCTTTTTGAAGAACAAGGAGCTGGACTAGTCTTTCCTCTTTTGCCTATCTAGGTTCTTTCTTTCCCAAGTGAAGTAGCTGTATTACTTATTCCCTGGGAGAATTTATGGCACCTACTACTACTTGCAGGATTCTACTGGAGTTCAACTGGATCTTCCCAAACCTTTGGCTCAGGAAGGTAGCCTCCATGAGGGAAAGAATCAGTCCACTGATCTGGGATTGTTTCTCCACTAGAGTCATACTGACCCTTCTCTCCACTGGAACAGGGTCAGCTCTCTCAGTTTGAACTCTAGTCATTTTATTTATTGCATTTGATTCTGTAGCAAGGGGTAGTCTTCTAGCACTGCCAGGTATTATAATCCCTCTTTGGTCAATTTTTTCCACTGTCTTAAGGCAAGGTATATGGGAGAAACCTCTCCCTTGGCCAATATTGGAGCTTGCTTTGTCATTGTATTTGCTGGATGACAAGTTCTGTAACTGGATGATTTGCTTTCCATTTCTCCAAAGAGAGATATTGCCCAGTGGCTGAATTTTAGCCTCAAGGGCTGTTAGTTCCTTGGGAGAGGCAGGTGCATTCTCCTAGTCTATCCTCAAGCAGGGCAAACCTCTCTCTTCTCAGAGATGGCTTATTTGTCTCCCTAGGTTATTATGTAGGTCCAATCTACCTTTAGGTGCTAGATCCTTCCTGGTCCTTATCTTCAAAGTATAAGAATGAAGAACAAGCCAGTAGAGAACATTTCAGCCAACCCCTTGGAAGCAATCACTTGGGAGAGGGAAAGGGAGAAGAGAACATTTCTGTTTCCATTTTGGCTTCCTCCATCCTTTTTTTGTCTCCTTCCCACCTAGGTCAGAGGAGGATCTCACAAACAGGTTTTCACTGGAGTCTTAGCAGGGCCCCCAGGCCAGCATTAGCAGAGTCTGCACTGGGAGCCAAGGACAGACTCAAGGCTCTACAAAGAGCCCAGCAGAAATATTACAACATTGCTAAGGGGAACATCTTGAGGACTCCGGAAATAGAACTTGAACTTCCATGAGCTCTGAGTTATCCCTTTGTCACATGTTCTCTATCTAAAGTTGAGCCCACATTCCCCTGGAGGCTACTGTCACACCTTTGAGGGATATTTTATATCAACTGTTCTTACTAGATTCCTTTAAAAAAAAACAGACCCTTTTCTAGAATGAAGTCTACCTGACTAATTGCTATCAACTGATATCATGGAGGGAATGGAAGTAAATATTAGTGGGGGCTTATGAGCTTAGATGGACAACTCCCAACTCCTCAGTGCTAAGCCTAGAGCCCTCAAGAAATATAGTAGCCATCTCTGCAAACCCAAATTTTTAGTGTGAGTGTGTTGGGATAGCCTCCTCAGAATATGGTCTACAGGAGACAAACCTTTCTTTACTTATGACTGATTTGCACTTCACTCATTGCTGAGCACTTCCAAAGGAGGGCCAACCATACCAGTGACCATCTTTGCAGTTTAATGGTTGGTACAGCTTGTGTTAAGCTCTCCTCTTAGATTACTTGTGGTCTTCTGGTTTATAGTCTTCCCTACTTCCTCTTCTCAGCTTTCCAAAGGGTGTTATAAGATCATAGATTTAGAAATGGAAGAGAACTTAAGGTCGTCAAGACCAACACTCTCATTTTATAGATAAAGAAACCAAGGCCAAGAAAAGTTAAAGGTCTTTCCTGACATCACCCACAAGGCAATTTTCTTTCTTTTTTTTTTGAGGCACATAGAAGTTAAGTGATTTGCTCAGGTCACACAGTTAGTAAGTGTCTGGAGCTGGATTTGAACTCAGGTCCTCCTGACTCCAAGGCAGGATGCTCTATCCACTGAGCCACCTAGCTGCCCCTTACATAGTAAATTTCTGAGGTAGGATCCAAGTCCAGATTTTCCTGATTCTAATTCCAGTGATTCATCCACTATCCTGCTGTTGAGTATACTATCATGACCATTGTTCATTTATTTGGTCTTTTCTTTTTTTATTTGCACTAAAGTTTCAGTTAAATAAACATCAAATATCAGTAGGTGTAAATGGTTGCTAATGTAGCTCAGGAATACATGAAATTTATCTGATTGAAATGAATGGTAATTTTAGTTTTTTCAACATAGAAATTCATCCCAGAAGGTTTTTTGGGGGCTGTTGTTGTCTTTAAGAATACTTTGTTGGGGGGCAGCTAGGTGGCGCAGTGGATAAAGCACTGGCCCTGGATTCAGGAGTACCTGAGTTCAAATCCGGCCTCAGACACTTGACACTTAACTAGCTGTGTGACCCTGGGCAAGTCACTTAACCCCCATTGCCCTGCAAAAAAAAAAAAAAAGAATACTTTGTTGGAAAAAAAAGAAAAAAGAAAAAGAAAAATTTTTATTGTTTTTTTTGGTCATTGTTTTTGTATTTTAAATAATAATTTTGGGGGTTTCGTTTTATTTTATTTTATTTTATTTTTTTGCAGGCAATGGGGGTTAAGTGACTTGCCCAGGGTCACACAGCTAGTTAAGTGTCAAGTGTCTGAGGCCGGATTTGAACTCAGGTACTCCTGACTCCAGGGCCGGTGCTCTATCCACTGCGCCACCTAGCTGCCCTGATTTTATTTTTTAAGGAATATTTTTGTTATTGTTTTTTAAAGAATAAATTACTGTCCTAGGATAAGGGAAGACTGTATTAGATCCTGAGTCCATTTTCCAGCACTACCTATAATGGGCCCCTTTCCTGTGGGGAAGAGGCAACAGAAGGGAGGGATTGAATAACCAACCTGGAGTGGGTTTTACCGTGGCAACGCTCACTGTGCATGAATTTTCTTGATATCACATTGCTTCCTATTTTTAGCAAACTGTCATCATTGGAGAGTCAGAATGGTGTAATGGAAAGAATGCAGGACTGAGAGGGAAAGACTGTCTAGGATCACATCCTGCCTTGGACACCTGCTAGCTCCTTGTCCCTAGCAATTTGGTAAACCTCTTAGAGCCCCAGCTTCTTCATCTGTAAAATGGGGGTGACGACAACTTTGGAACCTCCCTCACAAGGCTGTGGTAAAGATCTGATGAGATGATTCAAGTAAAACACTCTACAACCTTTGAAGTGCTAAGTCAAGGTCATTGATATTTCTCATATAGATGGGTAGTGGGCAGAAGTCTCAAACTCACAGCCCCCAGGCAACAAATCAGCCTTAAAGACCCCTGAGTAACTCAAATCCAATTAAAATGTATTTAGAAATGTTTTTTTTCTTTTTAAAATTTCACTGATTTTTATTCTGAATGTAAACACCCAATAAAATGAGTGTTTCCATATGCAAAGGAGAGAGAACAAGAGGGTTGTACCTGAAACCATAAATCTCTATTACATAGTTTCCTTTTAAGCATATACTCAATCCAGCCTAAACTTTCTTTTTTTTTTTTTTTTTTTTGGTGAGGCAACTGGGGTTAAGTGACTTTCCCAGGGTCACTCAGCTAGTAAATGTTAAGTGTCAGAGGCTGAATTTGAACTCAGGTCCTCCTGGATTCAGGACCGGTGCTCTTTTCACTGTGCCACCTAGCTGCCCTGCCTTGTTTTTCTTTTTTAACAATGAACATTTTTATTTATAGTTTTGGGTTCCAATTTTTATCCCTCTTTCCCTCCCTCCCCTCCTCACTCCCTGAGGTGGCAAACAAGCTGATATGGGTTATGTATGTATAATCATGTAAAACATCACCATATTTGTTATTTTGTACAAGAATACTTGATTAAAAGAAAAAAAATGAAAGAAAGTGAAAAATAGCATGCTTCAGTCTGTTCCATCAATATCAGTTCTTTCTTTGGAGGTAGATAGTATGTTTCAGCTTTTGGGATCATCTTGGATCATTGCGTTGAGAACAGTGGTCATTCATAGTTCTTCATCAAACAATATTGCTGTCTCTGTGCACAATGTTCTCTTGGTTCTGCTCACCTCACTATAGATCATTTCATACATGTCTTTCCAAGTTTAGGAAATGTTTAACAAAACTAATCATACTTTTTGTATTTTTTACAGTACAGATGATGTTAATTTGTGTTATACTAAGTCAACATGCCATCTCTATTTGAGTTTGACACTACCAGTCTTGGCAAAGCAGAGTTAAAGTTGAAAGGGATCATAAAGGTTATAGAATCCAACCTCCTAATTTTATAATCTGGGACCCAAAGAGAGGAAGGGATGCCCAGGTTACACAGCTAGTAAGTGGTAGATTTAGATTTGGGTCTTCTGACACCAGACAAGATAAAAATAAACAATCAATAAATAGGATTTAGGGTTTAGATTAAAAGCAAAATGTTCTTGGTACTGGAGGGTTTGGATATATTAAGGATATTTTCTCATGTCCTAGGGGACATCTAGAAGTTATCAAGTGAATTGACAAAGGAGAGAAGTTGGAACAAGTCTGGCTTCAGGATAATCCCCATGAGGAGTAACAACAGCCTGGGGCTGGAAGTGGGGGATGGGAAGGACAGGGCCTCAGCTTCAGTCTTGTGTGTGTGTGTGTGTGTGTGTGTGTGTGTGTGTGTGAGGCAACTGGGGTTAAGTGACTTGCCCAGGGTCACACAGCTAGTAAGTGTTAAGTGTTGAGGCCGGATTTGAACTCAGGTCCTCCTGAATCCAGGGCCGGTGCTCTATCCACTGAGCCACCTAGCTGCCCCTCAGCTTTAGTCTTGACCTAGGTTTCAGTTATGTCTAACTCTTTGTGACCCTATCTGGGGTTTTCTTGTCCCAGATACTGGAAAGGTTTGCCATTTCCTTCTTCAGCTTATTTTACAGATGAGGAAACTGAGGAAAATAGTGTGAAGTGACTTGCCCAGGGTCACCCAGCTAGTAAGTGTCTGAATCCAGATTTGAAGTCTGGTCTTCCTGATCCCAGGACTCTGTATGTATTAGAGAGATAATCTGTCACAGACTTTTGGTTGACTATTTTCTACCAACTGTCATTTTTTTTACCACCTTAGTAATGTTAAGGGCTAAAATTCTAGCTAAACTGTCTAAAATATCTAATGAGTGGTCGCCAATAAATTATAAGCTTTAGCAAGAGTTAGACTTTTAAGCATTTATTAAGGAGAATAAGAATTTGGTAAAGAGAGAGAAAGGCCTAGATTCCTATCTATTAAAGGGAGAGCACATTTCTAGCTCCCTTCTCCACCAGAGTCCAGAGGAAAGAGAGTGAGACTGAGCGCCAGTCTCTTCCTTCCTCCTCCCACTAGCCCGTGTCACTTCCTGACATCAAAGAAGACTCCTGGTCTTGCCCTCAAAGACCTTCACTTCATGGGCAGAACTCTTCTACAGTAAGTCTCCAGCAGGTGGCGTTATTCCAATTGTTACAGTAAATACCTTATAGGCTGGCTAACTAAACTGATTCTGAACTGATAATAAGGCTGGTCAGAGAGCATACCATTGGGGGCTCAAGCCAATTGTATTTGCAGAAAAAGACCCCAAATCTCTCAAACATAATGTTAAAATTGTGAGGGGGAGAAGATATAATTGTCTTCACTTTCAAAGTGACCTTGAAGCCAGAAAGATATGTTTAAGTTCCATCTTGGACACATACTGGCTATGATACTTTTGGCCAATCATTTAAACTCAGAAGGCTCTAACCTAAATATTGCAGAGAACATGAGTTTCATCTTCTGGGATTTCCCTATAAAAATAAAATCAGATCCAGTCCCTATCCTACTTTTGTACTTGCTTTAAGGTTACTCATTTATTTTCTAGTATTTTTAATTATATTCAGAGTCCATTGATCTCTTTTTCTATCTTGTAAATATGTTTCCAAAGATAAAAATTTCCCTACTTTAACTGTATCCCAAAAGTTTTGATATGTTGTTTCATTGTTATCATCATAGTCAACATAATTATTTTTTCCTTTATTTTATTTTTTCATGCAATCATTATTTAAGAGATTATTACTTAGTTTCAGTTTAGGTCTGTATCTTTTGGTTATATTTCCTTTATTTGTCAACCAATTTTATTGTGTTATGGTCTATGAAGAATAGGTTTATTACACCTGATTTTTTATATTTCTTTGTGATTTTTTTCTACTTTAGCACATAATTGATTTGGAGGGGGGGAGGCAGGGCAATGAGGGTTAAGTGACTTGCCCAGGTTCACTCAGCTAGTAAACGTCAAGTGTCTGAGACTGGATTTGAACTCAGGTCCTCCTGAATTCAGGGCTGGTACTTTATCCACTGTCCCACATATTTTCCCCCCTTTTTAATTTTAATTTTTTTACATAATTGATTTTTTTGTGTGGGGGCAATGGGGGTTAAGTGACTTGCCCAGGGTCACACAGCTAGTAAGTGTCAAGTGTCTGAGGCCTGATTTGAACTCAGGTACTCCTGAATCCAGGGCCGGTGCTTTATCCACTGCACCACCTAGCCGCCCCTACATAATTGATTTTTCTTTCTTTCTTTCTTTCTTTTTTTTTTTTGGTGAGGCAATTGGGGTTAAGTGACTTGCCTAGGGTCACACAGCTAGTAAGTGTTAAGTGTCTGGGGTCGGATTTGAACTCAGGTCCTCCTGACTCCAGGGCTGGTGCTCTATCCACTGCGCCACCTAGCTGCCCCCTACATAATTGATTTTTAAAGAAAAGTGAAAAATACATGTATCCTTTAATATCCCTGTTCACCATAAAACAATTAAATCTCAGCTCTTTATTTTCCTTCTTGTTTCTCTTTCTATTGGATCTATCAAATTCTGAAAGAGGAATATTCAAGTCTGTTACTATTATTGTGTTACTATCAGTATCTTCTTGCTTTTAGCCTACCTTTTCTTTTTGTTTGCTCCCACAATTTATCTTTTAGGTCATTTTGTTTTTATTTTGTGTTTTTGTTTATCTTATTTTCATGTCATCTTCATTTATTAATACTTTCCTTCTCTCTCTTCTATCCAGTGGGTCATTCCTGATAATTAAGAATAAACAAAGAAAGAGAAAAAAACCACTTCAACAAAACTAACAGGAAAATCAACTAAGTCAGACAATATATGTAATATTCCATATCCATATTACTTATCTCTGCAAATTAGTGCAGAATGTGCATTTTGACATTTCTTCTCTGGGGCTAAGCTTCATCTTTATAATTAAACTAGATTTTCTTCTAAGAACTTAGTCACTCAAAAAAAAAAAAAGGGAGGGCAGCTAGGTGATGCAGTGGATAAAGCATTGGCCTTGGATTCAGGAGGACCTGAATTCAAATGTGGCCTCAGACACTTGACACTAGCTGTGTGACCCTGGGCAAGTCACTTAACCCCCATTTCCCCCCTCAAAGAACTTAGTCACTCAAAATATTGGAAATTGAGGGAATGCCTATCAATTGGGAAATGGCCAAACAAGCTGTGGTATATGAATGTAACAGAATACTATTATGCAATTAGAAATGACGAGCAGGCTCATCTCAGAAAAGCCTGGAAAGACTTGTATGAAACTGATGGAAAGTGAAATGAGCAGAAACAGGGGGCAGCCAGGTGGCACAGTGGATAAAGCACGGGCCCTGAATTCAGGAGGACCTGAGTTTAAATCCATCCTCAAACACTTGATACCAGCTGTGTTACCCTGGGCAAGTCACTTAACCCTCATTGCCCCCCCCCAATTTTTAAAATTGTCTTGACATGTAATGAGGAAAAAAAATACTACTAAAAAATAAAGGGGGGCAGCTAGGTGGCGCAGTGGATAGAGCACCGGCCCTGGAGTCAGGAGTACCTGAATTCAAATCCGGCCTCAGACACTTAACACTTACTAGCTGTGTGACCCTGGGCAAGTCACTTAACCCCAATTGCCTCACTAAAAATTAAAAAAATAAAATAAAGGACTTAGTCACTAAGCCCTTTGTTGCATTGATATTTAACATTTTTTTTCCCATTATCCATGTTGCCTTTAAGTATAACATTTCCTTGTTTTTCTCACTGGAATGTATTTATTTTAATCACTGGTTTATCTGAGATTAGGATTCCAACCCCTGCTGTTTATGAGTTGCCTGAAGCATAACAGATTTTTTTCCATCTTTAATTTTTAACTCTGCATCTATTTTAATTACATAGTGTCTCAACAGAGAGTGAATTATGACCCTGAAAAGATAGATGTACTTGTCTGGTTGCGATCATAAAATTGTTTCAAGAGCTAAAGACTTTTCTAAGATTTGGTGGCTACTACTGGAAATTCATAAAGATTTATTCCATGATTACTAAACCTTTCAATAATCTTACTCATGGGTATATGGATGAAAAGAACAGTAGGGAAAAAAAGCACAGTCTGGCCTGAACCCTCTGGCACCATTTCAAGATAGCTGGGATGAGCAATTTAAATAGCTTCTTAAGGATTTAGTCAACTGCCACCGGAGTCCTCCATCACTGGTTTAGGCAAGTTCTTTATGTGATAAATCAATGCCAGCCTAGAGGGCTTGGAAGCAGTTTTATTCCAGGAAAGGGATGGCCACCAGAAATCTCTTGTATTTGCTAAAGGATGAGTTATTCATGATGGTCCTTTTTTTTACCATCCAGAAACTGAAGTTTTTGGCTTTGGAGTAAGCTGTCATTGATAAGTTCCAAAACTGTGTATGGGTCCCAATTGAGCTAAGTTTTAGGGACTTTGTGGGTCAGAATCCCCTTCAAACCATAGCTCATGAGCCTGTTCATGAGCATTTACTCTTATTGATTACTCACAACAAAGGCATTTGATGAAATAAAAATGCAATAAAATAGCAACAAAATATTCCTCTCCTAAACCTTGAGCTTGTTCTCCCAGAAACGCATGCATACTTGGAGGGAAAAGTAGATTTGCATAGGGATCACATGTGGGGCATACAGATACAATGCCTCCTAAGATAGAGGGAACTTTCCATGCGTCTGCTTCTCACAAAAAGCTTCACGGACTGAGAATGAATCAGAGAGCTGAGAAGTAAACACCCAAAATTGTAAAACGATGGGATGTGATTAAAATATCCATCTGAAAGGGTCACTCTAAAGGACAGACTGGACCATATGACCAAGCAATATAAGAAATTCAGAGAGCCCAATGATCCAACCAAAAAAACCAAACAAACCCAAAACAAAACCCAGCTCATTTTTAACCCAGTTTAGTACATCCTACTAGGGAACCAGGCCAGAAAGAGAAACATGAGCAATGCAATTCTAAGTTGCTCTTTCTCTCTCTCTCTCTCCTCCTTTCTTTCTCTTTCTTCCTCTCTGTCTTTCTCTTTCTCTCTACTTTTTTTTCTCTCTCTGCCTCTTTCTCTGTCATTTGGGGACTTAGAGGTAGGAATTGCCAAAGGGAAGCTAAGCCACCTGGAATGGGTTGCCTGGGAATTCAAAGGGCTTGGGCTCACATGGCAACTGGCTGAGTTTGGAGATCTCTGTAGGGGTCCTGGTTATCTTTACCTTCCAGAATACATCTGTCAGACAGCTAGGGATCATCAACTACATCCACAGGGGGTGAAAGGAGGGCTGCCATGGTGAGACCATCCCTTGTCACCCATCTATGGTGGTGACTTTGGGGCGGAGGGAGGAATAAATTATCATTCTTTTTTGCTAATGTCTTCCTGGAGTTGGTCCTTTAGGGGAGGAATACAGCTTAAGCTACCTCCTGGTTCCCTTGGAAAGAGAAAATGTAAGAACTCAAACCATTCATGTCTCGGCTGTTGCTAGGCTTACAAATGTTTGGCTCTGTTATCTATGTAGTGAGCAGCTACTTGGGTGGAATTTCAATCTTGCCTTCATTATCTTTTTATTTTATATAGAAGAGGTGCTGAAAATGTTCATGTGCCTGCAGGCCACCAGGTGGCGCAGTGGATAGAGCTCTGGGACTGAAGTCAGGAAGACCTGAGCTCAAATCCAGCCTCGGACATTTTACTAAGCTGTGTAACCTTGGGCAAATCACTGAAACTCTGCCTGCCTCAGTCTCCTCATCTGTAATATGGGCATAATAATAGCACTTCCGGGGCAGCTAGATGGCGCAGTGGATAAAGCACCGGCCCTGGATTTAGGAGTACCTGAGTTCAAATCTGGCCTCAGACACTTAACACTTACTAGCTGTGTGACCCTGGGCAAGTCACTTAACCCCAATTGCCTCACACACACACAAAAAAATAATAATAATAGCACTTCCCAGGCTTGTTGGGAGTATCAAATGAGTTAGCTTTTCAACCTTTAAAGTGCTATATAAATGGTATTATTATTATTTACCTTTGTGGTCACCCAGAGTAGGGAAAGAGATAAGCATCTTTTTTTTTTTTTTTAAAGTGAGGCAATTGGGGTTAAGTGACTTGCCCAGAGTCACACAGCTAGTAAGTGTTAAGTGTCTGAGGCCGGATTTGAACTCAGGTACTCCTGAATCCAGGGCCGGTGCTTTATCCACTGCGCCACCTAGCCGCCCCAGAGATAAGCATCTTAATGGGAAATGAGACACAAGCTATACCTGAACTGTATTTCAGAGACTTTCCTGAAATAAAGTTTCAAGTGTGGAGGGGGAAATTGCATTTGTTTTTTTGTTTGTTTGTTTGTTTTTGTTTTTTGGTGAGGCAATTGGGGTTAAGTGACTTGCCCAGGGTCACACAGCTAGTAAGTGTTATGTGTCTGAGGTCGGATTTGAACTCAGGTCCTCCTGTATCCAGGGCTGGTGCTCTATCCACTGCACCACCTAGCTGCCCTGAGAAGCTGCATTTGTGATTTGTGATGTATTATAAGTGAACGGTTATTTTACTAAACCCTAGACCAAACGTAGAGGAGCATGACTCAAAGTGGGAGGGTGGGGGGAGTAGGATAGGTGTTGTTGAAGTTAGAACAGTTTCTTAATTTTCCTACCAGAAAGATAGGGCAAAATACTTCTTTTATATGCCTTTGGTAATGGATGTTAATCCTTCATTTCATGAGGGACAATCCTCCTTATCACTGCACATAGGATTTACATTTTCATTTCTACACCTACTTGTGGAATATGTGTATCAAGTGCACTTTCATGGAGGGGCCCGTAATGTGAAATACATGTGATGAAGGTGCACAGATATAGGGGCGACACACACCTCCTACACTATACAGTTTGCCAATGTCTTCTGGGGATATTAATTGGTTGCTTTCTGCTGGACCTGCCCCCTGAGGTGTTCTTCTCTGTTGACTCCCACTGGACATTGCATTCATACTGTTTTCCTCAAGTCTTCAGCTATCCAGCTATTTCCAGGGCCACCTGTTCCTATGTCCAATACCCACTAGGAAGGCTATGGTTAGGAAGCCTCTCCCTCACAGAAAGAACTGCAGTTTTGTTAACCAGCTCTTTCAGCAAACTCAACTATTCACTGCAAAGTGCTATGGTTAATAAGCCTCTCACTGTGTATCAGCTACAGTCATTTGAGGCACCATCTTCCACTGTCTTCTGCAACTCTGTACTCCACCTCCTTGAGGTTCTGAGTTAAGTAAGCCTATTTGCTATGGAGTAGACTACAGCTCTCAGCATGAACACACTGGGAAGTAAGAGTCTAGGCAAAAACCAGGTCCGCTCTTTGACTCTGAAAACTCTTCTATTTTTCTTGACATCTCTGGGAAGGGATAGGAGATGGAGAAAAATACGGAACTCAAAATTTTCCAAAAAATAAATGTTGAAAATTGTCTTTACATGTAATTGAAAAAAATACTATTTACACTCAAAACTCTTCTGTTTGCCTTTTTCTCTAAACTTGTTCACAGGAACATATATGTCCAGGTCTGGAAGAGACCTCAGAGGACATCTAGCCCAACGTCTTAATAATTGAAGAAGGAGGAGGAGGAAAAGGAGGAGGAGGAAAAGGAGGAGGAGGAGGAGGAGGAGAAGGAGAAATCACTCCAGAAGGTTTAGAAAGTCAGTTGTGGGGGCAGCTAGGTGGCGCAGTGGATAGAGCACCGGCCCTGGAGTCAGGAGGACCTGAGTTCAAATCTGGCCTCATATACTTGACACTTACTAGCTGTGTGATCCTGGGCAAATCACTTAATTCCAATTGCCTCACCAGAAAAAAAAAAAAAAAGAAAAAGAAAAAGAAAAGAAAGTCAGTTGTGATTTCTCTGACCTGAGGGCAATGTCTGTCAAAGAAGAGTGGGACAGGGAGGGATGTATCTGAAAGCTGTGTCCAATGGCTAGAGTGCTATACCTGGAGTTAAGAAGACCTGAGTTCAAATCTGGCCTTGGAGATATACCCTGGGTAAGTCACCTAACCTTGAATTTACTCATCTGTAAAATTGTATAAAAATAGCACCCACTTCCCAGGGTTGTGATGATCAAATGAGATGATATTTGTAAGGCGTTTAGCAAACCTTAAAGCAGTAAACAAGAGCTTGTTGTGGTGGTTGTTGTTACTTAGTACCCCAGTGCTGGAGGACTCGAGAGAATGTGGTCCTTGACTCCCTGAGGAATGGGGAGAGTGATGACAAACCCAGGCTATCACAGCTGGGGAGGCAGGCTTGAGTGTACACTGAGGGCCAGCCACAAGGTCAGAATCAGTGGGTTGGACATCAAAGATACAGAACTGATAGCAGGTCACCTAGGAGTGGCAGGACTGTCTGGCCAGAGATCAGGTTGCCTTCTGATGCTTCTGGAGTAATGAAAACAAAGCTAACACATGTAACCAGACCATGCCATCAATGGATTATAATTACAGGTGATGTACTTTGTATATCTAACCTCTCAGTTGTGTCCAACTCTAGGTGAACCCCTGGACTTTTGTCCATAAGATTTTCTTGGCAAAGATACTGGAGTGGTTTACCATTTCCTTCTCCAGTGTGTCCTCGTATCACAGATGAGGAATGGAGGCAAATAAGGGTTAAGTAACTTGCCCACAGTCATACTAGTGTCTGAAGCTGTATTTGAACTCAGATCTTCCTGATTCCAGGCTTGGCGTTCTAGCCTCTACACCCCCCCACCCCGGCCAGCTGCCCCAATATGATCTGGTTCATAGTATGTTTTCTTTGCTTTATCAAGTGTATTGACCATATATGCTGTTACCCTAGGGGCATCATATTTTTCAGAGTACAGGAAAAGCTTGATTCTCTTCTCTGGGTTCTGGCTCTCCCAGGATTGAACCCAGGTCATATGAGTTCAGAACTGGAACGCCTCTTAAGAAAAGGTTGCTATGGGTGATATTTTTTTAAAGTGGGGCACAATAACATGCTTTCCTAAAGAGTCACTTTTAAGTATTGGGAATGCCAAGCTATAGACTAGGAGACTAAGAAGTGGGGAGGGGAGGTTTCCTTTGATTTGCCTTGGCAATAGAGCAACCAGATTTGATATTTTCTCTAAAATTTGTATTCCATTTGGCAAATTTATTTAATATGTAAGAGTATATTATTTGAGGAGGCAATCATTTAATTAAGCACCTACTATGTGCTAGGCACAATACTAAGTGTTTTACAAATATTATCTGATTTATCATGATCCCTCACAACAATCCTGGGAAGTAGGTGCTGTTTGTATCCCCATTTTACTGGTGAAGAAACCAAGGCAGACAGAGGTTAAGTTACATAACTAGTAGTGTGCACATAAAGTTGGGAAGAAGAGAAGAATCCTTATGGGCTAGAGGCACCTTAGGCATTTTTTTTTTTTTTTTGGCGAGGCAACTGGGGTTAAGTGGTTTACCCAGGGTCACACAGCTAGTAATTGTTAAGTGTCTGAGGCTGGATTTGAACTCAGGTCCTCCTGAATCCAGGGCCGGTGCTCTATCCACTGTGCCACCTAGCTGCCCCTACCTTAGGCATTTTGATGAATTTATGCAATTGTATGTGATTACCTTTACATTTTTCAATACTAAAGCAAACCAAGTGGAACCTAGTCAGGCACTAGCAAACCAGTAGTGCTTGCTCGTGCTTGCACAGAAATCCAGGCTGCCAGCTCATGAGTGAGAGTCCAGGGCTGGCTGCTCAACCTTCTCATGCCACCTGATGGCTTCAGCAGAAATTGTTCTCTCAATAGCTATTCCAGTTTACACCCCTGGGAGGCACGTGGTTATATCTTCCCATCCACCTGTCTTTTCCCTTTGGTGCCCACAGAAAGGCAGGTGCTTTGCATAAAAGGAAAACCACCTATACTTGGTATGCCCCTGATATACTGCTTTGATCTTCAGATAGAGATGCACACCCAGTGCTGGTATATCTCTTGGTTGAGACACTTATTTTTTTTTTGAGACACTTATTGAAAAACAAACAAACCAACCTCATATCCCTAACTATGACTTTTATTTGGAAGAACTCAGAGAGGAACAAGAAAATGGGGTGTGATACCAGAGTTCACTGTCAGAAACTCTAGCAAAGAGCTGGAACCCTGCTAAGAAAGCTTGGTGTTCAGGGAAAACACAGGCACATAAGATAATCATAATAGTAGCTAGCATCTAGATAGCACCTGAATGTTGGCTAAGTGTCTTGCATACATGGCTCATTTGCTAATCACAACTCTGTGAGGCAGGGGCTATTATTACACCATTTTACAGATGAGAAAAGTAAGGCTGTTAGAGTTTCAATGCTTGGCCCAGGGTCACCTGGTTAGTAAGTATGTGAGGCAGGATTCGAACTCAGCTCTTCTGGACTCTGAGCCTAGCGCTATATCCACTGTCCTGCCTTTCTGCTTCCCATAGACTTAGAGCTGGAAGGGACCTTAGAGGTCATTTGAACCAACCTTTCATTGTACAGATGAGAAATTGAGACTCAGAGGTTAAGTGACTTGCCCAGGGTTATCCGGTTCAGATGTATCAGAAGTGGGATTTAGGGGCAGCTAGGTGGTGCAGTGGATACAGCACCGGCCCTGGAGTCAGGAGTACCTGAGTTCAAATCCGGCCTCAAACACTTAACACTTACTAGCTGTGTGACCCTGGGCAAGTCACTTAACTCCAATTGCCTCACTTAAAAAAAAAAAGTGGGATTTAAACCCAGGTCTTCCTAACTCCAGGTCCAGAACAGTATCTACTATACCACACTTTCTCTAATGAGGATGGCAGGTAGCACAAATGGATAGAACACTGGGCTTAGAGTCTTTCAAATCCATCCTCAGCCTAGTGGTGTGATTCTTGGAAAGTCACTTAACCCTGCTTGCCTCAGTTTCCTCATCTGTAAAATGGAGAGAGATAATAACAGTACCTTCCTCCCAGGGTTGTTTTGAGGACCAAATGAAATAATAATTGTACCTGGGCCTGGTGTATAGTAAGCCCTATGTAAATGCTAGCTATAAAGAGAGGGGACCATGCACAGAAAAGCTATGCAAACCCTGGGAACTATTTGAAAGATTGAGCAATCTACCATTGCATGTGACCTATTTATCAGCTCATTGCACGAAACTTTGATACAGATATTGTATGAGATTTATGTACCTCTCATACTATGTTATGTTATTGCTACATATTCTATTTCTGTATATGTTCCTACTAGCTAATATACTTTTTTTTTTTTGCAGGGCAATGAGGGTTAAGTGACTTGCCTAGGGTCACGCAGCTAGTCAGTGTCAAGTGTCTGAGGTCTGATTTGAACTCAGTTCCTCCTGAATCCAAGGCCAATGCTTTATCCACTGTGCCACCTAGCTGCACATGGATGATACCAGTATGTGTACTGGATAATTAGGACCTCTGACCTAATTTATCAAATTGTAAAGCTCTTTTAATGACCCTAAGACCCTGTGAAACAAAGGCCCATCCATTCAGAGCCAACAGTTTCCCACTGAGATTGCATGAATGTGGGGTACTTAACACCACAGCCACTGAAAAAAAATTTGATTTTGCACTAAGAAAATCAATGTAACTAAGATAAGTAAAAAAACCCCAAACTACCAATTGGGAGAAGAATCTTTGCCTCATATCTCTGATAAGGGTCTGATAGCTAAGATAAATATAGAAGGGCCAATTTTCAATGTATATTAGAGGATATGAGGAGATAGTTCTGAAAAGAACTACAAACTATTAATGACCACATGAAAAAAGAACTTCAAATTATTAGACATAAAATAAGTGCAAATCCAAACAACTGAGGTTTCACTTCACACTCAGATGGAGTGATGATGTCAAAGATGACAAAAGATGAGAATAAGTAACGCTTGAAGGTGTTTTAGAAAGACTGAAACACTAATGTGTTGGTGACAGATCTCTGAATTGGTCCATCCATCCCGGAAAGCAATTTGGAATTATGTTTAAAAAGTGGCTCAGGGGGCAGCTAGGTGGCACAGTGAATAAAGCACCGGCCCTGGATTCAGAAAGACCTGAGTTCAAATCCAGCCTCAGACACTTGACACTTAGTAGCAGTGTGACTCTGGGCAAGTCACTTAACCCTCATTGCCCCACCAAAAACAAAACAAAACAAAAACCCAAACAAAAGTGACTCAGATGCCTATACACTTTGCCCCAGAGATTCCATCACCAAAGAACTCATAGACAGAAAGCATATACAACCAAAATATTCATAAGCAACATTTTGTGAGAACAAGAACTGAAAGCAAAGTAGACATACAATACCTAAGAAATAAATAAACAAATTATGGTACATGAATGTAATGGAATATTACTGTGCCATAAGGAGTTAGGAATGTGAAGAATTCAGAGAAGTGTAGGAAGACTTTTATGAACTGATGCAGAGTGAAGCAAGCAGACCCAGGAAAACAACACACACTAGGAAACTAGGAAAACAGTCATAATATACACAATGACCATTTCCAATGGAAATGTAAAGAACAGTAACCATAAAACATTCAGAAGTGAATCCTGTGCAGACAAGAGTAAGATAGGGATAAAGCGCTGGCCCTGGATTAAGGAGGACCTGAGTTCAAATCCAGCCTCAGACACTTGATACTTACTAGCTGTGTGACCCTGGGCAAGTCACTTAACCCTCATTGCCCAGCAAAAAAACAAAAACAAAAACAAAAGAGTAACATAGGAGGAGCAGGCATGGATGAGGTGTAGATCTCCCATTTGGGGAGAAACCCATAAGAGAGAGCTCAGATCTCCTGGTATATTAGGGTATGATATATGCTAATTTATGAATTCTCTTATTGGACATTCAGAGGCACTGTGTGACAATGGATTTAGAGGACCAGTCTTGGAGTAAAGTAGACCTGGATTCAAATCCTAACATATACTATTTGATCACAGGCAAAACATCTAATTATTCAGTGTCCCAGAATATCTATATCTATCTATCTATATCTATCTATCTATATACACACACATACATATATATGTGTATATATGTATGTGTGTATATACATGCATATATATATATATATATATATATATATATATATATATATATATATATATATATATATATATATATATATATGGGGCAATGAGGATAAAGTGACTTGCCCAGGGTCACACAGCTAGTAAGTGTCAAGTGTCTGAGGCTAGATTTGAACTCAGGTCCTCCTGAATCTAGGGCTGGTGCTCTATCCACTGCATCAACTAGCCACCCAACCTAAGAATATAAATTAAAGATAAATCACAGACTCCAGTCTCTATTGTTAGAGGACTCTTTCACGTTGGGACTTCTAATACTCAATGAAAACCCAGATTTGGGCAAAAAAAAAAAAAGGTTATTACAAATATCCCAGTCAGCGTAGCTTAATGGATAGAACACAGAGCCAAGAAGACCTGGGATCAAGCCCCTACATCTGACACTTATCATCTATCTAACCCTGGACAAGTGCTGTAGGCCACATTTTGAGATTAGAAATCACAAAGAAAGTGCTATGTGCGTCAGTAGAGAGATTTTCCTCATCTGGGAGATCCCAATGAGGTTGCAGGTCCAGACTCAGTATACCGGGCACGATTGCTAAGGAGTACTTAGGAAAAACCACTGCTAACACCCTGGATCCCTTGGAATCAAGCATGAACCCTGGAGGGGGTATCGTTTCAGGGGGTGCTTACTTTGAATGTATTTTTTCTTTATATCATATTGCTCCCTGTTTTATGCAAAATGTTCCTGTTCTCACCATGACACAGCAAAATGCTAGGTCTAAAGAGAGCAGATTCTAGTGGGTGCGGGCTCCAGAACATCAGGATTCAAAGTTGTTTGGAACCTCCAACTGGATGGAAGCTTGATAATTGGATTGGTCCCAGGCTTGGACTCCCTGTTACAGAGAGATAAGGAATATGAGGCCTGGAAAGAAGAACTGACTTTCCCAAGGTTGCGCTGGTAACAAGGAGAAGGGCTGGGATTTGGGATTTGGCCCCAGGCCTCTGAGTCCAAATTCAGTGGTGTTCCCAACACACCCTCCTCAGGGCCTTGTTGATTTCCTCGAGCCCTTGGCTGGGCTGTTCTTGGGAGTCCCTAGCATCCTCAGTACCAGAGAGCTCGTATACATTCTGTTTTTTGTTTTTTGTTTTTGTTTTTGTTTTTGTTTTTTTTTAGTGAGGCAATTGGGGTTAAGTGACTTGCCCAGGGTCACACAGCTAGTAAGTGTTAAGTGTCTGAGGCCGGATTGGAACTCAGGTCCTCCTGACTCCAGGGCCGGTGCTCTATCCACTGTGCCACCTAGCTGCCCCGCTCATATACATTCTGAATTGAGGCTTGCCTGCTCCAACCACCCACCCAACATCCACCCCCAAAAAGGTGAATTGTCGCTAAGGAGGCCCAAGCAAAGCAGGCTGCCGGCTCCTAGCCTCATTAAGCAGTTTTCAAGGGCATTCTTCACTCCCACAGAAAGCATCAGTCTTGGATTTTTCCATTTTTTTCTCTGCCCTCTGCTTACACCTTGCCAGCCTGGCCCATGGGTGACCCTCAGGGGCTCTCACAGAATTTGGTGGGAATCAGAGTAGCCTTTGAAAGGTCACTTGTGTTCTGGGTCTATCGGCCAAATCAGAGAAAAGGTCAGGTTCCCCATAGCAGCTGGCTGTGAGCTCAGCCTCCCCTCACCGGATATGTGATCGGGGAGCTGATCCTGGGCCACTCTGGCCTTCCCTGCACCCCAGCTCATTACCCAGAACCTGGCAGGGCATGATCCCTTTAGATTAGGCATTCAGCTCCATTCTCCTCCTGTCAGGGCCTCTTTCTGGGAATTGTCTCCTTTCTGAGGAATTAGAAAGGGGGGAAGAACCTGTTTGACCATAAGGATGTTTTGCTTGTTTGTTTTTGGAGACTTGGTCCCCCCATCTCACCCAGGCTGGACAGGTAGGGGGCCACTTGCTGGCTGAGTGCGCTGCTGTTCGATGAGGATGCTTCAGCTTGCTCCATTTCTGGCCTGGCCCAGTTCAATCCTCCTTAGGCGGCTTGGTGGCGCCCTGATTGCAGGATGTCACCATTTTGGGGACATCCTTAGATGTTTCATTAGCTGCGGGTGAGCCCTACACACCTCAGAATTCCCAAACTCAAGCAATCCAACAGCCTCAGCCTCCCCTGTGGTAGGTATTATAGGCATGTACCTTCATGCCTGAGCCCTCCTCACATCTGTGAAACCTTTTACAATTTTCATTTAGAAAAAGCTTTCAGGGGCAGCTAGGTGGTGCAGTGGATAAAGCACCAGCCCTGGATTCAGGAGGACCTGACTTCAAATCTGACCTCAAACACTTGACACTGACTAGCTGTGGGACCCTGGGCAAGTCACTTAACCCTCATTGCCCCGCAAAAAAGAAGGAGAAGGAGGAGGAGGAGGAGGAGGAGGAGGAGGAGGAGGAGGAGGAGGAAAAGAAGCAGAAGCAGAAGAAGAAGAAGAAGAAGAAGCAGAAGAAGAAAACTTTCAGTATCACCTTTTATTCAGGGAGGCAGTGCCCTACAGTAGAAAGAGGGTTGATTCTGGTGTCTGAGAACTTGGGTTCAAATTTTGTCTCCATTTACTGCCTGTATGTCCTTGAAGGGATGGGGCCAAGCATGTATGTTGTGCCTTTGATGTATCAGGCCCTGTGCTAATTGCTTTTTTTTTTTTTGGTGAGGCAATTGGGGTTAAGTGACTTGCCCAAGGTCACACAGCTAGTAAGTATTAAGTGTCTGAGGCCGGATTTGAACTCAGGCCCTCCTGACTTCAGGCCAGTGCTCTATCTATTGTGCCACCTAGCTGCCCTGCTAATTGCTTTTTTATTTTTTATTTTATTTTATTTTATTTTTTGGTGAGACAATTGAGGTTAAGCGACTTGTCCAGGGTCACACAGCTAGTAAGTGTTAAGTGTCTGAGGCCAGATTTGACCTCAGGTCCTCCTGAATACAAGGCCGGTGCTCTATCCACTGCACCACCTAGCTGCCCCTTGCTAATTGCTTTTTATAAATTTCATCTCATTTTATCCTGACAACAACCTTGAGATGCTATTATTATCTCCATTTTACATTTGTGAAAACTGAGGCAGGTAAAGATTTAAGTCACTTGCCCATAGTTACATAGCTGTTATCTATCTGAAGTTGGATTTGAACTCAGGACTTCTTGACCCCAGGTCCAGCATTCTATCCACTTCATCTTTGCCAGCAAGTCACTAGATTCCTCTAGCCCTTAGTTTCCTAATCTGTAAAGTACATTGGACTAGATGGCCTCTGATGTCTTTTCTAGAGCTGAGATTTAGAACTTCTGGAAGGAAGGAGGGAAGGAAGGAACTGCCAGGAACTAAAGTAGTAACCGGAGCTCAGAAAGAGGGAGGGATCCTGTCTTGAGGTTGTGGAGTATGGACTGTTGTGGGCAGGGCTATACATCAAGCCAGAGCACCCCCTCCAAAGTACCCTAGAGCTGCCTCCGAAGCAAAAAGCAGAAAACTTGGGAGATGGGACATCGACACTCCGTGATGCATCATTAGGTTTATAGAGTTAGGGCTGGACGGTACCTTGGCAGCCAATGAATCCAACCCCCTGATTTTTATGGATGAGAAAACTGAGGACCAGAGACATTAAGTGACTCGCCCGGTGTGTCTGAGATAGGATTTGAATCCCAGGTTTCCTGACTCTGAGGCCAGAGCCTCACTGATGTGGGCATACTCCAGGAAAAGGCCAGCTAGGTTGTAGAGACAGTCTGTCCCCTGGGGATGCCGGCTTGGAGGTGGTGGACTTCCTAACCAGGGTGGAGAACAAGAAGGGAACCTGCTCTGAACCTTTCGCACAGAAACCAGACTGTTTACCCAATAGTGAGTGGTATTTACTGAGCTCTGGAGGGTCCAGCGGCGGGGCAGTATAGCTGGGACCCTGTGGTGCTCAGGGTCAGCAAGACTCAAGGCATCAATGTCTAGTAACAGTGCAGCTGGTGGAGTCAAGTCCACTATTGAAAAAATCCCCAGAGTTTCTCCAACTCCATCACCATCTGTGGTTCCCAGGACCACAGCAGCTCGTGAGGCTCAGTGCAACGGGTGAGGTTGGTCTCTCTTTTCCCGAGTTCTGGTTCAGTCTCCTGGCCTGGGATGAATCCCCCTACCCTGTGGCCACAGCTGGCTCACTCCCGGGGAATGAAGACAACCAGCAGCGTGATGAGAATGACTAGCAATAAGCAGCCGACGACAGCGCCCAGGATCACTCTCCATCGGATGTTCTCCCAGCGCTTCTTCTGGGCCAGGGTTTTGGTTGTCTTGCTGAAGGCCGAGCTCTGTAATGACAAGGACAGGAAGAAGCCTGATGCAGGATCCCTGACACCCCCTTCATGGTTCTCTCTGTACCCTCCAAACCATCTCCTTTATCCCCAGGACCTCTCACCTAACACCTGAACTCCACCCTCATGGAGCATCATGGATCTGAATCCATAAAGTGTCTCAAAGGTCACATTGTCCAAGCCCCTCGTTTTACAGTTGAGGAAACAGAAGCAGACAGAGACTCAGTAACTTGCCCAGGGTCACCCAGCAAGCTGGATTTGAGCTCGGGTCTTCCTGACTCTAGGCCCAACACTCTCTCCACAACAATACATTATTGCCAACTGAGCCTCAACCCTTCATTTCTTCATTTTTTTTTTTTGTGAGGCAATGGGGGTTAAGTGACTTGCCCAGGGTCACACAGCTAGTAAGTGTCAAGTATCTGAGACCATATTTGAACTCAAGTCCTCCTGAATCCAGGGCCAGTGCTCTAACCACTGGACCACCTAGCTGCCCCAACCCTTCATTTCTTGTGATCCTTTGACTTCAGAAGCCAAAGGATCTCCCTTCAGACTTTGTCTTCCACTTCCCTTCTCTGCCTCTGGACGTCAGCAAAATGTCTGGAAGAGCCAATCGATGGTCCTTCCCATCATCTTCCTATTCTAGGGACACGCCCCTGGCCTGGCCCTGAGTGCCTCACTCACTCAGCTCCCATCCTGCTCTTGGGGTGCCATCTCAGCTACATTCCTGCTTCCCTGTCCCCCGGCCCCCACCCCTCCTCATACCATATCAAGGAGCTGGTCTGATCGATGCTCCAACTCGGCCAGTTTTCCATCCCGCTCCAGCACCCGCTCAAAGTTGTTCAGCATGATTTCCGTCACTTCGTCCGCCTGCTGCTGACACCTCTCCAGGTTCTTTTCCGCCTGGGTGCCAAGGCCAGAGTTAAATCATGCCCCCCTTTGCAGCCCAGCTTCAGAAACCATCCTCCCACTTGCGTGGAGATAAGTGATCAGGTCATCTCTGAGAGCATCTAATCCACCCACACCCACCCCCTATTTCAGTAAGAAAACCACGTCCCAGAGAGGTTAAGCGATTTGTCTAAGGCCACACAGGGACAGAGCCAGTATCTGAGCCTATGTTCACCAAGCTCTATATTGCACTACCCTGGGAGATGATTCAGGATAGGAGCAGTCCCCTCCCCCTCTAGATTTGTCTTCCCTTTCTTTAGACACCCAATAAGGACCTCTGAGGGGATGTAGAGATGATCTAGCTCAACTCCAAATGGGGAGTGATGTTGTCAAGGTCATATGGTAAAAAAACAGAATAGCCTTGAGACCGGGAAGAGACCCTGCAGGTCTAATACTAATCAATCCGAATACTCTGGTGTTCTTCCCTCCCTTTGTCTTTCCTTTCCATCTCCCTTTAGAGTTTTATAGATGCCTTTTGTTCTTACATTGAGATCACTTTCCTATATGGCATCCCACCTCTAGCATTATAAAACCCTCCCTTATAACAAAGAAAAATGTTTAAGCAAAACCAACTAAGTTGGTGACCACATCTAACAGCTTCTAGGACATTCTGTGCTCATCTTCCTCCACCTGTCCACCAGCTGGAAAAAGGCATGGTTTGTCATCTGTTCCCTGCCACCAAGATGAGTCATTATAGTCCAATCCCATCGTTTTCTTTTCTTTTTCTTTTTTTTCCCTTTCTTTCTTTCTTTCTTTCTTTTTTTTTTTTTTTTGCGGGCAATGAGGGTTAAGTGACTTGCCCAGGGTCACACAGCTAGTGTCAAATGTCTGAGGCCGGATTTTGAACTCAGGTCCTCCTGAATCCAGGGCTGGTGCTTTCTCCACTGTACCACCTAGCTGCCCTGACCCCATCGTTTTGTGGAGGATACTAAGAGCCACTAAAGAGAAATGACTTGGCCAGGGTCAGTCCACCAGTCAAACATTTCTTCAACACTTATTATATCCCTGCCTTCAGGTAACTTACTTTCTAATGGGGAAAGTGGCATGCAAATATCTATGTACCTGGAAGATACACACATATAGTAGAAATGGGAGGTAATCTCAGAGGGAATGACTGGGAGGAGTGGCAAGGCTTCTTTTTTTTTTTTTTAAGGGGCAATGGGGGTTAAGTGACTTTCTCAGGGTCACACAGCTAGTAAGTATCAAGTGTCTGAGGCCTGATTTGAATTCAGGTACTCCTGAATCCAGGGCCGGTGCTCTATCCACTGCACCACCTAGCTGCCCCCATGTGGCAAGGCTTCTGCAGAAGGTCTGATTGGAGCTGAATCTTGAAGGAAGCCAGGGGAGTCAGGCCTAGAGTGGGCAGAGATTTAAGGCAGCCTCAGGCTAATGCACAAGTCCAGGTATGGGGTGATGCTGGCTGGCACCAGGGTGTATAAGAGAGTGAATAGCAAAAGAAGGGAAGAATGAAGAAAGATTGATCAAGTGGCTACCAGGAGCTAAGCCTTGTGCTAAGGGCTGCTGGAGGTCCACATGCAAAAGAGAAAGACCATCTTTTCCCTCAAGGAGCTTACTTTTTTTTTTTTAGGGGCAATGAGGGTTAAGTGACTTGCTCAGGGTCACACAGCTAGTATGTGTCAAGTGTCTGAGGCCGGATTTGAACTCAGGTAGTCCTGAATCCAGGGCTGGTGTTTTATCCACTGCGCCATCTAGCTGCCCCGGGAGCTTACTTTCTTTTTGGTGAGGCATTTGGGATTAAGTGACTTGCCCAGGGTCACACAGCTAGTAAGTGTTAAGTCTCTGAGGCCGGATTTGAACTCAGGTCCTCCTGACTCCAGGGCTGGTGTTCTATCCACTGAGCCACCTAGCTGCCCCAGGAGCTTACTTTCTTTTTTGTTTGTTTGTGTTTTGTTTTTTTTTTAAGTGAAGCAATTGGGGTCAATTGACTTGCCCAGGGTCATATAGCTAGTAAGTGTCAAGGGTTTGAGGCTGGATTTGAACTCAGGTACTCCTGACTCCAGGGCCGGTGCTCTATCCACTGCGCCATCTAGCTGCCCTGGGAGCTTACTTTCTAATAGGAAAGTCAGCCAATATTCAGGAGTGATCTTTGAGGGGTGCTGAGTAGGACAACTGATCCACAGCTTTCCAAGAATGACAGCATTCGTTTCATCACAAGCAGAGCAGAGACCTCAGCCCATAAACTCCCAACCCGGTGACATCTCTAGCAATCCTCCACCTGCCTGGGGAGTGGTCCATCCGGTCCACAGGCTTCCTCTTCTAGTGTTAGGTAGAGGGAGATTCTTTTTTTTTTAAATAATTATATAATTTATTAAAATTGACACAATAAACAACATAAGACCAATTCACCAAAATTTCATCTTCTTGCTATATTCATATATACATTCAAAAGAGTAAAGATGGTAAAAAGACAAGTACAGTGGGTGAGCTGTCTAGTTCACTAGTTCTGGTTGAACATTTATTCTTTTTTTCTTTTTCTGTGGGGCAATGAGGGTTAAGTGACTTGCCCAGGGTCATGTGTCTGAGGCCAGATCTGAACTCAAGTCCTCCTGAATCCAGGGCCAGTGTTTTATCTACTATATCTCCTGGCCTGTCTGCAAATGGAGGGAGATTCTGCAGAGGACACTTGAACCCTGGCTGGACTGTGGCTAGAACTGCCATCCCAAAGCTGAGCTGCCAGAAAAGATGCCTCTATGTAAGGCTGAGAGCAAAGGAGAGACTGGCTTTCCTTTCTAAAGTGTGAGATGAGCCAGGCCAGTTCTGCCTCCTGTCCCCACCCATATTCTTAGGGAAGATTAAAGCTTCCTTCCCTGTACTCATAGGAAAACCACAACCTTCCCTGGCCCGAGCTGTGGCTGAAGTTGAGCTCAGCTGGATTAGAGTAGTCAGTTACTTTGTTTTTTATTTTTTTTTGCAGGGCAATGAGGGTTAAGTGACTTGCCCAAGGTCACACAGCTACTAAGTGTCAAGTGTCTGAGGCTGCACTCCTGAATCCAGGGCCGGTGCTCTATCCACTGTGCCACCTCGCTGCCCCCAGTCAGTTACTTTGTAGCTTGAGCTCGAAGCCTGATCAATGGAAGATGATTGATTTGGGAAGGCTGGACTAGAGATTGAGGACAGGAGGGACCCAAGACTCAGAAGCCAGAGGGAAGAAGGATGCTTTAATGAATGTGTGATGGAAAGAGCCTTGGATTCTGAGCCAGTAGAAGAGACCTCGGGTTCTGTTTGTTGTTCAGTCATGTCCCACTCTCCGGAACCCCATTCGGGGTTTTCTTGGCAGAAGTACAGAAGTGGTTCGCCACTTCCTTCTCCAGCTCATTTTACAGATAAGGAATTGAGGCAAACGGGGTGAAGTGACTTGCCCAGGGTCACACAGGTAGGAAGTGTCAGAGACAGGATTTGAATTTATGTAAATGAGTCTTTCTGACTCCAGGGCCTGGTGCTCTGTGCACTATGTCGCCACCTAGCTGCCCACTTTGCTCTAATAAACTGTGTGACCTTGGGCAAATTGACTTCTCATTAGTGCTTAGCATATAGTAGGTGTTTAATAAATGTTAATTAACTATTGACTCCTGAATAAAACAGGCATATTTTAATGCCTGTACTTTCACTATCTCCCAGATTTATGGTTAGAAAAGCACTCTTGCTCCTACAACTAAGAGAAAGATTATTTGTATGAGTAATAAGGAAAAAATCCTAATCCAGAGAGTGTGATAGAATAGAAAGCGTTAGGGGAAAAGGAGGGTGGCAGGAACTAGATAAGGAGGAGCAGGGCCTGGGAACATTTCTGTGCCTTGAATAACATCTGAATCAGATCAGTTGCAGGCAGCTTTGACTGGAGTGCCCTCTCACCCGGCAGACCTACTCTTGGCTTCTTTGAGAAGCAGTTCTTCAAGTCCCACCCCAGGGTGGCACCCTTCCAAGAGCTCCACTAACCCTTCCCCTTCCTGACTGGCAGGTCAGGCATTTTACTGCTGACTTATTTTCAATATAATTCAAGTATGACAGAACTCTCATAGGTTTAGAGCTGTCCATTCCCCCACCTCATAGGTTTAGAGCCCCTCCATCCCCCACCTCAGTTTTGCACATGAGACATCCCAACTTCACCAGGAGAAGGAAGGAAAGTGACTTGTCCAAGGTCACACAAATGGGAAGGCAAAGCACTTGAGAAGATACCTAATTCACAGGGTAGTTCAAGGCTCGAATGCAATAATGTATGTAACGTACTTTACAAATGTTAAAGTATATAAATTATTACTGCAAGGTACCTGATTCACAAAGGAAAAAAATGAATGTTGTAATGGAAAGAAAACCAAAGTTTGATTTCTATTTTCTCTAGGGAAAAGTTCTTACTGAGTTGATTTATGAATTTTTGGGGGAGGGGGGGCAATGAGGGTTAAGTGACTTGCCCAGGGTCACACAGCTAGTAAGTATCAAGTGTCTGAGACTGGATTTGAACTCAGGTCCTCCTGAATCCGGGGCCAGTGCTTTATCCACTGCACCACCTAGCTGCCCCCATATGAATTTTTAAAAATTGATTTAAAAATCTATGCTACCTTGACTCTGGAAAAATAAAAAGAAATTTAAACAATCTTATTTGAGCTTCACAACAACCTCCAAGGTTACCTTCCAGAGATAACCAGTGCTATGATCATCCCCATTTTATAAATGAGGAAACTGAGGCAGGTTACACATCAGATAGTGTCTGAGGCTGGATTTGACCTCAGGTCTTCCTGACTCCAGGTGCAATCCATTTCTCTCTCTCCTGTACCATGCTTCTCTAACTCGACTTTGTGGTATCATGGGTGGGAAGTCCAGTGTCATAGAAAAAAGCAGGGAAAAGCTCTGAGTTTGAGTGCTAGTTCTGAATTGACTGGCTGAGCAAGTCAATGGACTCTCTCTTTAACATGAGGATCATGCCTGCACTGCTTCTGCCACTGAAGATCAAATGAGATAATTGGGGTAAAGAATTTTAGAACCGTAAAAATATCTGTGAACTTATTCTATGGGTCACTATTATGCTGATAAGATATCAAGCTCCCTAGCACACCCAGAGGACTTGCTGAGGCAGCTAAGTGGTGCATTAGATAGAGCACTGGGCCTGGGAATAAGGAATACCTGAGTTCAAATTTGACTCTTGTTTGACCTTAGGCAAGTCACTTAACCTCTCTACCTGTCTCAGTTTCTTCCACCTTAAATGAGGATAACAATGGCACCTACCTGTCAGGGTAATTATGAGGATTAAATTAGGTAATATTTGTAAAGCATTAGCAGACTGTTTGGCAGACAGTAAGTGCTTAATAAATGCTTATTTTCCCTCCTTCAAATTACAACTCAACCCCAAAATTTATTAAGCACATATATTTATATAGAATTAGTGCAAATCCGACCTCAGACACTAGCTGCGGGAACCCCGGGCAAGTTACTTTACCCTGTTTCCTTCAGTTTCCTCATCTGTAAAATGAGCTGGAAAAAGAAATGGCAAACCACTCCAGGATCTTTGCCAAGAAAACTCTAAAATGGAGGGTCACAGAGAGTCAGACCTGACTGAAAAGACTGAAAAATAACATGTATATATTAGATAGATAGATACATACATACATAACCTACTAGATAACCTCCACTCCTGCTTTGGAGTCAAGATGATCAGAGTTCAAGTCTTGCCTATAGCGTCACTAGCTGAGTGACCAGAAGCAAGTCATTTAACTACTTAGAAGCCGGAACAACTAAGGCGCTGAGTTAGAGACAAATTTGCCTAGCTGCATTGGAGGAGGGAATTCCCATACCTGGAGTTCTCCATAGATGTCGATTCACAGAACCAAATTTTTTTTAAAGTCTAAAAAAAAATTCTTAGATACTTTTTTTTTAGGCAATGGGGGTTAAGTGACTTGCCCAGGGTCACACAGCTAATAAGTGTCAAGTGTCTTTAACCGCTGTGCCATCTAGCTGCCCCAATTCTTAGATACTTCGTTATTTCTGTTTCTCCAGCCTAAGAAGAGCTATTTGAGAAGGCCTTTGGATATACTGAAAAATAATTTGATGTTAAAGTATAAGCTATTTTTAAAAGTTGGTCCGGTTTTCCTGGAGTATCAATTCTATCTATCTGAGTTTTAGAACTGGGGAATGGAAGTATACTCTGGGGAGATTTGGGATGAGCAACAGGGCAGAGCACAGGCCAAAATGGGGAAGTGGAACCATTTTGTACTTTCTCCTGAGGAAGAGCTCTGTTGTAATTTCCTTATTCACGTTTGCAATCTGTTTTTTGTACGTATTTGTATCAAATTTAAGGATAAATAGAAAGACCTGGGTTCAAATCTCACCTCTGATGCTTTCTACTTGATCTGTGTGACCTGTATAGCACTTAACCTGTCTGGGCTTCAGTTTCCTCACCTGTAAGATGAGTGGGTTGGACTAGCTGGCCTCATCTTGTTCTAAATCTATGCTCTTGTGACTTGGGGGTGAGTGGTGGTTGGGTTATCATATCTAGAGTTGGAAGGAACCTTAGAGAACATCTCGTCCAACCTCGTTTTCAGAGGGGGAAACTGAGTCCCAGGGAGGTTCAGTGACGTCAGAGATCACAGAGCACAAATCACAGAAGCTGAGAGTTGGAAGGGCTTTCAAAGGCAAGCAGCCTAACCCTTAAGTGACCAAGAACCCCCTCTTACCACACTACCAACAAGCAAACTTCCAGCTTTTGCTTTAATACAACCAGAAAACTGGAAACCCTCCACTCCCGGAGCAGCCAGTTCCATTTTTGGATAGGTCTAATTGTGAGGAAGTCTCTCCTTACATCAAGACTAAATCTGCCTGTTTTCCATTTCCACCCATTGTTCTCAGGTCTGTTCTCTGGGGTGAGAAAGAACAAGCCTCTTCTGTCTGCCACTTTGAAATCCTTTAAATAGTGGTCAGCTATAGTGTTCCCCTCGAATTCTATTCTCTGGCTCAAAATGGAGCCATTTTCTTCCCAATGATCCTTATATGGCATGATCCCAAGGCACTTCCCCATCCTAGTTATCCTTCTCTGGATCTTGTCCAGCTTATCATTGTCCTTTCTAAAGTGTGTGAGCCGCTCTCTCCCCGATGCTCCCTGAGCCTCTCTGGGATGGCTAAGAGTTGACTCTGCCTATAATTTAGGAGGGGCTATTTTTATGACCCACAGCTGTTTTCCCGGCTCACTTTCCCTCCTACTAGCCCATGCCAGGTTCATACAATTTAGAGAAAAGACCCTGCAGATCATCTCTGGGTCATCTCAGGTTCAGTCCTCTTGAAAAAAGGAGTACCCAAAAGGGGAAGGTCTTTTAAAGTGGTCACAAAGTTAACAAAGTGCAAACAGTTCCCCTGAATCCAAACTATTCATTCTTCCTTTAAATGTCCCTTTCAATTGTTCTACTACCCGTTGTATGAGGGGTCAAATCTGTGCCTAATTTGAAGAACCAGACTGGGTAGGGAATGCTTGGTTGATAACAGAACTCCCACCCCTCAGGGCATCTAAGGGAAAGGACCCAAGTTCTATCCTTGCCTGGCTGCCCTTTCCCCCTGCTCTATGCCTCAGGTTCCATTCAATACTGCTTTTAAATCAAAAAGATAAAAAGCTGTCTGGGGAGGGAAGAGGGAGTTCTATATCTTGAAATGGATGTGATATAAAACCAAAAGATTGTAATCAAGTCTTCAAAAAGAAATTATTTTGTAAACATTTTGCAGTTACTTCTCTTGTGTCTGGTATATTCCCTCCAGGAATTCAGGAGAATGTAAACTCCCAGGGGCAGCTAGGTGGTGCAGTGGATAAAGCACCAGTCCTGGATTCAGGAGGACCTGAGTTCAAATCCGTCTCAGACACTTGACACTTACTAGCTGTGTGACCCTGAGCAAGTCACTTAACCCTAATTGCCCTGCCCCCCCCCCAAAAGGGGGATGTAAACTCCCTGAAGGCAGGGACTCTTTAGCTTTTGTCTTTGTTTCACCCTCAACTATCACAGCCACTTGTGAGCAATGAATTGAGCATTTTGCTGTTCATTGGACTGAATTTATCCCTTTGCAGTGTTAGGTATTATGGAGAAAAGAGAGAAAGTGTAAGACCATGCCTTCCCAAGTTAGGAAGGTAAGGAAACAGCTAATCTAAATGCAAAGCAAAACAGAATTAATTCAGTGCTAAATTGTGCGGGGAAAGCAGGAGGATGTAGGGGGAGTGTCCAGATTAATGAGAATTGAGCTCTGCTGGGCGTGGGGCTTGACCTAAATCTGAAGAGTGGATGGGCAAGGAGGAGGAAGATGAGGAGGAGGGGGAGGAAGAAGAAGAGGAAGGACATTCCATCAAGGGCACCCATAGGTAGGAAGGTCCAGTGGTTGGAGTCAATATAGCAGACAGCTCTAAGGAGTTGCCTGAAAGGGGAGGAGCTGTCCAGAAATAGGAGACAACAGGTGGAGGAAAGCTGTTTTTTTAAATATTTGAAAGCCAGAAAAAAGAATGTGGGCTTGAAGTAGGAAGAAGAGGGAGACTTTGGAGGCTTTTCAAGAGAAGAATAGAACAAGAAATGCAACATCTAAGGGACAGCATTAGCTGACATTTGCAGAGTTCTTCAAAATGTAACAAGCACTTTCTATATATACCTTTCGTCACTGGAGCCTCAAACCAAGCCAGGAAGGTAGATACTATTTTACACATAGGAAAGACACCCAGAGAGGTTCAATGTTTTGCATGGCTAGTTAGGGTTAGAGGTGGGATTCGAAGCCAGGCCTCTCCTGACATGCTTTCTGTTACTCCACAGCATCTTCTCACACCTACATTAGCTACATTGACCCTTCCGGTGAGAGGATGGAAGGATTCAAATCCACGTGTGAACAGGAGCAGGAGCCCAGCATGATCCAGAAGTCTTCCTAAACTCTTTATTCTCCCTCATGCCTCATCTAGTGCCAAGTCCTGTTCATTCTACCTGCCCAACATCTCTCTCATACACCTGCTCCATCCCCACCACCCTGGTGCAGTCTCAAATCATTTCATCTTCCTGATAGCTTTCTTTTTTTTCTTTTTCTTTTTCTTTCTCTTTCTTTCTTTTTTTTTTTTTTTGCAGGGCAATGAGGGTTAAGTGACTTGCCCAGGGTCACACAGCAAATAAGTGTCAAGTGTCTGAGACCAGACTTGAACTCAGGTCCTCCTGAATCCAAGACCAGTGCTTTATCCACTGCACCACCTAGCTGCCCCTCCTAACAGCTTTTTGATTGGTTTTCCTACTCCAAGTCTCCCTCATCTCCAATCCATTCTCTCCTCAGCTATGAAAAGTGATCTTTCTAAGGTACAGGTCTGAGGATCCCTATTCTGTAAATTCTAGTCCCTCCTTATTGTCTCTTAAGATCAAATCTAGAACTTTGCCTTTCAAAGCCCTTCCTAACCTGCCCCCTTCCTCCCTTTCCGGTCTTTTTATCCCTTATCTTTTTCACATAATATAGGATCCAGGTGACCCCCTTGCTGGTTTTCAAACAAGACACCCCGTCTCCTCTGCATTTTCCCTGGCTGTTCCCCATGCCTGGAAATGTCTCCCTTCTGTCTCTGCCTTCAGACTCCCCTGGCTTCTTTCTAAAGTCCTACCTTCTGCACGGAGTCCTTTTTGGTCCTCCTTAAGCATAGCTCTTTCTCTCTGAGATTATTTCCAATTTATCCTCTATGTATTTTCTTTGTACGTAGTTATTTGCATACTGCTTCCCCCCCCCACTGCCCCCGCCCCTGCATTAGATTCTGAGCTCCTCAAGGGTAGAGACCATGTTTTGCCTTTCTTTGTATCCCCAGCTCCTAACACAGAACCTGACACACAGTAGGTGTTTAATAAATGCTTGTTGACTACAATGACCTTTCATTACCTTGTATATATCCTGTAGGTCTCTAGTTAATTCATGTTTGCCTTTCTTATTAGAATGTAAGTTGGGGATGCTAGGTGGCACAGTGGATAAAGCACCGGCCCTGGATTCAGGAGGACCTGAGTTCAAATCCGGCCTCAGACACTTGACACTTACTAGCTGTGTGACCCTGGGCAAGTCACTTAATCCTCATTGCCCTGCAAAAAAATAAAAATAAAAAGAATGTAAGTTTCCTGAGGGCAGTAATTACCTTTTTTGCCCTTTCTCCATATACCCTGGATAAGCACCGTGCCTGGCACGGAAGGAAGTTCTTAATAAATGCTTCTTGACCGATGGACTGTTTGTGCCTAATTCCTTATGCCACTAGTGTCTATTCCACTAGACCAGAAGCAAGGCAAATAACCCTGCCTGAAGGACTCTGACCTGGTCTCAGGACTGATATCCTTGATTCTCCCTCCGGCTCCTTGAGTATCAAGTACTCTTTCTCCTCCCAGGTCTCCTCCCTGTACCCAGTTGTTGACCCAGCACAACTCTGTTTAAGGGTCCCGACCTCTGCCTCCTTCTCCGAATTCCTCATTTCCTGCCCCAGCCCCCCATCTCCTACATTATCTTCCTGCTCTATTTCCTCTTCCTGCCTCCATGTCCCTAGAGAAAGAGTCATCCAAACCCTCCCAACCTCGGAGCCACTACCACATCCATATCTCTGTCCATTCTGTCCTCAGCAGCAGTCTTCAAAAGCCCAGATGTTTTCCTGGCAGGCACAATACTCTCCATAGAACACTCTTTGGGGGGAGGGAAAGGGGCACGCTGGTGAGAATTGTCCATGTCCCAGGAACAGGGTTTCAGCTTAAGAGAGCAAGCCAAGAAGGCGGTCTGGGGAATTTGGGGTCAAAGTGAAGGAACATTTCAACAAAGTGGGAGTTGGAAGTGTTTGCAGTGTCTCAGCAACCGCAGTGGGATCTCTTTATCCCCCTCCTAGGCATTTTTGGCTTCCATTCTCAACTAAACAAGTCTCTTAGTAAGAGCTGGCTCCATCCTCCCAGAAAAGGATTAGGAGTGGGAAGTGGGGAAGGGCACTAGACTGAGCCAAAGGACCTTAGTACGTGTGTGACCTTGAACAAGTAAACTACTTAGCCTCCCTGAACCTTGGTTTCCTCATTTGTTAAAATGAGTAAGATAATATGACCTGTTTCTGCCCTTCTCCCATTCCTACAGGATGATGGTGAAGACCAAATGGAAGGAAGGAAACAAGCATTGATCGAGAGCCTACTATGTGCTGGTCACCGTGTGCTAAACCCTTTAAAATATTATCTCATTTGATCCTCACAATAGTAGGTGCTATTATCCCCATTTTCCAATTAAGGAAATTGGAGCAGATAGAGGTTAAGTTATTTAAATGGAATCAAGTATGAAGAGTGTTGTAGAAATGTGCTATTGCTATGGCAAGGAGCTGTTATTCCCTTAGTGAGGAAATGGTGTCCGGACACTTGAGCTCTGCTTTGTATTGAATGAATGACTTTGGACAAGTCACTTAAAACTTTTCTTGGCCTTGATTGTTTATTCTGTAAAATAAGAGTCTTTTAAGGTCTCTTTCAGTTCTAAGTCTATGATTCTGAGTCCTACGAACTCCCTTCACGTCGGCAAAGAACAACCGGCTACAGTCTTAGAGTATTGTCTGATGCTCAGAAAGGTTGAGTGATTCGCTGTTTATCACACAGCTCCACAATGTCAAAAGCAGGAATCGGAATTCCTGGTTCTAAGCTCAGTGCTCTAATCACTACAGCCCGCTGCATACACAGTAAGCGCCCCATAAATGCTTGTTGCTTTGCCTTGACTTGGCTGATGATAATAATCTCCTGGACTTTCCCTTGAAACTTTCCCCTGGCTAACCCCGACGTCGCCCTGGTGCCTCTGCACTCCTCCGCCTGGTTCCTACCTCCCAACACCACAACCATTTCCGTCAAGTCTTCATCGCTCTCAGAGAGGTCCCCTCCCCTCCTCCTTCCCTTCCCTCCGTGCCCCTCACTCCTTGATTAGTTGAGGCAAGACAACCTCCCCCACCCCTCCAATACTTTGGATCCGGGGCTCTGGAGGAGGACTGGTGGGTCGGCGAGTACAATTTCTGCGCGGGACGCCTGGGTCCCCTTCTATTCTGCGTGGGTCCGGGAGAGTCCCCAGGCTCCTCTTGAAAAGCGATCCTTCCTGCCTCCCCTTCTTCCGCCTCTCCCTCGACGCCCACTCCCCGCCCCGGGCAGCCGAGGTTCCTCAGAGAGCGCGCCTGGCAGCGCTGTCTCACCTGCGCCCGTCGATCAGCCCCGTTCCTCTCTGCCTGCGGGTGGTAGGTAGGGACCCAGCCCGTCCCACTCCTGCAGAGCACTTTCCCCTCCCGGACCTCCCCTCCCCCGGCCCATCCCGCAGCTGTCGGCCGCTCTCTCTGTCCCCCCACCCAGCCCCTCTCACCATGCTGCTGCCGTCAGTCTCTCCTTCCGTCAGTCCTCTTGTTCTATGTCTCTCCCGCCGGGAGGTGCCTGGGGCAGCACAGGCTTGGGGGACGGGAGCGGGGGCGGCGGGGTGAGATACACACTGGAAGGAAGGAGGGAAGAGGCGGAGCCAGAATCAGAAAGGGGGGCACCTCCTGGGCCGGGCCGGTGGCAGGGCTGAGCGAAGCATGACTTCTGGCAGCCCCTGGGCTGGTGCAGGCAGAGGTGACAAGGCGAGGCGGGGAGGCGCTTTGACCTCCCGTGGCACTAAAGCGAAATCGAAAGTCCTCGGGGTGGGAGTGGGGGGGGGGGTGTGGAGTGGGCCGCGATTTGTTCGCTCTCCTCCCCCGACGGACTTCAGCCTCCTAGCCTTCATCGCAGCCTCCTTCCAGGAGGTGAAAAAGAGCCAGACGAACTACTGACGGGACCCGGACGTTTGGACTTTGTAGAGACCCGACGGTGGCCAGGGCTGCAGGATCACGACCGAGCGAACTGAGGGGCCTCCTCCCTATTGCCTCTAGAATTAAAGACAAAACTCTTTTGTTTGCCAGACAAAGCCACTCTCCCAGACCAGCCTACCTACCTCTCCCAGCTGATCTATTACGTGCTTAGGTCATTCGCCTCTCCAACATGCTGAGGTGCAGCCACACTGGCCTGATTGATCCATGACATTCCGTCTCACGGGTCCATTAATGCCTTTGCGTAGATAGAGGCTGGAAAGCCCCCTGGCTCTTTCGAATGTCCATACCAAGCCGAGGCTAAAAGCCACCTGCTACAAGACGCCTATTAATTAATTTACCCTTATATTTATAGCTGGGTGTATCTGTCCTTTCCCTTGATAAATAAGCGGGGAGGGTCTGTTTGGGTCTCTCTGTGCCTAGTATAGAGTAGACATTTAATAAATGCTTGTTAGGGCGGCTAGGTGGCGCAGTGGATAGAGTACCTGAGTTCAAATCCGGCCTCAGACACTTGACACTTACTAGCTGTGTGACCCTGGGCAAGTCACTTAACCCCCATTGCCCTGCAAAAAAAAAAAAAAAGATTAAAAAAAATGCTTGTTGATTGATCGGTTCCACAAGGAGGCATCAGATTGGGAGGAGGAGGGGCCTTCCTCAGGAAACCATGTCATTTGAGGAAGAGTTGAAGGAACAGGGGACGTTAGATTTGGAAAAGGGAAGAATAGGAGAGGCGGCCTTAGTCAGAAAGCCATGGAACAAAGTCCTTCTGCTGATATGTCCTAACTGTATGATCCTGGGCAACTCTTGAACAAGACTATAAATTGGAGAGCAGGTGCAGAGATGCATCGATAGTAGTATGACTTTCCTCACTCAGCATCTCTAAGGTAGTGAGTTCCCTGTGGCAGGAAGAGTTCAAGTATAAACTGGATGACCCATTGTCCCTGTGGCTGTAGAGAGGATTTGTGTATTGCCTAGAAGGTTAGGGAACGTGGTCATTAACATACCGCCCAACCCTGGGATTCTACAGTGGAGTTGACTCAGGGTTCCTAGGCTGGGGTCTGGTCCTATTGCCAGAGCCCCTGGGCTGGTGCAGGCAGAGGTGATAAGGTGAGGCAGGGAGGTGCTTTGACCTTCCTTCTGACTGTGTAAAGGGGCCATGACAAAGAGGGAGATATGGATGAGGGTCTTAGGAAGATGTGAGGGGGCAGCTAGGTGGCGCAGTGGATAAAGCACTGGCCTTGGATTCAGGAGGACCTGAATTCAAATCCAGCCTCAGACACTTTACACTTACTAGCTGTGTGACCTTGGGCAAGTCACTTAACCCCAATTGCCTAAAAAAAACCCCAAACTATAAAGAGGAAGATGTGGGCCTGGAAAAGGATTTAAATGAGCAATCACTTCTCCAGGCTAGATGCCAATGTTCATAAGACATGAGCTCAAGGACCCTCTCTGCTCTTCTGGAAGGATCCCTCATCTGATCCCCTTATGATTGTGTCAGTATGGGAAACTCCCAGAAACACCTTCCCTCCAGAGGCAGATTGGCCTTTCCACGATAATTCATGGTCTTCATGATGAGTGAGATGAGCAGAACCAGAAGAACATTGAGTGTTGATCTACTGTGATGGACTATATTCTTCTCACCAATGCAATGGGACAGAAGAGTTCCAGGGAACTCATGATAGAAGAGGATCTCCAAATCCAGGGAAAAAAAAAAGAACTGTGGAGTATAGATGCTGAATGAACCATACTATTTCTTTTGTCTTTGGTGCTGTTTTTTTTTTCTATTTTGAGGTTTTTCATCATGGCTCTGATTTTTTTCTTATAACAGGACTAATGCAGAAATAGGATTGTTATTATGTGTATATATCTATATATAACCTATTTTATATATATATATATATATATATATATATATATATATATATAACCTATATCAGATTACCTGCTGTCTAGGGGAGGGGGAGGGAGGGGAGGGAGGGAGAAAAATCTGAAATTGGAAAGCTTGTATAAACAAAAGTTGAGAACTATCTTTACATGTAATGGGAAAAAAATAAAATACTTTATTAATTAAAAAAAAAAGACTGGCCCAGGGTAGTAACTATGAGTATGAGCCAGAGTCGGGGATTGATCCCAGGTGTTGCTGACTGGAAGATGATGCCTCTCTCCCTTCTTTTGAGACATGGGCCACTACTGGTGTGGAGTATTGCATACACTATGAGATTCAGTCAGTGGATTAATCGGCTTTGCTGAAATTACTTGGTTTCCCCCCCTTTGTTGACATAAGAGAAGGCTCACTCTGTGTGTGGGGAGGGCGTGGGTGGATATGACTACAGTGACACAGTGGATAGAGTCCTGGGCCTGGAGTCAGGAAGGCCTGAGTTCAAATTCAGCCTCAGACACTAACCAGGTAGGCAAGTCACTTAACGCTGTTCGCCTCAGTTTCCTCATCTGTAAAATGAGTTGGAGGGCAGCTAGGTGGTGAAGTGGATAGAGCACCAGCCCTGGATTCAGGAGGACCTGAGTTCAAATCTGGCCTCAGGCACTTAAGACTTACTAGCTGTGTGACCCTGGGCAAGTCACTTAACCCCAATTGCCCCACAAAAAAACCCAAAAGCAAACCAAACCAAAACAAACAAAAAAATGAGTTGGAGAAGAAAATTGCAAATCATTCCAAGTATCTCTGCCACAAAAACACCAAATGGGGTCACAAATAGTTGGACATGATTGAAATGACTAAACAACAAAAAGGTGGCTCAGTGGATAGTGTGCTGGGCTGGGAGCAAGGAGGAGCTGAGTTCAAATCCAGCCTTAGACACTCCCTAGCTGTGTGACCTTGGGCAAATCACTTAACCTCTGTTTGCCATAATCCACCGGAGAAGGAAATGGCAATCCACCCTCATATCTTTGCCAAGAAAACTCCATGGACAATATTGGCATGCTATGATCCACGTGGTTATTAAGAGTCGAACACGACTGAATAACAAACAATAAACCCAAAATAACTGATTTGTTTTTGTTTTTGTTTTTGGTGTGGCAATGAGGGTTAAGTGACTTGCCCAGGGTCACACAGCTAGTAAGTGTCAAGTGTCTGAGACCTGATTTGAACTCAGGTCCTCCTGAATTCAGGGCCGCTGCTTTATCCATTGCGCCACCTAGCTGCCCCCAAATAATTGATTTTTTAAAAGCAGTTGCTGTTGTTGTCATTCAGTCATTTCAGTCGAGTCTGACTCCTCCGTGACCTCATTTGGGGTTTTCTTGGAAGAGATACTAGAGGGGTTTGCCATTTCCTTCTCCAGCCCATTTTACAGATGAGGAAACTGAGTCAAACCGGGCGAAGTGACTGGCTCAGGGTCACACACTTTAAAAGTGGTGTTCAGAAACTAAAAACAGGACTCCTAGTCTAATTGGAACAGGACTGAGAACAGCTCCCTAGTTTCGGACACCATACTGTGCAGGGCAACCTCAGAGCTCATCAGGTTTGTTTGTTTTATTATTTCTTCATTTATATTTTATATTTAGAATTCTATTTTCCCAAATTACATGTAAAATAACAATTTTTGACATCAATTTTTATAAAACTTTGTGTTCCAAATTCTCTTCCTCCCCCCACCCCCAAGAACTCAAGCAATTCAATATAAACTATACAACCATCACTAGTTTTTTGAACGGCCAAAACACATTGTTGACTCAGACTGAGCCAGTCGGCTAAAATGCCCCAGCCTCCCTCCCTCCCCAAACCTTACTGGGCTATTGTGACGTCGAGGCTTTGTACTACTTAAAAGAGCTAAACTATTATCAGATTGGGGTGGAGACAGACAAAAAGGCCCAAAGACCAGAAGTTAGAGTAGGGGCTTCGCACTAAGGCTCTGGGGGCTCTGCCCTAGCCTCAAGGCTATGACTGTCTCTCAGCCTCCCAAGCTCAGCCTCTCACCCTCCAGAAGGAAAAAATAAATCTACATTCATCTCTAAAAACACTATTGTCCAGGAGAGAGGAAAGAGCGAGACCCCAAGTGGCTGAGGCCCTGGGAGTGCTAACAATGAGCCAGGAGACCTGCCGCAGGGGGGTGGGGAGAAGAGGACACTGCAGACACAGGCGCCATTGTCCAGAGAGGGAGGGAAGGAGGTAGGGGGCCCTGTCCTGTGACACTGACTGTGCCCAGCCTGGGGATGAATAATGAAGGCACAGGAAAGTCAAGGCCTACGGATGGAGGGGCCAGGCCCTTGATAAAGTCACAGCTACTCACAAGACACAGTGTCAGAGAGGACAGGCTGACTCTGACCCAGCACCTCAGCCCCGGAGACACAGAGACCCATTGTCCGTGGGAAAGGAAGGAGGTGGGGGGCCCTGTCCCGGGATGTGGGGGCCAATGACAGGATGAATGGGGAAAGAATGATTACTGCAACACAGGAGAAAAAACCCAAGGCCTGCAGGAGGGCCAAGGCCTCTGCTGGTCTCTGCTGGAGATGGGGAGCCGAGTCAGAGAAGGGCAGTGTTGGCACCAGGGACAGGAGCTCACCCGAGTGATAATATTCATGTTGTTCTTCAATAATGTCTGACTTTTTGTGTCCCTATTTGGAGTGTTCTTGGCAAAGATACTGGAGTGGTTTGTCCTTTCCTTCACCAGCTCATTTTACAGATGAAGAAACTGAGGCAAAAAGAGTTAGGTGACTTGCCCATGGTCACACAGCTAGTAAATGTCTGAGGCCAGATTTGAACTCACAAAGTGGAGCCTTCCTGACTCTGGGCCGGGTACTCTAGCCACAGGGCCACTTGGCTTCCCTATTAATATTAATAGCTAATGTTATCTCACTTGATTCTCATCCTACCCCTATGAGGCAGGTGCTGCTATTATTATCATCGTAGTTAAAGAAAGTGAGGCTGACAGAGGTTAAGTCACTTGCCCAGAGTCACAGAGTTAGGAAGTATCTGAGGCAGGATTCAAACTCGGGTCTTCCTGACCCCAGTCCCAGTATTCTAGCCACTTAGACCAGCAAATGGTACTTTAAAAAAAAAAAAAAGGGCAATTGGGGCTAAATGACTTGCTCAGGGTTACACAATTAGTGTCTCAGGTCACATTTGAACTCAGGTCCTCCAGATTCCAAGCCCAGCACTCCATCTGAGCCACCTAGCTGCCCCAAAAGGTACTTTTGCTGCTGAAGGATTGATCATTGGTGGGGAAGGAAGGTAGAAAGCGGCTGATTTGAGGGAGAAGTCCTAGAATGGGGCATCATGGGAGCTGATTCCCTCTAGGTTTTTACCGTCCTGGGACAAATCCCTGATGGCCCCACCCTCGTTGTGGCTCAGAATAGAGGCCGCCAGCTGCCCAATGAGTCCATCTGGCTTTTAGCTACTTCAGCTCCTGGCTAGTTCCTGTGGCTCCTTGGCAGCAAGCCGAGTCCATAATGTTCCCCAAATTATCTCTCTGAACACAAGAGAGAGGAAATCATAGAGCTTCTCCTCCCAAGCCAGCAGTGGTATCAGTGTTCGGACTGCTAGATTTTGAGTCAGAAGAGCTGGGTTCAAATCTTGCTTTTTATCACCTATTTTACCTGTGTGATGCTGGATACCTCCCTTCACCCCATGGAGCCTGTTTCCTCATCTGTAAAATGAGGCTCTCACTCCACAGTCCTTCTAACTTCTATAACCCTAGAGATACACTGTGGCAGAATGATGGAAGATCTGGGTTCAAGTCCCACCCCTGACACATCCTGGCTGTATGACCCTTAACTTTCTAGGAATCTTGTTATCGTTTTCAATGGTTTCCAACTCTTTGTGATCCCATAGACTGGAAGCCTGCTAATACTACCCATGAGGTTTTCTTGGCAAAGATACTGGAGTGGTTTGTCATTACCTTCTCCAGTGGATTAAGGCAAACAAAGGTTAAGTGACTTGCCCAGGGTCACACAGTTGGTGAGTGTCTGAGGCTGGATTTGAACTCAGGGCTTCCTGATCCTGGGGCCTGGGAGACCCTGTAAATGAACTTCAGGGGGGGAAGTCCATGAACTTTGGATAGGGGGAAAACTCTTTATTTCAATATAATTTGTTTCCTTCTCAATCCTAAGTGTTTGGGGTTTTTTTTTTGCATACTTAAGAATATTACTCAGAGAAGGCTTCACCAGACAGCCCAAGGGGTCCAGGACACAGATAAGGTTAAGAACTTCTGTTTTTAGATTATAAATTATTCACAGAGAATTTCCAGTGAGTTCTCTATACCAATGAAAGGACAGGTCTGGGCCCTCTCCTTAAGATCCTGGGTGGATGCAAGTATGAAGAGTGCATGGGGAAGAACTCCAGTCCTCAGCATTTTTTTGTTTGTTTGTTTACAGGGCAATGAGGGTTAAGTGACTTGCCCAGGGTCACACAGCTAGTAAATGTCAAGTGTTTGAAGTCACATTTGAACTTAGGTCCTCCTGAATCCAGGACCAATGCTTTATCCACTGCGCCACCTAACTGCCCCTAACAAGCATTTGTTAAGCCCTTACTCTAGATCTGGCTAAGTAGCAGGACACAAGGAAAGGCAAAGTTCCTAGCTTTCAAGAAATTCCCATTCTAATAGGGCAGATGGCATGTTATCTAATTATATATAAGACCTGGGCTCAAGATCTGATATATCCTAGCCAGATGACCCTGGGCAAGTCACCTAGCATCTCTCAGGAAACCCCAAAGTTCAGGGACAGCTGTTGATTTTTTTTTTTTTGCAGGGCAATGAGGGTTAAGTGACTTGCCCAGGGTCACACAGCTAGTAAGTATCAAGTGTCTGAGGCTGGATTTGAACTCAGGTCCTCTTGAATCCAGGGTCAGTGCTTTATCCACTGTGCCACCTAGCTGCCCCTGGGACATCTGTTTCTCTGCACTGATGGGGGGTGGTGGAAAGAAGCCCTTCCCTCTGCCAGTGAAGTCATGTCCTCTCCCAGTCTCCCAAACAAAAGCCCAGGGACTAACAGGCACCAAATAAATGCTGATTGAATTGATCCTACCAAGCTCACAAACTTTTTGTAAGCAAAATGCTGAGGAAACCTTTAATCCTAATATAAATGGGAATTATTCCTGAATCAAGGATAGAGGATAGAGACTAGAGCTGCAATTTCATGGGGATAGGGACCTCCCAGGTAAGGGAAGTCCCTTCAACAACACAGGCTGGCACTTTCTCGGCATCTTATAGCCTCGAGAACTGCCTGGAACATTGAGAAGTTGTGTCTTCTTGCTGGCGGTCAGACACCCAGGATGTTGGACCCAGGTCATCTTCCTGAGTGCCTATACACCAGGACAGGCGGCCTCACCTGACTTAGGGCCTGAGGGCAGGGAGGAGACTGTCCACACAGAAGAGGACTCTGAGAGGTCTTTATTCCCTACAGGTCACCAGCAGTATTCCAGGGGACACAGGCCCATGCAGAGGGCCCCCTGGAACTCAGCCACAGTCTAGTGCATCGGGCAGGCAGGCACTCCATCCGTCTCCTCCCTTCCCCACGAACACGTGGTGCAGGGTGAGGGTGGAGCAGAACAGAGGGCCCACAGATAAGGCCCCACGGAGTGGCCGGGCAGCATTCCACTTAGGGGAGGAAGGAAAGAGGAGAGGAGGCTTCCCCAGGCAGCATGGAGAAGGAGGAGGAGACAGGGAGGGCTAATGAGGCTGAAGGAGGCCAGAGGAGGGAAGGAGAGCTCTCTAGATTGTGCCGGTGGCAAAGAGGATAATGAGGAGAAGTATGATGCCCACAATCACACAGATGAGGATGATCATCTTCACATTTTTCCACCAGAATTTCCGAGCCACCTTCTGTGATGTGGTCTTGAAGTGTTCCGACTGTGGGGGGGAGACAGGGCAAAAATGAATGACGGCTCCGGGGGCCCTCCACCTCCTGAGTTGGGGGCAGAGGGGTGGGCAAAGGGCTTTCTGCACCCTGGCTTGCCCCATCACCACCCCAAACTGCAGCCACAGAGACAAGGGCTCCCTAGGACTTTCTAATCCCTCACTGCTGACTGGGAAGAGGCCCAGGGAGGCAAAGCCTGCCGACTGTTATCTCTCCCCACAATCAGAGGTCTGACTGGCGGTCACAGGCCTGGCCCAAGGTCATTGACACACGGTCTGAGGCCCAGGACTTCATAGGGCTTTGTCCAGCGAGGGATTTACTTTAAGCAGCTGCAAGAAGAGAGACCCGGCTGAGGTCAAGTGAGACCATCAGACAGAACAGTGTAGTGTTTGTGGGCATGAGGACCATCCTTTCTGTCTCTTCCCTTGGTTCACTTTATTTGGGTCATCTCAGCACCTCTTCCCTTCCTGCCCAGCAGCAGTCCTGGAAGGGCCCTGAAGAAGGCTGGGCTCGGACCCACAGACCCCTGCCTAGAAGGGCTCCCAAGAGACAGAGGACCCTTGGCATGGCTGGCACTGAGGTCCTGAGGTTTTACGCGGGTGGGGTTCATCTTGAAAGGGAGGGAAATGTCATGGAGGGGCAGCCTTGTGGAGATGGGCAAAGAGGCAACAGTAGATACTTCATCCCCCTGGCAGAGAGGGCAGGGTTCATGGGCTGACTGTAGGAGAGCCCCATGGTTGCTATGGCACCAACTGGTAAAGCCACTCCTCCTCCTGGCAGCCTCCCTGACTCATGCCCTAGCGACTGGCCCAGAGGTGACCACCCTCATTCACCGTCTCCTAGGCAGTTCCCTCTGTGAGGGCCTGGAAGTGCTCTGTGCGGGGCACCAAGGCCGAAGTCTGGCAGCAAAGGGGCACGTGCGCTGTTTCCCAAGATAGAGAAAGGCAGCTGACCGACCAATATCTCTGTCTCTCTGTGTCTCTCTGTCTGTCTGTCTGTCTCTTCCTCTTTCTGCCTTTTTTCTCTTTCTTTCCTTTCTTCCTCATTCTTTCCCTTCCTTCCCTCCCTCTTTCCCTGTCTGACTCTTCTGTTTCTCTTTCCTCTCTTCGTCTTTCTGTCTCTCCCTTTCCTTCCTCCTTTTTTCTCTCTGCCTTTCTTCTCCTTCTCTGTCTTTCTTTCCTCTCTTCCTCTCTCTCCCTTGCCTTCCTCCTTGTTCTCTTTCTCACTCTCTCCCTTCCCTTCCTCATTCCTTTTCTTTCTTTCTCTCTCCCTCCCTCCCCAACACTTTCCCCTTCCACCCCTTTCTCTCCCACAATCCCCTTCTCCAGTTCATCTCACCGTGGCCTCCAGATCTTCCGTCTTGTTCCTAAGATGGTCCAGGTTTTCTCCCCGAGCCAGGATTCGCTCCACGTTTTGGGTCATGATGTTCTTCACCCCCTCCACCTCATTCTGGAGGCTCCTCACTCTATCGCTCCCACCTCCGCCACTGGCTTCCTCCTGGTAAATGACACAAAGAATGAATGGGGCCAAGTAGAAAAGTTTCTGAAGCCTCTTCCCGGAGTGGGTCAGCTTCCCCGAGTCCTGTCAGTGGTGAGGGATGGGTAGTACTTTGGGATCCTCTTTGCCTCTTTCTCATCTGCCTCTTCTCTTCCTTAGCTACAGATAAGGGACTCTGGAGAATGGCTTCAGATCAGGGGCAACTTCTCCCTGGTGGAATAGAAAACCCTAGAAATACTTATTGGCTGTGCGATTGTAGGCAATTTCTCAGAGTTTGGGTTTTCCCTTCTGTAAAACTGGGATAAAAAGACAGGTACCGGGGCAGCTAGGTGGTGCAGTGGATAGAGCACTGGCCCTGGAGTCAGGAGGACCTGAGTTCAAATCTAGTCTCAGACATTTGACACTTACTAGCTGTGTGACCCTGGGCAAGTCACTTAACCAAGTGCCTCACCCGCCCCCCCCCCCCAAAAGAAAGACAGGTACCACTTCTCTTGTAGATTTTAATTAAAATCAATTCAAAGATTATGCATCTACTGTGTGCAAAGCACTGTGCTAGGTACAAAAAGATTTGAAAAAAAGATAACTCCTTAGACTCAAGGAACTTACACCCTAGGGAGGGGAAGGAAGACAACACAGTAAATACAGAGCATATTAATACAGTAAATAAGGAACAATGCACAATCATTTTAAGAGAGAGAGATGGGGCTGATAACTGGGGAGACGTCATTGAGATGCCTCAGGGAGAAAATGACACTGGAGTTAGGGATTTCTGTGGGTCAGAGGTGAGCCTATCCTGCCCACCTTATCTCAGGAGTCAAGAAATGTATCCCCTACCTATAGTCCTGCCTCCATTAAAGTGTAAGTTCTTTGAGGGCAGGGTCTGTCTTTGGCTTCTTTTTCTATCCCCTTAGTGCTTAGCAAGGTGGGATCAATCAAGTGATCAACACTTACTAAGCTCATCTTCATGAGTTCAAATCCAGCCTCACTTCCAGACACTTCCTAGATATATGACCCTGGGCAAGTCACTTAACCCTGGTTGCCTCAGTTTTTCATCTGTAAAGTGAGCTAGAGAAGGAAATGCAAACGACTCCAGTATCTCTGCCAAGAAAACCCTCAATGGGGTCACGAAGAGTCAGACATGGTTGAAAGGACTGAGCAACAACAACATAGTAGGCACTTAATAAATGTTGATCATTGCTTGTATGCATTCAGCAGGACTCCCAGGCTCCTCAGAAATAGGTCTAGCAGCTCTAAGTTATCACCCTCCCCCCCACTCCATGTCCCCCTTCAATCTTAGCCGTTGAGCCACAAACTTCTGCTTTTTCTGCCCCCACCCCTTAATGGTCCAGGACTTGGGGCCCCTGGGGATGCTGGTAATGACAATCAATAAACTCATGGGGGTATTGGGAGACAAAGGGGGCAGGTCTTTTTGAAGTCCAGCCTGTGGCTTCCAGATACCACATGTGGCATGGGCCAAGCCCTGGCTTGACAATCAGAGGCCTTGGGTTCAAATCCCAGCCTTGATAGTACCTGCTTTCATTTCATCCCCACAACCACTCATTGAGATAGGTGCTATTACTATGCCCATTTTTACAGATGAGGAAACTGAGGCTGATAGTTAAGTGACTTACTCAGGGTCACGCACGGCTATTAAGTGTCTGAGGTCACTTTGAATTCATATTTTCCCAGGCCAGCTCTGTATCCATTATGTCACCTACCTGCCCACAAGTCAGAAGCTAACCCTGGGCAAATCACTTTATATTGGTCAGCCTGCGTTTCTACATCTGTAAAGTGGGGATAAGGGGCAGCTAGGTGTGAAGTGGATAGAGTGCTAGACCTGGAATCGGGAGGGCCTGAGCTCAATTGTGGCCTCAGACACTGGCTGTGTGACCCTGAGCAAGTCACTTAACCCTGTTTACCTCAGTTTCTCATCTGTAAAATAAGCTGGAGAAGGAAATGCAAACCGCTTCAGTATCTGCCAAGAAACCCCCAGATGGGGTCACAGAGTCAGATGAGACTAAAACAACTCAACAACAAGAAAAAAGCGGAGGTAACTATGATAGCTACCTCTCTGGGTGGTGAGGAGAATCAAATGGGATAATGCATACAAAGTGCTTTCTAAATCTCAAGGTGCTATATAATGGATTATTATTATTGCTAGGATTATTATAGGTTAAGTGACCTGCCCCCTCCCCTTCCACACAGCCAGATAAAGCTAAGGGCAAATGTTGGGAGGCTCAGAATTAAGGGACCGCCCCAAGGTCACACGACTAATAGAACAACAATTTGATAGCTAGGGGTAGCCTGAGGCTTTGAGAGATTTAAGTGAAAATGCTTTAAATTTGTCCTTAAAGGGAAGAGGGCCCTTTTCCAAATATGTCCCCCTCTTCCCCAGAAAAGGCAACAATTCCTCCTTTCTCCCCTTCCTCCCCCCATCCCCACCCCCTCCCAAAGCCAGGGTTTGAAATCCTGACATCACACATTCTGAACACAAGTTACACCTTTGAGGAAGTCCAGGCTGATCCCTCCAGACAGAGAGAATAAGGAAGAAGCGCCACTTGCCCCATCCCAACCCATCCAGGCTGGTCTCGAGCTGCTTCTTCTCCCCCGCCCCCCCCAAACCCCGAGGCTTTTGCATTCATAGCAAAACTGAAGAAGAGGGAAGAAGCGGCCTCGACCTCTTGGCAGCCCCATTTCTGCCCAGCTGACACAGCAGGTCGGGGAGAGCCCGGCTCCAAGGGGGCAGCTGGGGCCCATGGGCCTGGAGGAGAGGCCTGGCTGGCTCTAGTCCCTCTCTGGGGAGGTGGGGGGGCCAGGCCGAGCTCTGCTGCAGCCTGGATCGGGGAGTCCTCCTCCTCCTCCACCTCCTCCTCCTCCTCCAGCCTCCACCCCCTCAGGAACCCAGCCAACCATTCCAAGAAGAATTCCTGAGCTTTGGGGCCGGCAGGGAGGTCAGGGAAGTGAAGGCCGGCAGTGGGAGGGAGGGAGGGAGGAGGCGATCAGAGAAGGGATCAGCTGCCCCCCCCCCCCTCCCACCGCTGGGAGGGCCCGGAGCCCCTGAGAACAAAGTAAGTGTCAGAGGCCGGAGCCACCGAGGGCCTTCCCGCCTCCTCCTTCCCCCGAGCCCTCCAGATGATGTCCTGCCTCCCCTTTCCTCTTGAGCCTCCTCCCAGCCCGGTCCCATTCGAGGCCTCCCTCACTCACCATCTCTCCTCCCGTCCAGCTGGGGCCCGTCAACAGCTGGGACGGCAGCAGCAAAAGAACTGGCTCGGCGACTTTGGTGCCGGGGTGCGCTCAACCTACTTCCTGCTTGTCCCAACTTTTAGCCCGCCCTGAGGGCCGAGCTGCGCTGCCGGGGCTGCCGGGACCCGGGCTGCGTCGGGTGGATCTGCGCTCCCGGCCGTCCCAGACTGGGCGGCTCTGCGCGGCACACCTGGATCCACAGGTTACCGTGCGGAGGCGGAGGCGGAGAAGGAGGGGGAGGAGAAGGGGGAGGAGGAGATGGAGGGCCGGGCTGCCCGGGGGCCTCCCCCAGCCTCTCCTCCAGCAGGGCTGGTGCTCGCTTAAAGACGTAGGGCTCCCCCAGCCTTCCCACAACCTGGAGGACCAAATGGGGAGCCAGTCCCTCCTCTGTCCCCCAGCCTCCACCACCCCGAAAAGGGCTCAAGTCATTTTTCTTGGAAACTTTTACAAGTCATAGCCGGAAGGGACTTTAAATAGTCATTTAGGCCAAGTTCCCAAGGCCCAGATGCGGACTAGGTTCAGAAATCACAGGCATCTCCCCCTTTCTGCTATATAATCAAAACCACTTTTTTTGTTTGTTTGTTTTGGCAGATTAGTGAAGGTGGTAGGCCGGGAGCAGGCCCCAGAGGCCTGCAAAGATCGGGGGTTCAAACTCGGCTTCTGACACCTCACCCGGGACAAATCACTTAATCCTTCAGAGTCCCTAGGTTCAAAGACTTCGAATTCCCCTGATGTTGAAAGGGAAAATAACTCTATCTTTATTTTCACTAACAAAAACTAGCATTTCCTTCAACTATTAACAAACATTCTTCCAATAAAGGATCCATAGGCTTCACCAACATACCGATGGGGTCTGGGACTTAAAAAAAAGTGAAGGACCCCTATTCTGAGACTGTAAATGAAAAACGAGTTGCTTGTCGGCACCGGTGGCAGGAGTTTGCACACAAGGAGTACTGTACTCTGCTGAAATAGTATAAATTCGACATTTATTGAGCACCTACTATGTGCCTAAAACTGTGCTGTGATAGGAAAACTAAAGGAAAACAGAGCCTGCCTGAAAAGAGCTTATATCCTAATGGAGGAGCATGGACATGTGTATACAGGTTTATATTTATATAGATTTAGCAAGGTAGAGAGAAGAAATAGGTGTGACAAGGTAGATTTGGGAGTGTGTCAGGAAAGATGTCATGGGGAAGATGCATCTTTTGGGAAGATAGGATTCCTAGAGTCAGGACTGTATCACAGATTTACAACTGGAAGGACTCTTAGAGGTCGGTGAATCCAATTCCCAAATTCAAGGTCACCCGGACAGTGGCAGAACAAGGATCACAAGTCCTGACCCCCAAAAAATTACATCCCAAATTAGAAATTCACTAAATTGTGTGTCAAAGAAGTGTTGCTATGCCTTGCTGTGTGCTTGAGGGTCTTAACAAAATTAAGGTGCCGCTATTTTTAGTACAACGTAGCTGGGAAAAAGAAAAACTCTTGATTTGGGAGTTCAGAGATGTGAGTTCATGAGCTGGGCAACTTTGGGCTAGGTGCTTCACCTCTGTGCCTCAGTTTCTTCTTGTGGCAAAACAATTAGGGGGTTAAGATTAGATTGTTAGTATCATAGTGGCCACCAATCTCAACCCCCTTGTTTCAGGATGAGGAAACTGAAAACATCTCTAAGACCACTTTTAGTTCTAAAATAATCTGTGATTTCTGTTTCTGCCATCTGCAGCTGGGGTTTGGGGTTTTCTGGGAGCTGAGTGTAAGGGTAAGCCTAGTATTTAGGGGCACTTCCAGTGGAGGGAGGGCAACTTGCAAAGCCAAAGGATCTTCACTGGTAAGCCATGTGTGACCAGGACTGGAGAACAGGAATGAGGCTGGGCAGCTGCCTGCACAGCAAACTGGATGGAGCTAGAAATGGGACAAGTGCCGGGGCTCCTTGCTAGACATACCATGCACTCTTTCTCTCTATCTCTCTTTTCCTCTTAGTCTCTGTGATTATAACAGCAGCTCCCTAAAAGAAAGATGATAGTAATTCTGTGACTCACTCCAGGATTACGCCAGGTGACAAGAAATCCTGTCCCAAACACCTTCGGAGAGCCCCCAGTGGCCAGGAGATAGGGGTCCCAAGGGGAGGATTTTTTTTCCATCCCTGGCTCCCTGCCAAGGGAAAAGGCCCTTGCCAGTCTTCCTAGACTTTGTCTCGGTGAGAGAAACAATAGCAAAAAGGCATGAAAGGGGGCAGCTAGGTGGCACAGTGGATAAATCACTGACCCTGGATTTGTGAGGACCTGAGTTCAAATCCAGGCTCAGATACTTGACACTTACTAGCTGTGTGACCCTAGGCAAATCACTTAACCCTCATTGCCCCACCAAAAAAAAAAAAAGAGCATAAAAGGTGAAGCATCCTGTCCCATCTCAGAAGAGAGAAAAGGTTCAGGAAGGATTTCTGCTGCTGAGAAAAACTCATTCCATCCGTTTTGTTTTTGGGGTTTTTTTTGGTGAGGCAATTGGGGTTAAGTGACTTGCCCAGGGTTAAGAGAGATTGAGGGCCAGGCTGCCTGGGGGCCTCCCCCAGCCTCTCCTCCAGCAGGGCTGGTGCTCGATTAAAGACATAGGGCTCCCCCAACCTTCCCCAGCCATCCCACAAGTGTTAAGTGTCTGAGGTCAGATTTGAACCCTGAATCCAGGGCGGGTGCTCTATCTACTGCACCACCTAGCTGCCCCAAATACATTCCGTCTGGATGCTAGGATTCATATTCTCTCTCTCTCTCTCTCTCTCTCTCTGGTTGCCAGGACACCCAGACAGAAGAAGGTAATGGCTAGATGTGCCAACCCTCCTTAGTTAGAATGAATGCGGCCACGCCACACGGTAGGACTGGTGACAACTTAGTATAGAGGTGGGGGGAGGGGTGTGTGACAGGAAATGTCGGCCTGAGCCACCCTGAAAGAGGAGGGGAATACCAAACATACCAGAGCAGGAATTCGACTCAGAATGTGTGAATAGAGGCCAAAGGCTGCCATTGACACTTTGGCACTCGGCCCAGGCTCAGAGGACTTTGGCCTGGTCCCCAAACTTCCCGCATCCAGTCCCTGTCCTTTGTACATTATCACCCTCATCTTCCTCCAGACGGGCACTGTGCAAATGTGATTATGGTCCTGGAAAGGAAAACCTGGGCCCCTCAGGAGCTAAAGGGCTAAGGCAGATGATAAAGACATTGGCTAATTAAATGTACAGTGACCTCAGCACAATGGGGCAGAGGGCAGTAATCGGGAGTAAATGTTTTCGTTGCTCAGTAGGGATTATTAACCTGAGTCTCACCAAACTTGAGTTAAAAAAATATTTCAACAACTGAATTTTTATCTAATCAGTTTCATTATAATACTATTGTCAAAAATTGATGCATTTAAAAACATTGCTCCAAGGAGTCCACCTGTTTGACTTGGGCTTTTTTCCCCTCATCTTAATAGTATTTTATTTTTTTCCAGTTATACTTAAGCTAGAATAGTTTGATTGCAGAGGGCTAAGATACTCTTGGAGAGTTTGCATTTTGAGCATGAAAATCTGCAGCCCACTCCTCATTCAAGGGAATTACCTCCCTCTAAGAGAAAGATCACTTTAGAACATCTAGGAAGGGAAATAAAGACCACTTGTGGGTTTGGGGAAGAAATAGAAGTCAATGAGAGAAGGCAGTATAGTATGACAACTCACAGAAGCAGCCAGGAGGATTCTGGGGTAAATGGTAGGCTTGGTTCCCAGGGCACAAAGGATACAGGTCTAGACAAAAGATAGGCTTAGCAGGGCAGCTAGGTGGCACAGTGGATAAAGCACAGGCCCTGGATTCAGGAGGACCTGAGTTCAAATATGACCTCAGACACTTGACACTTACTAGCTGTGTGACCCTGGGCAAGTCACTTAACCCTCATTGCCATTGCCCTGCAAAAACAACAACAACAAAAAAGATAAGCTTACAAAAGAGAATCTGACCATTAAAAAAAACCAAAACAAACAAAAAAACAAGCCCTGTTGTCCCTGTTTCCATATCTATTTTTTCTTCTTCTTTTTATTGAGGCAATTGGGGTTAAGTGACTTGCCCAGGGTCACACAGCTAGTAAGTGTTAAGTGTCTGAGGCCAGATTTGAACTCAGATACTCCTGAATCCAGGGCTGGTGCTTTATCCATCGCACCACCTAGCTGCCCTCCCCCCTTTTTTTTTTAAAACTTTCTAACAAATACACAAACAAATTCCCACATTGACCATAGCTGAAAATGTATTATTCTGCTTCTCCCCATTGGGAGTCAGGAGGTGGGTAGCCTGCTTCATCCGCCATTCTTGGCTTGCTGTTGTATTGATAGGAGATCTAAGCTGTTTGTCTCAACAGTGTATTTGTTATTGTGTAAACTGTCCCGATCTGATCTAGAGATGTCCCTCTCACTTGGTCTTACATGGACCCTGAGGCCTTCTGATGGCCCAGATTAATCCCGGGCTCTCAGTAAAGGATCCACACCTTACCCTAGCTCCACAAGTAGCCATCTTCCTTGCTCTCTTGAGATTTCACAGAGATGTCCTAGACCCTCCAGGGATGGAACAGGGGAGCACTTGCTTGGGTGGGTTTCACTCCCTCAATCAGGACCGGCTTATTCATAGGCTAATGGGATCATAGATTCAGAGCTAGAAAAGACCTGAGAGCTCATCTAGTCATCTTACAGATGAGGAAACTGAGGCATCAGGCTGCCCTCTCGACTGAACTCTCTCTACCATGCCACAGAAACCTCTTCACTCTGGAAGTTCATTCTCCTCCTGGGCTTCTCGTGCAGGAAGTACTCACTGCCCACAGCTTCTCTCTGGTTGGTTTGTTCCTCCCATCGCCTCCATTTGGAGCAGGATGGCTAAGCCAGTCACATCATCATTCCTCTGTAGTTCTGAATCTCCTTATCTTTCTTTACCCTGCCCCCAACCTCTCCCCACTCCCAGCCCCCTTTACAACTTTCTTTTAGGTATGGTCTTTCCCCCAATAGACTGCATGCTCCTTCAGGGCAGGACAGCTTGTCTGCTTGTGTTTGTGTTTGTATTCCTGGATCGGTCCTTTGGTGACCAAAGAGATTACTTACCAAAGGTAGTACAAGTGGGAAGTCAGGGATGGACAGTGTGTGGTAGGAGCAAGATCTCCACCCCTTCCTTCATGGTTAGTCTACATAATACCTTAAAAGGTATTGGTCTAGTCACTGAAACTTGGTTGGCTCAGGTGGCTAAGGGCTCAGATTGTTGGCATCCATTCCTCATCACCTGAGTACAAAGCAGTCAGGAAGATGTTGATGGAGGGGGCAGAGGGGTGGGTCTGAGATGCTTGGCTCATTGATGGAGCTCACAGGTGTTTCTCAGCTGAATCCACTTGAGGTGTCCTCAATGCCTATGCTTGGTGAATATCCTCCTTCTGCTAAGGCTAGGTAAATGTCCTTTTGTTAACTGTTGAACAGCCTATAATGATCTCATTTTGATCCAGTTTCCAGCCTAAATCATCAGGGTACTGGCTGGAACCAGGCCCGGCCCAGGACAACTGATGGAGTCTTGTAGGATTGAAACATAATGAGTTCATTAAAATTGGAGACTGGCTGTGCAGAAGAAGGCAGCATGTTGGCCTTCCCTCTCTTAGTAGTACCCCTAGACAAGGTGATTTCTGTATTGTGCCCCCCACTCTTCTGGAAGATTAGGGGGCAAACTGCCTGTGGTCATTCAACTAGAACAGAACCCTGTTCCCATGGCCTGTGTCTTTAATAACTGAGCCTTGGGGGCAGCTAGATGGCGAAGTGGATAGAGCACCGGCCCTGGAATCAGGAGTACTTGAGTTTAAATCCGACCTCAGACACTTAACACTTACTAGCTGTGTGACCTTGGGCAAGTCACTTAACCCTAATTGCCTCACTAAAAAAAGAAAAAAAATAAATAACTGAGCCTTGAAGATAATCACAGTAAACTGCTGGGCCTTCCAGCCTGCTCATTTAAACCTTCTATAAGTTCTACTTGGGAATCTCTTGAAAACTGCTTTTTTTCTTCAAAGCAGCCTGCAGGGACTGAATTTGGGGGGATTTAGAGAGAAATGTTCTCCTCATTAGAGAAGGACAGATTCAAAAGAATGAGTTGCTAGGGGCAGCTAGGTGGCGCAGTGGATAAAGCACTGGCCTTGGATTCAGGAGGACCTGAGTTCAAATCCAGACCCAGACACTTGACACTAGCTGTGTGACCCTGGGCAAGTCACTTAACCCTCATTGCCCCACAAAATAAACAAACAAAAAAAAAACAAAACAAAAGAATGAGTTGGATTCTTCCCTGGCTGGGAATAGATGCCTTTGCTTGCAGATGGTCCTCTCCCAAATGCCTGTTGGAGGCCTCCTGGTAAAAGGCCCCTCTTAGCTTTTAGTCCTTCCTATCTGTATAAATATTTGCTTTTGAATGGTTTTGTGGAAACGATAAGACAGCTGAGCCAGCAGCCCTTGGGAGCCCAACCGTCAGAGAATTTAAGCCAAGGCAGATCCCTAGAATTTTAAAATTGTTGAACAGTTATCCTGAAGAAACTGCTTGTTTAGTTTGGTTTTGTTTTGAATGTGGAATCTGAGAGACCAACCACCATTTAGCCATGAGGATTTTGTTCGGTTCTTGGGTGTAAGCTGCTGGAGGAGGCATGTAAAAAAACAATGCTAAACTCTCCCCGGGGCTCCAGAGATTTTTCTGAAATTGGATACGTGGACAAAGGTGCCAGTTGTCCCATATTTAATTAGCTGAGGACAGGCAGGGCCGCTGAGTCAGTTTGAAAAGTTTCCCCTTTCACCCTGAACGGAGGACTGTGAAGACTAACGGTCACTCCCTCCCTGAGGAGCCCCTGAAGAATTCAGAGCAGAAGTCTTAGAAATATTTCCCTAGCCTCAGCAGAAACAGCTACTGCTTCTATATCAGAAATAGAGCGCCTGTGTTGGCCTAGAACATTCCCCGGATTTGTGGCCTTTTGTGTTCTTATGTGTCATCCCCCCCAATCCCAGCCCAGGAGGGCAGAGTCAGGCCCCAGAAAGAGACCTCAGTCATTGGCAAGGCAGGCCTCCCAGCAACATCTTGTTTGGGGGTGTGGGATGGGGCAGGACCAGGCAGTGAGGTGGAACCAAGGCCTGTAGCAGCACTCAGTCAGTGCCAGCTGGGGCATCTGGGCCCAGCAGTAGTGATTACTGTGCCCCAGCCCAGGTGGTAGCTGTTGACCTTGGCAGAGGTGGCATCGGGCACTGGGCCATGGGTTCCAGCCTTAATGGATTGTAGATCAGTTCTCAGCAGCAGCCCTGTGGCAGAATTGTGGGCACTAGTTTGGGTAGTGACAAAAGGCAGCCCCACGGATTACCATGATGTAATGCTGATTGGCCCCTCCCCATTGTTTCCAATGTGACTCCTCCTTAGGAAGGGCTTAGAGGACCAAGGGGTGGCCTTGTGGGGAGGGAACTTCTATTATGGGGACAACAAGGAGAGATGAAAGTGACTGACCAGCTCCTCCACATGAAAGGGGGCAAAGGTTCTGTGTTCCAAATTGCCTCCTCTGTCTCTTCTCCCACACCCAGGGCTCTCTGGGAGGAGGAAGTCCGGGCACACTAAGAGAATGTGATTACAGGGTAATTCTCCCTGACCTGTGATTCAGATCAGTGACTGTCCAGGAAGTATCCTCATCTTTACCTGATGGCCTGATGCTCTTCCTGCTTCTGCTCATAATTTTACATTGAGAGACCTACTGTGAGCTGCTAAGTTTTGCCATTAACTATCAGATACTCCTGATGTTTTAGACCTGGGACTCCATCCTTCCTGGGGTCCTCACGGATCCAGTCATTCTTTCAGGGAAGGGTTACTTTGCTGAGGTTTTTTTTTTAATGTATAAGGTATTTTATTTTTCCATTACATGTAAAGATAGTTCTCAACTTTTGTTTATACGAGCTTTACAATTTCAGATTTTTCTCCCTCCCTCCCCTCCCTCCCCCCTCCCCTAGACAGCAGGTAATCTGATATAGGTTATGTCTATATATCTCTATACATATACATATAGATATAGATTTATACACACACATATATATACACATAATAACATTAATCCTATTTCTGCATTAATCCTGTTACAAGAGAAAAAATCAGAGCAGTGATGCAAAACCTCAAAATAGAAAAAAAAAACAACAGCACCCAAAACAAAAGAAATAATTTGGTTGAATCAGCATCTCTACTCCACAGTTCTTTCTTTCTTTTTTTTTTCTTGGATTTGGAGATCCTCTTCTATCATGAGTTCCTGGAACTCTTCTGTACCATTGCATTGGTGAGAAGAATATAGTCCATCACAGTAGGTCAACACTCAATGTTGATGATACTGTGTACAATGTTCTTCTGGTTCTGCTCATCTCACTCATCATCTTGCTGAGTTTTTGTTAACTTTCTTGTTGTTTTTTTTTTGGGGGGGGGATGAGGCAATTGAGGTTAAGTGACTTGCCCAGGGTCACACAGCTAGTAAGTGTCAAGTGTCTAAGGCTGGATTTGAACTCGGGTCCTCCTGAGTCCAGGGCTGGTGCTCTATCCACTGCACCACCTAGCTGCACCTTTTTCTTAACTTTCTGTTGTAGTTTTTCCTCTTCCTTCAGAGTTCTACTTGTCTCAGGTTTTTTGAATTCCAGAAATCAGAGTATACTGGTCATAGCCCCAAGGTTATTTACATTATTTTTTTTTTTAGTGAGGCAATTGGGGATAAGAGATTTGCCCAGGGTCACACAGCTAGTAAGTGTTAAGTGTCTGAGGCTGGATTTGAACTCAGGTCCTCCTGACTCCAGAGCCGGTGCTCTATCCACACAAGGTTATTTAATTGATAGAAGGTCCCCTAGAACAGATGTCAAGCATGTGACATAAGGGCTGCAGGCAGGCCCACAACACTCCCAAGTGGGACCCCAAGTAGATTCAAGTGTAAGTGGGAAATATTTAACAAAATAAATAAAATGAATAAAACATGGATAATATTGCAGTTTAAAATAAAGTCCAATTTGTTTAACATGATTGTCCATGTATAACCTATAATAGATTGCTGGCTGTCTTAGGAGAGGAGGGAGAGAGGGAGAAAAATTTGGAACTCAAAATCTTACAAAAATGAATATTGAAAACTTATCTAAAATAAAATAAATAAAGTCCTCATGCAACCTGCAGGGATCCTTATATACAGGTTAATAGTTCTACCCCCACTTTCTTTTCTTTCTTTCTTTCTTTCTTTCTTTCTTTCTTTCTTTCTTTCTTTCTTTCTTTCTTTCTTTCTTTCTTTCTTTCTTTCTTTCTTTCTTTCTTTCTTTCTCTTTCTTTTTTTTTTTTGCAGGGCAGTGAGGGTTAAGTGACTTGCCCAGGGTCACACAGCTAGTAAATGTCAAGTGTCTGAGTTCAGATTTGAACTCAGGTCCTCCTGAATCCAGGGCCTGTGCTTTATCCACTGTGCCACCTAGCTGCCCTCAACCCCCACTTTCTGTATGAGTTTGACACTACCTGTCTAGAAAATTTTAAGTACCTTACCCCAAGGGGTGGAATGTGACAGGAACAATAGCTTAATCCCTCCTTCCATGCAGATTAGGCCAATTTTTCCTTTATTATTGAGGCATTCCTTGAAATTTGGGGGCTCAGAGGACGAAGGGCTCAGATTATTGGTATCATTTCCTCATCACCTGAGTATAAAGCAGTCAGGAGGACCTAGAGAAGTTCTTAGATGCTGGGCTGGTGGATCTTGATGGGAGTGTCACTCAGCCAAATGAACTCAAGGTGCCTATCTTTAATTGAATAGCCTCCTATAAATCTTTTTAAACTGTTCAATGACCTATGAGATCTCATTTTGCTTCAATTTGAACCCAAAACACCAGGAGACTGGCCCGATTCAGACCCAGTACTGAACAGGGGGGTTGCCTTTCTAGAAATCCACAGAATGTCTCTCCTTTAGAAGTTCAAGCCATTAATGGGTCTCTGAAGGATGTAGTTAGGAGAATACTGGGGTGTCAGTTGCCTGGGTAGCCAGCTACCTCTCAGGAGGGGGGGAGGGTCTACTTTTTTTTTTTTAGTGAGGCAATTGGGGTTAAGTGACTTGCCCAGGGTCATACAGCTAGTAAGTGTTAAGTGTCTGAGGCCGGATTTGAACTCAGGTACTCCTGACTCCAGGGCCAGTGCTCTATCCACTATGCCACCTAGCTGCCCCTGAACTCCTCTATTGTAAGGGGAGGAATTGGTACAAAGTATGAGACCATGAGCAAAACACTGAACTCATTGATTTAAAAAAAATTGCTTTCTAAGGTTTGCAAAGAGCCTTACCAATATGATCACATTTCATGCATTCGATAAACACTTGTTAAGTTCCTGCTATGTGCCTGACATCGTGCTAAACCGGGGATATGGAAAGAAGCAAAAGGCACCTCCTCTTCAAGCTCCAGCCAGCGACCAGCTACACCGCTAAACGCACCAAGAAGATCGGAATTGTTGGTAAATATGGAACACGATATGGTGCATCCCTCAGAAAAATGGTGAAGAAAATTGAAATTAGCCAGCATGCCAAGTATACCGGCTCCTTCTGTGGCAAGACCAAAATGAAGAGATAGGCTGTGGGTATCTGGCATTGTGGATCCTGTATGAAAACAGTAACTGGTGGTGCATGGACCTACAATACCACCTCTGCAGTTACAGACAAATCCGCCATCAGAAGACTGAAGGAATTGAAAGACCAATAAAATCTTCTCCCCATCAAATATCTGTAGCCCATAGTCCAACAGTAAATGGGTTAATTTATGGAATAATTAAAAAAAAGAAGCAAAAGGCAGTCCCTGCCCTCAAGGAGCTTACAATCTAATCCGATCCTAACAACAACTCTGGGAGGTGGGGTAACCCTATCATGCCCCTTTAATTGATGAAGGAGCTGGGGTGGCAGCAGCGCAATGAGCCAACGGTGGGAGGCCGACTGCAGGACCCCCACCCCATTCCATCCTACCACCTGGCTAGCTGCCCACAGCCCTGAAGAAAGGAGTGGGCAGATTCTGTGCACAAGGGGCCGAAGGGAGATGGAGGGAGAGCCTGGAAGAACAAACGTGAATTCCAAACACGGGGGCACGGGGGAGCCACGGAAGCTGCTAGAGCACAGGAGTGACTCGCTAAGAACCCAGCCTAAGCTAATCTACTCTCGTTGGCCACTAGGGGGAGCCGGAGGCGGGGAGACCCACGAGGCGCGGATCCCCAGCTCCGCCCAGAACTCGCCGGGCGACCTCCATTCAGGGCATCTGTATGAGGGGCTCGGCCTCGCGGAGCTCGGGGGCGGGGTTGCCGGAGGCCGTAAAGCACCAACATTGACCACCGGCTGGGGGCGGGGGGCGGAGCCCGCTCCCTGGAGCCCTTTGCGACATTCCGGGCACTCCTCGCTTTGCGGCTCCTGGGGATGGGGGTGGGGGAGGAGAGTGGTGGCGTGTCTTGGGCCACGACTGGGGAGGCGGGGTTCCCGGGCCTCACCCCTTCTAGTGCGCGTGCGCGGCGCTCGGGGCTACAGCTGTGCTTCCGACGGCAGCAGCGGCCGAGCGCTATCCCCGAGGGATCAGAGAGAAGAGGCCGGAGGCTAGAGTGGCGGCAGCGGTGGCGGGAGAGCATGGAGGCTGAGGCGTCGGCAACGCGAGCCCGTCCTGCCGGAGGTTGCGCCCCCTGCCCGCCTGGGGGAGGCGGGGCCGTGAGGCAGGGGGCAGTGGCTGGGGGGGGGAGAGCCTCTAGAAGGAGGGGTGTCAGGGATTGGGGGAGCCCCAGGAGTAGGGGGGCAGTATTTGGGGGAACCCCCAGGAGAAGGGCCAATGGTCAGGGGGAGTCCCAGGAGAAAGGGGCCAGTGGCCTTCTCCTCCAGGAGAAGGGGGGGCAGGGATTGGGGGAACCCCCAGGAGGAAGGGGGCATTGATTAAGGGAAGATCCCAGGAGGGTCAATGGTTGGGGGAGAATCCCCCAAGAGAAGGGGTACCAGTGATTAGGGGGATCCCCACTTGCATTGGAGGGGCTAATGGTTTGAAGGGGGAGTTCTGCACCAGAATAAGAGAAAGGAGCAATTCCTGGCCTGGAAGTGACCACTGGTTTGAGGGGGAGACCCCTAGGGCAGAAGAGGGATGGTTGGGAGACTAGTATTCTAAAGGGGGAGCTTCCCTTCTCAGGGAGGGGAACCAGTGGTTTGGGGAGACACCCCTGGGCTGGAAGGGGTCAGTGGTTTGAGGGGGACCCTCCTTTGAAAAGAGCCCATTGGGCTGCTTTCCCACCTCCCCCTTTCTGCCCCTCTGGCTGCAGGGCTTCCGCAGAAGAACAAGGCTGGGCAGACCCCAGGCCCCAAGCAGGGCAGCCAAATGACCAGGCTGTTCGGCTTTGAGTGGTCCCAAGTGTCCAGCTGGCAGAGGCTGGTGACCCTCCTAAATCGGCCAACTGACCCTGCAAGCCTTGGAGTCTTTCGGGTACTCTTTGGTGAGTCTGGGTGGAGAGTAGGGGAGCGTGACCATGACCTTCCCTCTACCTATATACCCTTTACCTGTAAGAGAGATCCCCAGGGCCCATGGGGGTCTTGGTGGCTCCGTGTCCAGTGTGCCCTAGTTTGGTGACCAAGAGAACTCTGACCCCAAGGCAAGCAAACAGTGGGAATGTTGGGAAGATTCCCTCTTTGATCTAGGTTAGTAAGTAACTGGGTAGATGGTAGCCTATCTGGACCTCACAGAACGATCTACCCAGAGGAGGCAGGAAAGATTCCTGTAGGTTTTAAATTTTAATCTGCATTTAACAAATACCAAATAAAAGGAGCTTTTCCATATACATAATAGAACATTGTATGTGAGACTCCAAATCTCTATTTTGTATGGCTTTTTTCTTTAAAAATAGATAATAAACTCATCATGTAACTCTGAAAGCTATTTTGCTTGCCTGTGATTCTTTCTGGCCTTCTCCCTGTTTTCTTTTGTGCCCTCTTTCTCCCCTCCACTCTCCTTCTGTTCCATCTTTCCCTTCTATCCTTCCCCATCTCCATCCCTTTCCCTCTGTCATTCTCATTACCCTTCCCTTCCCCTTCCTTTTCCTCCTCTTCCTTTCCATCCTTCCCTTCCCTTTCTTTTCTTCCTTTTTCATCAACTCTAACCCTAGCTCCCTAAGCCTCTTCCTACCTTCCATCGCCCCCATTGAAAAAAATAAAAACCTTGTGACAACTAGGCGACGCTGTCTTTTGTATTTCGAGTCCATTTCTTCTGTCCTGAAGGAATTCCTGTGGTCCGTCAAGTCTGTGCGTTGGCACTGCAGCTGGTCACTGCATTGATCAAAGTTCTGGAGTCTTTCAGAGCTGTTTTTCTTGATCCTGCTGTTAATCGGATAGATTGTTCTCTTGGTTCTGCTCGTTTTACTCTACATCAGGCCATACCAGTCTTCCCAGCTTTGTCTTTTTGTCCTTTCTTAAAAGCACAATAATAGGGGCAGCTAGGTGGCGCAGTGGATAGAGCACTGGCCCTGGATTCAGGAGTACCTGAGTTCAAATCCGGCCTCAGACACTTAACACTTACTAGCTGTGTGACCCTGGGCAAGTCACTTAACCCCAATTGCCTCACCAAAAAAAAAAAAAAAAAGCACAATAATATCCGTTACTTTCATATACCACCATTTGTCCAGACTGGGAAGATTTTCATGACCTGTCCCCCTTAAGAAAGCACAAGACAGCTTGTCCCCAGTCCTTTGCCCCCTGGCCCAGGGGCTAACCTTGGGCATCCAGGCGGGGCAGTGAGTGGAACGTGGGGGCCGGGAGTCAGAAAGACCTGAGTTTGGGTCTGACTTCAGATATGTACTAGCTGTGTGGCCTTGGGCAAGTCACTTAACCTCTGTTTGCCACAGTTTCCTCAAATGTAAAAACAATCTACCTCCCAGGGTGGTCGTGCGGATCAAATGAGATAATAATCGTAAAGCGCCTGGTACATTGTTCGGTTGTGTCCAACTCTTCATGGCTCTGTCTGGCTTTTTCTTGGCAAAGGTACTAGAATGGTTGGCCATTGCCTTTTCCAGATCATTTCACAGATAAGGAAATTGAGACAAACAGGGTGAAATGAGTTGCCCAGGGTCACACAGTAAGTGTCTAAAGCTGGATTTGATCTTTAGGTCTTCCTGACTCCAGGCCTGGTACTGCACCCACCATGTTCCCTAGCTGTCCCTGGCGCATAGTAGGTGCTATATCACTGTTAACAACTATCATTGACCCTACTGAATACCACCTTTCTAGGGCTGCTAATGGTACTGGACATTCCCCAGGAGCGAGGTCTTAGCTTCTTGGACCACAGATACCTGGATGGGCTGGAGGTGTGCCGCTTCCCCTTGATAGATGCTCTGTGTCCACTGCCCCTCGACTGGATGTACCTGGTCTACACCATCATGTTTCTGGGTGAGGACAACGATGGGATGAGGAGTAACAGTAAATGAGTGGGGTAGAGCTAGAACCCGGGCAGCATGCCAAGGCAAGGCGAGGCCTCAAGAGCTCTCCCCTTGACGGGCACGGCCAGTCCTTGGGGTTGATGCTGGTCACGGAGGAGCTGTAGCCTCTTCACACCACCACTCTCCCCCAACACCCCCCTCCCCACACTTTAACCCCAGGGGCCCTGGGCATGATGCTGGGGCTGTGGTACCGCCTGAGCTGCCTTTTGTTCCTGCTGCCCTACTGGTATGTGTTTCTGCTGGACAAGACCTCCTGGAACAACCATTCCTACCTGTACGGACTGTTGGCTTTCCAGCTGTCCTTCATGGATGCCAACCGCTACTGGTACGGGCGGTCCAGGGGGTGGATGGGACAGGACCCACTGGGGATGGTGGGTGGGGGAAGGGCTGGCACCCAAAGTGCACTTCAGACTCTGCTGTGCAAGACAGACTTGCAGATTTGAGCTGCAGTATGAATGGAGAGGCCCCACAGGGACCTAGATCTAGTCACTCTTTGGAGCCCTTCTCAAGAGGAGACTAAGGGCAGCTAGGTGGTGCAGTGGATAAAGCACCAGCCCTGGATTCAGGAGGACCTGAGTTCAATCCGACCTCAGACACTTGACACTTACTAGCTGTGTGACCCTGGGCAAGTCACTTAACCCTCATTGCCCAGCAAAAAAAAAAAAAAAAGAGGAGACTGAGCGTAGATTTGGGTGCCCTCTTCAGATATCTGAAGGGTTGTTCTAGAGGGCAGAAGGGACAGATTTCAGCTCCAGATGAGAGAACTTCTACCTACGGCTGTTCAGCAATAGAATGAGGTCTTTTGAGAGGTAGTGAGCTCCCTGTCCCTGGAAGTCTTCAAGAAGAGGCCCGGTGATGTCAAAGGTTGATGTCCTGGGTGGGACCAGGTCTACGATTTTATGATAAAGAACTCTGGATGCCAGGTTCCCAAGCAGAGAGAAGATGCAGGACAGAGAAAGGGAGAGGATTGAATCTTTGATTTCCTTCTCTGAGCACAGGTCCCTGGATGGCTTAAGAAATCTCTCTAAGAGGAATGCCCACGTCCCGCTTTGGAACTACACAGTCCTGCGTGGACAGGTATGTAGGACTTAGGCCAGCATGCCTGCTGCTCGTGCTCCCATCTCATCACCTTCTGTGGGCCCAGGGATACAGAGGGTCCCTCATGGGCCCTCTTTGTCCCCCCATTTTCTCTCTGTCTCTCCCTCTCTGTGTCTCTCTGTCTCTGTCTCCCTCCCTGCCTCCCCTAAATGAGGATGTGACTCTGCAGCTTGGTCATGTTCAGTGGCTTCCTGAGATAAAATGAAAGCTCTTTTTAGTTTTTTGAAGCTCTACGGGGTCTGGCCTCAGGCTCCCTTCCACCTCACCGGATATCACTCTCCTTCCATGCTCTTTAGTGTAGCCACACTGGCTTCTCTCTGGTCCTCAGGCTTCATCTCCGACCTCCCTGCTTTTGTACGGTCTGGCCCACATGCCTGGAACTCGCTCTCCTCTCATCTCTGCTTCGTAGACCCCCTCTCTTCCTTTAAGTCCTGGCTCCCATCTCATTGTCTGCCTGAAGCCTTTTCTAGTCCATCCCTCCCCTGCCAAACCACCCCCATGCATGCACACCTAACTATGTGGGGTGGGTATGTGTGGGTAGGCAGATTTACATGTGCAGAGGAGAGAAATTCAGTGTGTCTGTATTTGTTTGCTTCTGTACTCAGATTTGTAAACATACAACTGGAGCAGAAGCTCCTAGCAAGCAGGGATTCTTTCCTTCTTTGGACTCATATCTCCAGCATCTGTCACAGGGCCCAGCACATAGGAGGTGCTTAGTAAATACTTATTGATTGATACAGAGACAAAAACACAGTGGCCCCTTTCCTTGAGGGAAGGGGCCCCACATTCCATCAGAATGTATCTACACAGAGAAGTAAATTAGAAATGTCCAAAGTCAGGGGTCCCCTTCCTCTAGGAGATGGCCCTCGCGTGGAAGCGGGAGGCAGCGGTGAGGAGGGAATGCGTTGTACTCATGGGGCACAGGTGTGGGGTGAACCATCCTTTACAGGAAGCAGCAGGCAGGCAAGTTGGGCCAGACTGTGGAATGAGGAATGTGCAGTGAGTCTGGAAGGATACACTGGACCCTGATCGTTCAGGGCCTGAAGAGCCAAGCAGAGCAGCCAGCGGCTCATCTTGGAGGCACGAGGGAGCCACCAAGCCTCTTGAGTGAGGGAGATCCGAGCTTGGATCAGTGCTTTAGCTGTATTGATTAGGCAGCTCTTTGGAAGATGATTGGAGAGAGGAGAGGCCAGAGGCATGGAGACCGGCTGGGAGACTTTCTTTCCTCCCTGCCCAGGGAGGGTAGATCAGATATAGCTTGGTCAGTTTACTCATCTCCTCAAATTCTCCTTCTTTCCTTTGAATGGGGAAGAGATAGTTTTGTGCATCTAGAAGGAAGAACAGGCTATTCCCTGCTGGAAATGAACTCAGAAGCCTTCTGACTGAGCCGTGGTCCTCATTTGTGCTTGGCTCTTGGCTCTTGCATGTGCAGATATTCATTGTGTATTTCATTGCGGGAGTGAAAAAGCTCGATGCGGACTGGATTGGAGGCTACTCTATGGGCTCCCTGTCCCGGCACTGGCTCTTCAGCCCCTTCAAGTGAGTGGGGAGCTGGGTGGAGGGAGTCATGGGCGTGGAGGAAGGCAGTAGAATTCAGCTTCCCTCTAGTCGAGGACAATTGCTGCTACCCTGCATGCTGGCTCCTGTTTTCTTCTGTCTCCTCTTCCTCTTTTTTGTGATGCTGAAATCACTCTTGGGCAAGAATCAGCCATCTCGATTCCTGAAGGTCACCAGTGGGTCCCACCAGACATGGCTGTGGCCATTACTGGCAGGCCTGAGACATAGGGAGGATGGGAGGAAATAACAAGACGCAAGAAAGAGAGATGAGGGGGCAGCTAGGTGGCGCAGTGGATATAACACTGGCCCTGGAGTCAGGAGGACCTGAGTTCAAATCTGAACTCAGACACTTGACACTTACTAGCTGTGTGACCCTGGGCAAGTCACTTAACTCTCATTGTCCTGCCAAAAAAAAAAAAAGAGAGAGAGAGATGATGAAGAGAATGGAGGGAGGGAGATAGAAGAAAAGGGAGGGAGAGGAGAGGGAGAGAGGAGAAGAAAAAGAGGGAGAAAAAGGAAGTGAGAAGGGAGGGAAGGAAGGTGAGAAGAAAGGGAGAGAGGAAGGGAGTGAAGGGAAGGAGGGGAGGGGAGGGAAGGAAGGGAAGGAGGGGAGAGGAGGGAAGGAAGGGAAGAGAAAAAGGGAGGTAGAAGGAAGAGGAAGGGAAAGGAAGGAGGGAGGGGAAGAGAGAAAAAGAGAAGGGGAAGAAAGGGAGAGAAAGAAGGGAAGCAGGGGAGGAGAGAGGGGAATAGGGAAGAAAGAGAGGGAAAGAGGGAGAGAAATAGAGGGAGAAAAGGGAGGAGGGAGAAGAAAAAAGAGAGAGGAGGAGAGAGGGGGAGGGAAAGAAGGAAGGGAGAGAGGGAGAGATGGGGAGAGAGTGTCTCCGACAATTGCCTCCTGTTCCCGGGAGGCTTCTTTGTCCCTGAGCGGCCCAGCACTCCACGGGGATGTGGGTGATCCCCCTCAGCTTCATCTCTGGAGACTGTAAAGCAGAGCCAGGGCTCGCCCGTGTTTTTTCTTCTGCATTTTTGTTCCTGGCTCCATTGTTCCCCAGCTTCCTTTCTCTCCTGCCCTCCTGCTCTGTCTCTCATCAGTGTCTTAGCCCATCTCTTTTCCCTCCCAGCCCCCAGAACACCCTTCATTCTGTTCAGCAGCTTTTGTTCTGATCTGACATCACACATTACCAGTCTGTGGCACATCATGAGCCACTTGGACACGTGTTGTATCACAGAATTTGAGGAAGCCCAGAGGCGTCTGGGTAGGCGGGTGGTTTTTTTTTTTAACGAGTTCCTCTGCCTGTCACTGGGACCTTAATGGCGAAGGCAGAGTGTGGCCTCGGTGGCCTGGAGCCTGCCCCCTCTGTTGGCAGGTTGGTGCTCTCTGAAGGAATGACCAGCCTGCTCGTGGTGCACTGGTGTGGGCTGCTGTTAGACCTCTTGGCCGGGTTCCTGCTATTTTTTGATGTTTCGAGAGCCATCGGCCTTCTCTTTGTCTCCTACTTCCACTGTATGAATTCCCAGCTCTTCAGCATTGGTTAGTGCTTGGGGTCTGAAGTAAACCAGGGATCCTGGGGGTGGATGGACACAGTGACAGCGAGGCATCGTTTGGGGATGGCAGCAGAGGGATTGAATTGGGAAGGAAATGAAGGTCTCTTGGGTGGGCTCTGAGCTGGTTTTGAGTTGGATCCAGGTCCAGAGTTTGGGGGGAGTGACTTGGCATGCCGGCGGGGGGAGAGGCGTCCGACAGAATTCCTTCCTTTATTCTGGTAGGCATGTTCCCCTTCGTCATGTTGGCCAGCAGCCCCCTCTTCTGCTCCCCCGACTGGCCTCGGAGGGTGGCCTCCTGCTGTCCTCAGTGGCTCCGAGGCCTGCTGCCAAGCACGGCTGACGCCCAGCCCAGTCTGTCCTGCGTGTATAAGAGGGGCCGGGCCAAAGGCAGCCCTCGGGCCCGGCTGCGACATCAGCTGGGAGCCGCCTTCACGCTGCTCTATCTACTGGAACAGCTCTTCCTGCCCTACTCCCACTTTATTACTCAGGTACGGGGCAGAGATAGGGATGAGGCAGCAAGAACGGGGCAGGGGCATCGCCCTGGCTCGGCTTGGGAAGGTCGTGTGTGCTCTTGGGCTCCATCTGCCTCTCTCCCTCCTCAGCCCAGGATAGTGGTTCATGTCACAGATTCCCCTCTCCAGGAGTGATTTCCCTGTCATCTCTGCCCAGGGTTATAACAACTGGACCAATGGGCTGTACGGCTACTCATGGGACATGATGGTGCACTCCCGCTCCCACCAGCACGTCAAGATCACCTATCGAGATGGCCGCACTGGGGAGTTAGGCTACCTGAATCCTGGGGTGAGAGACGGCCTCTGAATCCTGAGATCCTTCCCTTTGAGAGCCCCCCTGCACTCCCTGGTCTGGCCCCTCAGCCCCGCCCCACCCTGTGAAAGGAAAAGTATTTGGAGTCTTAAGATTGGGCGGAATTAGGCTGTGAGGATGGAGCACTGAGGTGTGGCTGCATGTGAGCTAGTAATGAGTTGTTGGCTTTGATCCATGGGAGCATGTCCAGAGGAGGGGATCCAGATGATGAGGGGCCATGGAATCCTGTGGTGCGATTCCAGTTGTGAGGGAACTGGGATGGTGCAGCCTGTAAAAGATGAGACTGAGGTGGGATCCAAACACTGTCTCCAGCTATTTTAAGGCCTTTCACGGAGAAGAAGGAATCCAAAGGGCAGAAGGAGAACACAGAGATGGAAATTAGAGGGAGGTAGATTTGGGCTCAGAATGAGGCTTTACTAGTGCACAGAGTCGTGCAGAAAGGACAGGGGCTACTTTGTGAGACATCGAATTCTCTTCAGAGTTGTTCAAACAGATGCTAAATGATGAACCTGCAGGGCTGGGCACCTATTTTAGGTCAAGATTCAGAGACCCCCTCTGACCCTTTCTTTTTAGCTTTAACTTTCTATTCCATTGGCCTTCTGGCCGAGTGGACCGCTGGGGTTCTTGTCAGTCCTTCTTCTTCCTGCAGTATTACTCTTCTCCACGCCAGATTAATGTGTGTGTGTGTGTGTGTGTGTGTGTGTGTGTGTGTGTGTGTGTGTGGCAGGTGTTTACACAGAGTCGCCGATGGAAGGACCATGCGGACATGCTGAAACAGTACGCCTTGTGCCTGAACCGTCTGCTGCCCAGCTACAACGTCTCTGACCCTCAGATCTACTTCGATGTCTGGGTTTCCATCAATGACCGCTTCCAGCAGAGGTGCATGGGGCAGCTCCCAGCAAGCCCACCCATGGGAGGGATGGGAGGACAAGGCCAGGTCTCCCCTTTGTCATCACACCTCATTCTTAGTGTCACAGTATCACCTGCAGGGGGCACTGCAACCTAGAGAGAACTTGAGCATCCTGGAAGGTTGACCCCTGGCCAAGTAGCCCTTGACCTGCCCCTCCACTTGAGCCGAGCGGGCAAGGAGGCAGAGCTTTTCCGGGGCGGGGTGGTTTGCAAAGCCAGGGACTGCTTCTGGAACATAACTCTTTCTGCCCAAAGACTTTTTGACCCTCGAGTGGACATTGTGCAGGCTGCCTGGTCTCCCTTCCGTCCCACGCCCTGGATACAACCCTTGCTGCTGGATCTGTCTCCCTGGAGGGAGAAGTTTCAGGAGATCGAGAGCAGCCTGGACAACCACACTGAGGTGGTCTTCATCGCTGACTTCCCTGGTATGGAAAAGGGCCCGGGGCGGGGGGGAGAGGAGCAGGGCAGGCTGGGTGGAGAAGGGGGCCGGGCTGGGGGAGCAGGGGTGACTAGCCATGGGCTGGGTGTGATCCACTTTGCCTGACAGGGCTGCACCTGGAGAACTTTGTGAGTGAAGACCTGGGCAATACTAGCATCCAGCTGCTGCGGGGGGAGGTGACTGTGGAGCTGGTGGCCGAACAGAGGAATCTCTCTCTTCAGGAAGGGGACAGGGTCCAGGTAGGTAGGACCATTGGAGAAAAGGGCCAGAGGAAAACCGTGTGGGGCCACGTTCTGAGCGTCAAGCCGACAGCACTGCGGCAGAGAGCCTTTGAGGCTTATCGGCCCTTCTCAGGCTTGTGGGGTCACAGGGAGAAGACAGCAGGGAGGCCTGGGGGACGATGCCCACCGCTCCCTCTTTCTCCTTGGTAGTTGCCGGCTGGTGAATATCACAAGGTATACACAGTGTCACCGGGTCCGTCTTGTTACATGTACATCTACGTCAACACCACAGAGCTGGCGTTGGAGCGAGACCTGGCGCGGTTACAGGAACTCAAGGAGAAAGTAGAGAATGGGAGCGGTGAGTAATGAAACCGTGGAGATCTAAGGCTGCCATGAGTCTTTTTCTACCCAGGTTAGCTCAGGTATGAAGCTGCCATTACTTCCTGCTGACTTGGGGTCCGAGGCAGGGGATCTCTGCTTAGTGTGTTGTTAAGGACCCCAGAATGTGGATGGTGAACACTCTCTGAGGCCAAGCAGGACTGATTCTATGGAGCACAGTAGGCACTGTGCTAGGTACTTTACAGAGGTTGTCTCATTGGACCCTCACAGCCACCCTGGGAGAAAGTGCTATTCTCATTTTATATTTGAGGAAACTGAGGCAGAGAGTGGTCACTGGTCAAGGGTCGCATAGGCAGCATGTGAGGACGACTCTGGCTGTTGAGGGACTGACTCCAGCTGCTGATAGGGATAGCTCTGCTGGCCACCCCAATGACTTTTTTTTTTTTTTTTGGTGAGGCAGTTGGGGTTAAGTGACTTGCCCAAGGTCACACAGGTAGTACGTGTCAAGGGTCTGAGGCCGGATTTGAACTCAGGTCCTCCTGAATCCAGGGCTGGTGCTTTATCCACTGTGCCACCTAGCTGCCCCCCCCCCCAAATGACTTTTTGGTCTGCTTTTCCCTGGACAGAATCAGGACCTCTGCCCCCAGAGCTGCGCCCCATTCTGGAGGGGGAAGTTAAAGGCGGACCTGAGTTAACTCCTCTAGTTCAGACCTTCTTGCGTCGACAGCAGCGTCTCCAGGAAATCCAGAGGCGGCGCAGTGCCCCTTTCTATGAAAGGCTATCCCGCTTCCTGCTTCGAAAGCTCTACATCTTCCGCCGAAGGTCAGAGCCACCCCCTGCACCCCATCTTGCCCTGAGTTTGCTGTGTTGGGGTAGCCCTGGGATGGTAGTTGCACAGAAGGGACTGGGAGTGGGGTCAGAACCTTTGCTGTGGCCAGTGGGGCCTCTCCTGGCCCCCTATACACATTGTTCACAACCTGTTCCAAGACCTACCAAGCCTCCTGAGGGTGCTGAGGTGCAAGCTTGCTCACTTACAAGGTTTTCAAACCCCTCTCTTCCCAGCTTCCTGATGACTTGTATCTCTCTCCGCAATCTGATCCTGGGGCGCCCCTCCTTGGAACAGCTGGCCCAGGAGGTGACCTATGCAAACCTTCGGCCCTTTGAGTCACCAGCAGAATCCGACCCTTCAATGCCTGATTCCTCGGACGCTAACGCTGATTCCACTGAGTCAAGCCACACACCCATACGCTCGGAGCTCTGAGTTGTCAAGGCCCCTGGGTTTGGACGATAAGTACCAAGCACAGAACGAATCAGTACTTGAGAAATCTGTATAGAATATTTTTCAAATTTTTTTTTTTTAAATAAGTTCTCTTGTCCATGCCTTTTATTCCAGTTAGCATCAAGGACAGCCAGTCCAGGCAGCCAGTGTTAGAACTCATCTCCCATTCCTTCTGACAGGGGCAAGGTCTCAGCAGACTGATGTGTTACTGACTTCTTTCTCTACTCTTCTGCTTCATTAGGATGGGTTCAAAAAGCAGCTCTCTTGGCAGTTGGAGCCAATGTGTGACTCACTGCACTCGCTAATCCCTGCCTAGTGTTTTCCTAGGGGCCCCTGGCTGGCTCTACATAGGCCTGACCCTACTTGGTCACTGACATCAGCAGCCAAAGCAGGTCTTTCTTCTCCAGTGCCCAGCAGATAAGCCTTATCCCAGTTGCTGTGAATAGTTACCGGGAAAACCTTTTCACCGTCCTAATTTTAGGATTTATATTCCCCAGGCTGACATTCTTTCCCACACCAACCAGATAATAGGGAGAAAGGGGAGGCTGTGTCCTACATCAGCACCCCACCCCTACCTCCATACCAGTCTCTTGCACACTAGGGGGACAAAGCCAGAAACGTGGTCCCATGCCCCAAGAAACATGTTCCAACCAGGGCTAATGTACAGAATGGACCGAGTCAAACAGAGCAGCATCGGGCTGTTCTGTTCAGCTTTCTGGGGCTTACTGTTGTGCAGCGGGAGCCTTACTGACTTCCTAAGGGGCGCCTGGATTGTTCAGGTGAGCTTTTGGAGCAGAGCCACCAGAAGCAGCAATGCACAGCACTCGGGGAAAACTAGAAATAAAGCTGTGCTTCCCAGCAACCTGAACCATGGCCTTTGCTTGTGGACTAGACAGGGCCCTTTACAGGTACTGTTTGTTTCTCTGCCTAGAGATAGCCAGGAGGTGCACAGGATAGAGTTCAAAGTCAGCCTTGGGGACCAGCTTCTGGGCAAGTTACAGCTAACATCTCCTGCAGTTTCCTCCACTGGAAAATGGGCATAACTCTAAATGGTATGTCCTGGAGTGTGTAAAGCATGCAGCAAGGGCAGAGCCTGGTACAGGGCAAGTTCGCTTCTTTGCTTTTTCCTATTATTTCCCCAGGGAATATAGCTTACCATCCTATCAGTGCCAGGACTTATCTAACAGTGAACTTTCAGCAGTCCTGTCCTCACTGTCCACCTTCCTCTCCAGCATCCCCAGCCCTGTCCTTTGGAAGAGCCTGGACTCCTGCCCTCATCAACAAAAAAGTTAACCTGTCATTTAAAATGTCTTCCTGGTATAGCCAAGCAGGCCTAAGGTCAAATTTAGGGGTACGAGAGTAGTATGCCAGTGCCCTTGTTAGGAAAAATGAAACTGAGGGGCCTTTTCATAGCAAGGGATAAAAGGGGTCTACAGAAGCAGGGAGTGGTGGAAGTGGCGCCTACAGGGTGTCAGCTCCAGGGGAGCATGAACAGCCAGGTTCAATGAAACAGGCTGTCACATTGTGACCACCTGCTGCTACAGGCCGTGTCTCTGAGCCTCCTTCCTGGGCACCTGTGGCAACACAAGGGGCTCCTTTCTATTGGCCCTTGAAGAGTTGGTTACTCCTGAGACATCTACCACCTTGCTTGGTGGGAGCTGCCTCCCACATGACTGGGGGCTTCTTTATTTAAAACCGCACCCCCCTTTTCATATTGATTCGGACTCCTTGTGAAGCCCTCACAAGCGCCCTCAGATCCAAGGTGTTCAGAATACCCTAACCATTCCTTACCTTACAGTTGTAAAGCAAGATAGAAAAGTCTCCATGATCTGACAGAACCTGCCTGCACTCATTGTATAATGTGCAAGCCTCACCTGGTGCTCCAGGTGCAAAGGTATGCCCGTGTACCTTTGCAGTTTCCAATGGGCAGCAGAACAAGCAATCTTCACAAACTAAACAAGCTACCATTTGATACCACAGATCACATGCTTTCAGGCTCACCAGGCTGACCTTTTCTTTTTTTTAAATGCCTCAGGTTCAATGAACTATCCATTACATTAAGTCTCACCACAGCATCTCCTTGCTAAAGGGAAGGGGCAGAGACAAGAACTGCCATATTCGGACCTCAATGAGTACACCAAGTGAAATTTAGCGATCCTTTATAAAGTCCTGGACAGTTCACAAAGTTTCCAACACTATTGTAATTTAAGATTGTCCTACAGTTCTTTTCTAGTAGGGAAGATTAACACACAGGGCTTGCAGTTTTCCTGTTGTCATAGAACTGGAATCGATCAAAATAAGGTTAATGCCTAATCAGATTTCATTAATTAATTTTCATTAATTAGTGGCACTGGGCCATTCCACTTTATAGAATGCTGCCACAACCTGCCTTTCATTTTAAACTTCCCCACCCCCACCCCCAACACTACAACTGATCAAATGCAAAATCCCCGTAAATAAAACGCTTCTGGTCAGAGGTATAAAGGGCTTTGGGGCCAATTTCCTCCTCACGCAGCCTGAGGTGCACCTTGCACCTCATCTCCCAATGCTCCTTACCATCCCATCCCTGACACTAGATAACTAAGAGCTGGGTTAACTAACTAGTAAGGCACAGGAACCAGGCCACTCACTTCCTTCCCTAAATTTGCTGTAGGAACTAGTCTTTAGTGACTTGTTTGCTCAAAGGTAAAGGAAGCACTATAGAGTAGGGCAGCTCAGCATTTCGGACTATAGTGGACCAAGCGTATCTTCTAGGCATCAAGACTATCCCATCTTCTCAGTAGTGAATGGACACAGTGGTAGTAAGGTAGAACCTAGCATTTTATTTAGATCTTCATTAAACTGTTGGAATTGAGAACCAGACATACGTAATAAACCTCCAAAAAATAGATCCTGAAAGGCACTTTCTGCTTAGGGCAGCAGCCATGGACTAGGCATGTAAACAAGCTGGCTTCTCTGTACCACACCAGCCAAGTCAGCTTCCTCCATGGCCAGCTGCTCCAGCTCTGCCCTCCCTTCTGTTAACACCAGCCAGACCCCCTTGTAGGTGTAACCCAAGGTTCTTCTGTAGGACACCTTGGCCTACCTGGGAATGCTGGAAACATGTCAAAGGAATCATGGTGTCAAGGATTTTTTTTTTTAAAAGCTGCCCTCTGAGGTGATAGCTTCTCTGTACTCACGCCACACCCCAGAATACAATAAATAAGCAATTAGAAAATGTTCAAGTATGAAGGGATTTCCTTCTCCTCCCCGCCAAAAGCATTGCTCTCTGAAGGAAGCTGGTTTCTCTGTATCTACACCAGCTGCTCAGAAAGCTCATTGGACCTGGTTTTGAAAATAAAACAAAGTTAAAAACCCTGGGAGGAGTTCTTGTGCAGTGTGGAATACTCAGTCTTTCTTATAAAGAAAAAGTTAACCGGTACCAAAGTGTGCAACCTACAGACCCTCAGATACCGCCCTGTGACTTCTCTGTATGACATCACAAGGCTGCCAAGTGCCCGCTTAACTAGAGCTAGGAGTTGGTGAGGTTTGGCTAGTGCTGAAACCATGCATAGGATTGGTTTACTAAATAAAAACCTTATTACGTACGTCCTCCAAAAGACAGCCGAGTGGAGAGATTTTAAGATTTGGTGCCAGGAGATGGTCATTAAGAGCATAAGCACCAGAAGGTGGTTCAACTAGTAACTGCCTTTTTCATGAAGTCAGGCTAGAGCTCCAACTGGAACTTGCGTTACATGCAAGATTGATCTGGTAGGGAACACTCCCTGACAAAAAGCTACATAATTAGAAGTGGATCGGGTTACAGGGAGGATGGGGGAAGGCTTCACATTCATAATAGAGCTCAAGACATTACAAAATCATGCTGACAGGGCGGTGGCATTGTTGGACAGAGGCTATAAATGGAACTACAATTACTTGACGTGCACATTACAAGGACATTTTTCAGCATTTGATGGGAGAGTCAATGCAGTTAAGATTTTGGGGATGGGTGGTGGGACACAGAGGTTCAGTCTTAAAGCATCATTTACTAGACAGTGCTGTCTGCTCATCTCTAGGCAGTTACATGGATCACCTATGCTCACTAAATCCATTATAATGGTGAGCAAAACACCAGGGACAGAATAGCAGAGCCCAACTTACAGTCCCCACAAAAACTAAAATCAGATCATTGGACAAGAGTGACTGCAACTGATCAAGAGCTGAAAGAGGACAGGAGAAGTTTAGGGAGAAGGGCCCTTTCCCTCAGAGCTTGAAGGCTTCTCTGTAACCTACGCCAACAAGTCTGGGGAAAAAAGCCTAACACTTTCAATATTTAAGCTTTCTGGGCACTTCCCATGGGAAGCTGTCCCTACCAAAGTGGCCATAGGCTGCAGTCCTCTGATAAATGGGCTTCTTCAGATCCAGATCCCTGGAATATACAAGTCCATAACTTAATATGTAGCATTCAATTAAATAAAAGCAAAATAATCAGTAAGACTCATTTTCAAGAGTTCTGGCAAATGAGAAGTTCAGTTCTCTGGGGAAAGCTAGGAAGAAAATGTAGGGAAGAAGGGTCACATCCCTGAGGTCCAATCTCCTCGCACCTTGTTAAGGACAGGCACTTACTTTCCAGCTTTCAGATTAAAAGTAACTACAAATCTTGTTCCAGTCACTGGCTCAACAGATCTGAAAGCTTGTCACCATCCTGAGAAACTTCAAGGTTCAAAGCTCATTTGAGAATCCGATACTTACCACCCCCCTAAGGTACAGACAGGAACCATCCCAGCGCTCCACTTGGCTGGAAACATTAATGGTTTTCTGCTCTTTAATTAAGCCTTGTTTCCCCCCCACCCCCACCCCCCCAAAGGCTGAGGAAGGCAGCTACAAAAATGCACAGCAACTCCAATTCAAATCCAGGATTTCTTGGGGCTCAATTCAGCCAACCAGGTTCTGCACTGATTTTCATTGGTAACGATTTTGGAAATTAAAAGAGGCAACCCTCTAACCTTTCACAGTCTTTGAAATCTATTATGACTGACGAAAACTTAGAAAAGCTATCAGGATGGAAGGGCTGCTTGTGTTTTTTCTCATCTGTCTCCATACTTAGACCATAGGTTTTTATGCTTAAAAGAATCTGAAAAATCCCCCCATTTAATTCTGGCTAGTGACATGCATTACCATCTTTACCTGACAATGACCCCAGGGCGGAGGTCAAAGTTCTTCTTCACAATATCCAGGAGCTCTCTTTCACTCTTCTGAGAGGTGCCATAATGGAAAATGGAGATGGACAACGGATGGGAAACACCAATAGCGTAAGAAACCTATAAGCAACGATAAGTGAATACTCAGTCATCAAAATTCTGGTTTGATCAGTCACCACCCAAACTGCATAGTGCCTGATGAACACAGATTTGTTTAATCCTTATAACCACTTGACATATCATTAGGCCTGGAAAAACCTACTTCAGTTCCAGGAATACATACCTGAACAAGTACCCTGCGACACAGACCACCTTTAACCAGGGATTTTGCCACCCAACGGGCAGCATAAGCAGCTGAACGGTCCACCTTAGTATAATCTTTTCCCGAGAAAGCACCACCTCCATGAGCACCCCAACCACCATAGGTATCCACGATGATCTTCCGTCCAGTCAGACCAGCATCACCCTGCAAGTACAGCTTCTTTTAGAGAGTTGATTCATAAAAACAAAAAACCAAACCATAAAAGACCTAAAAACCCTTATCAACATCCGAGAGAACCCATACTAATGAAATCACATCTCACGTTGGAGAACACAAAATTAGCAGATAAAACCCTACAACTGTTTTACCTGAGGTCCACCAATGACAAATCTGCCACTAGGTTGTAGATGGTAAATTGTATCTTCATCCAAGTACTTTGCAGGTACAACAGCTTTGATCACCTTTTCCTTTAGAGCATCCCTCATTTCATCAACACATACATCTTCATCATGTTGAACAGATATCACAATTGTATGGACCCTTATAGGGAGAACAGCACCACGATCCTGCATATACTGCACAGTGACCTAAGAGATATAGGATAGACATAAGGACATTAGAGAGAAAACAGATTTCCCACTAGCTTTTACCAAGAATTGTAATATAGCATTATATAGCAGACAAGTGAACTAGTAAAACTGGACAACCCAGGGCAGCCAAGTGGCGCAGTGGATAGAGCACCAGCCCTGGATTCAGGAGGACCTGAGTTCAAATCCAGCCTCACTTACTAGCTGTGTGACCCTAGGCAAGTCACTTAATTGCCTCATCCAAAAACAAAAAACCTGAACACCTAAGCCAACACCACCCTCATTTTTCTATTTGGTTAACTGTCAGCTATTCCCTATCCCCATCCCCTTATATTTATAACATTATTTTAATAGTTTTGCCTTTCATCATTGGCTTTACATGGCACCCAGATCATTACTCACTTGGGTTTTGGAATCTGGGCGTAACCAAGGCAAAGTTCCATTTCGCCGTAATTCAGCAAGTTTGGCATTGAGCTTATGAGCTAACACAATAGTTAGGGGCATGCACTCTTCGGTTTCATCAGTAGCATAACCAAACATCAATCCCTGTGGAAGAGAACTCATGAAACCTGAACTGCTCAAAAATGACACTGGAAGAGTAATTTTTAAAGAGATTACTACTGACCCACCCCCCCAACCATATAAACAAAGTACCTGGTCTCCTGCACCAATATCTTCTTCATTTCGATCTAGATGAACCCCTTGGGCAATGTCTGGTGACTGCTGCTCCAAGGCTACCAGAACATTGCAAGTCTTGTAATCAAACCCTGTAAGCAGTTGAATACATGTTTAAATTCAGTACAACAGGAAAATAAAAAGCAAGGACAGCAGCCCCATCCTGTTGAGTTAGTTACCCAACATACAAGGATGTCATCACTATTTTTTCAAATGTATGCAGATTGCAGATGTCATGATTGATAAAATGCAAACTCATCTAGGAGCATTATGTATCTAGAGTATGACAACTATAATAGAGGATTTTTGGGGGGGCTTTAGAGTACAAGTTCAGGGATATTTGGGGGGTAAAATGCTGTTGTAAAGGATTGGGAAACATCAAAATGGCATATTTATCATATAAATATGCCAAGAAATTCAAAGCTAAAAGGACAAAGATCAAAGCTAATAACTATCCAGAATACAATAGGGATGGTTCTAGTGGTTCCAAGGTTATCAACTCAAAAACCCACCTTTAGAAGAATCATCATAGCCCACATGTTTAATTGTTTCCCTAACCACTTTCTGATAGTCAACAGCAGCTCTGGATGTGATTTCACCAGCAAGTAGTATCATTCCAGTCTTAGCAACTGTTTCTAATGGAAAAAATAATAAAGTCAAGCATCAATCAACAAATTCACACTGCAATGTAAGCTTAGCAACTAATATTCCTTATCACTTACCACAAGCAACTTTGGCATCAGGGTCCTGCTGAAGGTGAGCATCAAGGACTGCATCACTAATCTGATCACATATTTTATCTAGAAAGAATAATTCAGACCTCATTAAAACCTACAATTTTTTGCTACTTCTAATCTTCACAGGCTATTTAACATAAGGGGAAAAAATGTGTCACTAGATCCATGGATCTACCAAAAGCAATTTGCCTGAATTGAAACTGATTAGGTACTCAAAATTTGAAAACCTGACACCATGATCTGAATATAGCTCTACCTTAAAAGAATATAATCTATTTATATGCCTTTGAAATGTCTTAATAGGCATATTTAGACTATTAGAAGGTCTCAGTCCCACAGCTAATATAGTTAACTGGCCACTTTCTCTAATTTACAGAATACTAGACCAAGTTCTTCAGAGTAATTTTTATTATTGCAAAAGTCCAAAATGTGTTTCTTTGGAAGGAAGGTGGAGGTTATTCGTGAATTTCAGAAACAAAGTGGCAGTATCTTCTGAACAGCACAACTACAAAAGCACACTGTTGCCTAAGTTACAAAAATCCCAACAGTTATTTAGTATTAGTTCCTACTAGAGACAATAGCTCTTTGTTTCCATTTTAGCTTCATATTCAAAGATTGCTTTGAAAATATTCAAAGGATGGAGTTTTCAACTCCAATTTCCCCACAACTTAGTTTAAAAAACCGAGCACTCGTTCTCCTGGAAGCATGGTTTAAGCTGGGTATTTGACTCTCCCAAACTATTTCGGTTTCACGGAATTGCTCTTGTTTAGCACGTGCTCGGCTCGGTGCCGCAACCACTGCTGGATACAAAGAGTCGGTGCCCGCTCCAGGGGGAGCCCCCAGGACAGGGAGCTCGGCAGCTCCTCCGGGTAGATCTGCACGGAGAGCTCCAGGGACCCCAGGGCCGCTTCCCGAGATCAGGACCCACCCCCACCCCACCCCCCCCCCCCCCCGGTGACAGCCGGAGAGAAGGTCTAGGCCGGGCTCAGATTCCCTCATTTGACAGGTAGAGGTGGCCGTGACCGCGCCCCCCCACGGGGCTGGGCATGCTCAGGCGGTTGCCAGCGCCTTGGGGGTCCTAGAGGAGCCACACGACCCCGCACCGAGGCTTTGCAGCGCGTCAAGGACCCGGGCCGGGCCCCGTTTCTGGGGTCCCCGAACAAAGGGGTCCAGGAGCACCGGCCGGCTTCTGGGCCGGGGTCCCTTTGCTTTTGTTCCCGGCTTCTCCCCCCATCATGGCGCCCGGACAAAGGCCTGGAGAGGAGGGGCGCGGGCCGGCTCCACCGGACTCCCGGCCGCCCCGGGAAGGAGCCTCCCTCCCAAAAAGGGGCGCCCCAGCAGGCGGGGTTGCATTTACAGAGGGCCGCTGTCCGTCAGTCCGGCCTTCCGGGAGGGTCTCGGGAGAACCGGCTCGGGCTCGGCATCCCCTTGGGCAGGGCCCCCCACGGCCGTCCCCCCCACCCCCCTCCCCCGGCCCGCGGTGCCACACGCGGCGGGCACGTGGTTGCGGCTGCAATGCGGGGCGCGCGCCCCCGCGGGGTGGGCACGCGCCTCCACCGCGGGCGGGGGCTCCCGCGCCCGGCACAGCCTGACGGGCCGGGCCGAGGACGTTGGGTCTGCACACTCTGTTACCTTCGCCTGAAGCCCCCCCCCCCCGCCTTTTCCTTCGGGGTTTCTGGAATTTTCCGGATACCGGGGCGCGCGGCCGGGGCGGGGCTGCGGGGGGGAGGGGCGCCGGCGGGGTGGGGGAGGGGCGGCCACGCGCTCGCACCGGCAGCCGCGGCGCCCGGAGCTTCCCGCCAGACCCCGGGGGGAACGCCGGTAACCAAGGCCTCCGCCTCCTGACTGAACTCGCCCCCTCCGCCGGGCTCCGGGCCGGCCCCACACGTCCCCTCAACTCACCGGGGTGCCCTTCTCCCACAGACTCCGAAGTGAAGAGGAAGGTGCCTTCCTCGATGAAGGTCTCGTCGAAGCCGTTGAGTTGTCCGTTCATAGCTGCGGCAGGGAGAGGGGCGCCAGGCAAAGGGAGACAGACGGAGGGTGCGCGGAGGGCGGCGAGGACGTGAGCAGGCTACCGAACTAGCGCGAGCCTCAGGACTCGAACCAGATGATCCTCTCCGTGGCGCAGGCAGAACGAGGCGCCGGGCGGTGCTCCGCCCTATTTATAGCCGCGCTGAGGCTCTCGCCCCTCCTCGGCCTCGCCCCCTTCCGCCGCGCGCCAATGCGCCACCCGGCGGGGGAGGGGGCGGGGGAGCGGGGCCGCGGACGAAACCACTCGGCGAAACAGGGGGGGAGGGAAATGCAGATTGGGACTATGCTCTTCTCCCTCCCCCCCATCTTGGGAGCTTTGCTCCCCCGAAGTAAGGCAAGTGAGGAATGGAAACTCGAAGGTGTGTCTCCGCTCCAAGAGTCCAGGAGGGAAGACGATGGGAGGCAGAGGCCTGTAGCGTCCTCCCCCCTTCTGAAGAGTTGGACTGCGCTGCTGGCGGTTAGCGGAGCCCTCCCTCCTCGCGCCGCCGCGCGTCCTGTTACGTCACGCCGGAGGCTCTCCGGGGGCCGAGAGGTTTTGTCGTAGTCGTCGTTGTCCGTCCTTCTGGGGTCGTTTCAGTCCAAACCTCCCCCTGCGAGCCCCCCGGCCGGGGCTGGGCCCGGCTCCCGAGGCTCGGCCGGAGCGCGGGGAGGGGGTGTGGGTGCGTGGTTACGCTCATCCCTCGGCCCGCCCTCGGCTGCGTGGGCATAGCCCGGGCCTGGACCGCCGCCCTCCGGGGCCTCGCGTGGCGTGGGGCCGCCCCCCAGCCCGCGCCTCCAGCCGTTGACGTAGCCGAGGAGAAATGGAAAATGCCTCGAGGGCCCGGCCCGCCTCCCTTTTCTTTCCCTAATTAATCAATTAGTCGGTTGAGTCCGGCCGGCTTTCGGAGTGGAGAAGCGGATTAATCCGAGCCTGCGGCGCCGGTATTAGCGCCGGGGCTGGGGCGTCCGGGTTCGCGTGGCCCTCTCCCTCTCCTCTCGCCCTCTCCGCCTTTGTTAAGGGATCAAGGCTAGGCGCTAACGGAGCCGCCGGCGGCCTGCCGTTTAGGCCTTTTGCCCCGCGCACACAGTAGGCGCTCAATTAATGCTGGTCGGATTTCATTGGGGAAACATTTGCTGGGCCGTAGCCGGAGAAGGGCCGGCAGTCGCGGCGCCGTCGCGGGGGTCCCAGCCTCGCCCACCAGTGCCCGGGAATGCCCTTCTAGGAGGGGGTCCGCAGAGGATCCAGAGCCCACGCACCATGTTCTTCTAAAGTGTGTGCCCGTAACCTGTTTGGGAACGTGGGCAGCTGCCCCGCTGTGAGGGGTCACGGATAGAGAAGGAGGGCAAAGGGACGGGAGAGAGTTTATATGATTGGTGTCGTTATTTTGGCACCCCGGGGAGCTGCGAGATGGGGGGGGGGGGAGAGAAGCAGCCACCGAGGAGGCCTCCGGAGGCTGGTGATCTATCAGGCTTGTTCCATGAAGCTTCGCGGCCAAGGCCGAGGGCCGGCTGCTCGGGAAACCTTGGGCCCGGGTCGGTCCATCCCAGGCACTTAGTCAGAGTCACATGGGGAGCAGAACCTCCTAGCTCCTGGGGTGGCCGAGGCTACAGAAGCAAAGCAAGCATGGCCCGCATCGCTCTCGGAGCTGAGTCATGCTGGTCCTGTAAATGGGCTGCCCGTGCTTTAGGCCAGGGAGGTGAGTGGCATGACCGGCAGCCCCCCTCTTCCACATGACCCAGAGGTTTAGGTGCATTCTGAGAAGTAATCCTCTCAATAGCGAAGCCGACTGACGGAAGACAGGAAAGAGGTGGGATCGCACCTTGTAATCTCCGCTTGGGCCATAAGAGCTTATTATAAAACACCAGCAACCTTAGGTCAGGTTTGGTGACTATTTCAGGAGACTTTAGGACTGTCTTGGGGGGTTGGAAACAGGTTAAACAAAGAATAGATACATTTCCTGCTCTCCTAATACTCTCCTCTGCTGACACATTGCTGTGGATACACAGAAGAGAACAGCAACAAATGGTCATCACAAAATGGATACAGTATATAAACATGAAGGATCGCCTCCAAACAAACGCACCTACCGATTCATGCGTAACATTAATATTGGACTCTTGAGGGTTCTTTCATTGGTGGCAAGTTTTAGAGAGCTGGATAATACCAAAAAGAAAAGATGATGAGGATGGAGATCTGGAAAGTTATGTCAAAAGATAGGGAAAGAGGAAAAGGGAAGAGACATGACTAAAAATCATCGACAACACGTCCTGATTGTCTAGGTTATAGGCTACCCATAAACAGAAGAGTTTAACTGAGAGCAAATGACTTTTATTAAGGAAAACATTTTTGCTAACCTCATTAGGACTGTGCCTGTTGTGTCAGATAGGCCAACCAGGATAAAAGTTATAATCATATTATTTAACATTTAATGGGAGCTGATGGCATGCCAGATGATGAAAAGAACAAGATAAGATCACTGGCTGGAGGCTCCCATTCTCAACTAGAAAACAGCCAGGACACAAAGCATCAGGCTGTTCTTAATGGGGGAGGCGGATGGCCTAGCTAACAATGATAGGCTATCACCAGGTCCTATCAGACTGGTGGTCCAGCAAAACCTTTCTGAAAGGTATGACAAAAGGGATTTTTTTTCCCCAAGAGGGAGAAATAGTTGATTTGGCAGGTCTTTCATATAGAAATATTGTGTGGAAGAATGTATGAATTGAGAGTAAGAAAATAGATGAAAGATAAATGAGATGAACCAAAGTAAAGGAGAGGAAGGTAATTGAGAAACAGAAAAGAATGTTTCCTAGTTAATATTTGTGTTAATAACTTTTATAAAAGAAAGACATGTCAAAATGTATTCATTCTCAAACTGGATTAAATATGCATATGGCTTTTGGGAGAGGATCCTGTCAAGCTCCCTTTCACCTGCTATACCTGAACTACCAATCTCCCACCCTGGATAACACCCAACATCATCTTTTCCTACTCCCAGTCCTGGTAGCTGGAAAAGTCCCATAATTGTGCTGATTGCTCTCAATACAAATTCATGCTATCCGACCAGCTGGGCCCTCCCTATTTCTCAACAATCCTTTTATTCATCTCTAGTTGACTCCCTTTGCACTGCTATAAGAATATCTTCATGGAGAAAGGCCTAGTTTAACTGGTAATAAAAATAGGAATTTGCCTCCCTTCTTCCCAAGCTGGAAACATTTTTATTTCCTCCCCCCACCCCCCCACCCCCAAGCCTGTAATACAGAGAAGATTACCCTTCTCCTTGGGAGACAAAAATAATACTAAGGGAGAATGAAAGAGGAACAGGTGTTATGAAATTGGTCAATGCTCCTGGTCAGGGTAAGGCATCTACTAACCATTTGGTCAGTTTGAATATATCCAATCCTCACCTCAGATTTTGATTTGAGAACTTTCATCTGTCACACCTTACTGTTCTTAGATTGACCGATGCAATTTGGTGTATGAAGCCAGAAACTGGACTCAATGCTAATGGATCTGTGATCTCCTTGAGAGAGGGATTAATTCCCTCTGATCATATAGACTGTAACTTATCCAGGGCTGCCTTACCTGTGGACTCTTTGTCCTTGCCCTTCTATAAGCTGGTCACAGCAAATCCACTCAACATGCCATGAATCTTGCTTGCATTCCTTTGTCATTTCAATACCAGTGGGGTGTACTCGATGTTCATCAGTTATGAGCACGATGTGTCAAAAACAATGCCATAATAAATTTTGGTATGCTTTTTTTTGAGGGGCAGAATCTAGGCAGGTGGGTCAGCAGGGAGTTTTTCTCATGTCTACTATAAACTACAAGAACATATCCCTGCAGAGGATACCCTAAATAAACATAAAATAGATTATTAATTAGAGTGTATTGTGACACTTTGGCTTCCCCTCCCCCCCCCCAATATTCCTGAACTTTATATGAGGCTTTACTAGATAAGACCCTACCAGATAAAGTTGTATGCCTGTTTAAGATAAGAGGCTCTTCGGAAGCCATGTTATGCACAAGAGACCAATGTGTATTATGAGTGATAACTTATTGGTTAACCCTTAACTAGACAGGCCCTTCTTTTCCTTGCTTGCAATCAGCTCTCATCCACATCCTATAGGTTCTCAATACTTCAAAACACAAATATTTCTTCTAGTGACATTCCATATTCTCCCCCTCTCCAGTGTGTCCCTGGGCCTAGATAACAGAAGTTTAGGCCTTAGGACATTCCTTTCCAGTGCCAGTTATACATTTCTTATAACAGCATTTCCAATCCTCAAATTTTCCTTAAACTGCTAGTCATGCCTCTGCTTTTCAATCTCAACAGATGACCTTGCCTCATATTTTATCTTTTATCAATAAGAATTGATAGAATTTTTATTTACCCCACCTCTGCTTTGAGTCTACTAATTTCCTTTTTACTGACAAATTCCCCCCCCCCAAAAGTAGGTAGCTAGGTGGTGCAGTGTATAAAGTGCTGGATTTAAGAGTTGAGAAGACTAGAGTTCAATTCCTGCTTGAGCTGTGTGATCCTGGGCAAATTGCTCTGTCTCAATTTACTTATCTGTAAAATGGTCATATGCCTACCTCCCAGGTAACCAAATGAGACAACATATGCAAAGTGCTATGCAAACTTTATTTTATTTTTTTGTATTTTCTTTATTTTTTCCATTATATGTAAAGATAGTTCTCAACTTTTGTTTATACAAGCTTTCCAATTTCAGATTTTTCTCCCTCCCTCCCCTCCCTCCCCCCCTTCCCTAGACAGCAGGTAATCTGATATAGGTTATATATATGTATGTGTATATATACATATATATAATAGCATTAAACATATTTCTGCATTAGTCATGTCATAAGAGAAAAATCAGAGCAATGAGGAAAAACCTCAAAATAGAAAAACAACAGCACCTGAAACAAAAGAAATAGTATGGTTCATTCAGCATCTATACTCCACAGTTTTTTTCCCCCCCTGGATTTGGAGATCCTCCTCCATCATGAGTTCCCTGGAACCCTTCTGTATCATTGCATTGGTGAGAAGAATATAGTCCATCACAGTAGGTCAACACACAATGTTGATGATACTGTGTACAATGGCTTTGCAAATTGTAAAGCATTATATAAATATTATTATTATTACCAATTCTCATCCACTTGCAATCAGACTTCTGCTCCTACCACTCTATACTACAACTGCTCTTTCAATCACCTAATTAAGTGCTTTTCTTAGCACCATATTCCTTCAACCCTTTTCTGCAGTTGATACCTTTTGATCTTGAAATTCTCTCCTCTTATTATTGTGATAATTAGAACAATTAGTTTAGCAAGTTGACCAGTGCTTTGTCCCAAAGGCCTGCATCTTCGAGATGTTCTTACCTGTGGACTCACTATGTGAGTCCTTCCCCATCCCAGTGGATGCATGGCCATGCAGTACTACTCTCTGGGTAACTGGCCACTCCCTTCTCCTCTCAGAACATCATTTTGTAGTTAGACTGTCTTCTGCCTCCCTGTGCCCTTCCACCAAAGATCTTTTGGGGTTTTTGCACTAGGTGAAAGGATTTATCAAGATTCCGGTGAAAACTATTCTCTGATTCTCTTCCTACTACTCTGTTTACTTTTTCTGTTTCCTTCCTTGAGTCTCTGTCCTCCCACTCATTAAATGCAGGCATTTCCCTAGGCTCTTGTGAATTCCTTAGGCAAGGTGTAAATTGCTTTTGTCCAGAGTTGCACCATAGATTTAGCCTTTCTTCTGGTTTGAATTCAAGTTCATGACTAATTTATGTACCTCACTTTTACCCTTGAATTTAGCCTTTAAGACACATTTTCAGGGATTTAGGGAGAGAAATTCATGGGATTCAGGTCCCTGAAGAAGGTTTAAGCATCCATATAATTTCTCCAAGGAAATATGCAACTTTCCGAGGAGAGACTACTATGTCACCATATGGAAATTCAGACTGACAGTCAAATGCAGAAATATGCAGTAGGTCCTGCATGGAGGCCTCCAGAAAATGACATACTTCTTTCTGGAAATAGGAAGCCTTTGAGAGAGCCTTGTGTGTTGAGGAACCATCATAGGGTGCTGAAAAGAGAAGTAAGATTGGGGGTGGTGACAGAGGCAGTGGATGCTGGGTAATGTGGTGGCAGTGAAGAATTCCTGGACCAAGCTCGGAGCTACAGTAATTCTATTAGTAGCAAATGACCATGACTAAGGTTGACATATAAGCAGCTGGAAGTACCTAAGCCAGTACAGGGAGCTGCAAGGCTATGTTGAAAGGAAACAAGTTGCAAGCTATAGAATTCAGGTGGTAGATTGGTGGGACTCTAAGGGCAGTGGCAGCCGCCGTGGCAAAGGCCAGAAACCAGGAGGGAGACAAGTAAAACAGAGCTGCCCAGAATTGGTTCACCAGTATTCCCAAGTACTGAGACTTCCCTCAGGCTTTGCCAATTACTGTTCTGAAGACTGAGAGGGAACCATCCTGTTGGGGCAAGGGTGGTAAGAAATGATGTCCATCTGGAGATGAGATACATTTCCTGCTGTTTCACTAACTGGATTGGGATTCTAGTCTCTTCTTTACTATCCTGAATAAATATTCTCTTTAAATGCTGATTGGAAACTTCAAGTAGTTTGAAGGAGGGTAGTCTATCACCTGAAAGGAAAAGTTAATTTAAGCCATATTATGGTTTCCCCAAAGAGAGAATTGGAGGCAAGGGAAGGATTAGGAGAGCCACAGAGAGATTATAGGAAATATTCTTAATTATTGATAATCTGACAAACTGAGCTTGTGTTAATGTGAATCCAGAGCTAAGGTAATGAGTCACAGTAATGAATCTTTTGTATTATGTTTCTTTGTACTTATATACTTCTTCTTGACTATTAGATTCTAAGATGGCAAGCCACATAGCCTTATTTATCTGTGTGCCCCCTCCTCAGCATATAGTTCTGTGCTTTGGACTTACCAAGTGTTCAATGAATGTTGGATTTGTTATGGAGCTTTGGATGCTTATTCTGACTTGTCTTAGAATTGTTCATGTAAAATTTACTTTGTGTGGAAAAACACTAAGTACCTACTATGTGCTAGGCACTTTGCCAAGTGTTTTCTAAATATTATTTCATTTGATTCTCACAACTCTGTGAGGTAGGTGCTATCATTATCTCCGTTTTACAGTTGAGGAAACTGAGGCAGAGGTTAGATGACTTGCCCAGGGTATCCCATAGGTAGTAAATGTCTGAGGGAAGATTAGAATTTAGGTCTTCCTAATTCCAGGCTCAGCACTCTACCTAATGCACCACCTAGAGCAAAGAAAAGACTGAAAAATATTATATGTACAAATCTAGAACTTGGTTACAATTGGGCTTTTTTTGTGTGTGGGGCGGCAGGGGGGTTAAATGACTTGCCCAGGGTCACCCAGCTAGTAAGTGTCAAGTGTCTGAGGCTGGATTTGAACTCAGGTCCTCCTGAATCCAAGGCCGGTGCTTTATCCACTGAGCCACCTAGCTGTCCCCTGTGCTTGCTTTTAGAAAAAAAGCTGAAACTTGTCTTAGTTGTATTTTGACTCAGAATGGAAAGTAATCAGGTTGCCACACCAGGGTGTGGAAAAGAGATCAGGAGGAATAACTGAGGCTATGAAAATCAGAGAATTAAGCTATGCTTATTTTTCCCCGATACTATGGGATACTCTGAATGCTGCCACCAGGACTGCCTTTCCAAACAGGTAGAGTTGGAGACTAACTAGATGACCTGATTTAAAAGGGGTTGGTTATTCCTACTCCTTCATTTTTCCTACTGGCCTGATATTCTGCCATTAGAAATTAACTGCTGTGGGTCTTAAATACTTGATATCTCTAAAAAAAAACCAAACCAAAAACCAAGATAAGCACTCAATGGGGAGGAAGGTGAGGGAAGAGAACAACTAAAGAGCCTTCACTTCCTCCATAGTTATGCTCATGATTGGTCTTGGCAGGTGTCGTGCCTGGCCCCTCTATTTGAGTTATAATGCAATGAAATTGCCATAAAATGACTGCAATGACATTTTGTTTGTTTGTTCATTTGTTTTTTTGTTTGTTTAGTGAGGCAATTGGGGTTAAGTGACTTGCCCAGGGTCACACAGCTAGTAAGTGTTGGAGGCTGGATTTGAACTCAGGTCCTCCTGAATCCAGGGCCGGTGCCTTATCCACTGTGCCATCTAGCTGCCCCATGCAATGACATTTTTACACCCTTTATTTCAACACCTATGGGATTGCTTTACAATCCATTCCTGTCTTATTCAGAGAATACTCAAAAAATGAACCAACCTCATGATGTTGCTTCTGTAGGAGTCGGTGCCATAGAGGCAAAAACTTGACCTGAATCACGGAGGGGTCTCTAGAAAGTTTGCCTATGATAAATCCCTCATTCTACTCCACAGCAAAGTGTCTAAGTACGAGAAACCTTCACTATTATCATGATGTCAACAGACTTAGTTCTTTTGCGTTTGTGTCTAGATATATAGCTGTGTGTCTATAAACACATTAAAGGGTCATTGCTAACTAGTAATTAAGGTTAATAGGGAAATAAGAAATGGCTTTGTTGTCACTTCTTGGAGAGATGCAAGAGAACCAACTTATTGCATCATAGAATGTTATAGTTAGAAAGGTCTGGAGATCATCCAGTTGAACACTTACCCATAGGATACACCCCATCTATAAGATCCTACCAAATGCTCATCCTATCTCCATTTGAAGACCCTCATAGTAAACTGTCCTCACTACTCCCAGGCAACCAACTTCATTTTTGTATAGTTCTAATTGTTAGGAAGATTTGCCTCCCTGTTTATGGAGCTGAGGTTTATCTTCCTGCAACTTCTGCCCACAGGTCCTAGTACTGCCCTGAGGCTAAGCAGAAAAACAAAGCATTTAACTAATGAGATCCCTTCAAATAATTGAAAACTTTCATGTTCACTCTAACTCTTCCCTTGTCCAGGCAAAAGCTCCCTCATTCCTTTAATGTGGGGGTTCTTAACCTGTGGTCCATGAACTACTTTTTTGGTTTTTTGGGTTTTTTTGATAAGGCAGTTGGAGTTAAGTGACTTGCCCAGGGTCACCCAGCTAGTAAGTGTCAAGTGTCTGAGGCCGGATTTGAACTCAGGTCCTCCTGACTCCAGGTCTGGTAGTCTATCCACTGCACCATGTAACTGCCCCATGAACTTCTTTTTATAAAGAACATTCAATTTCAATATAATTTTGCATTCCACTTCCATTCCGCCCCCTCCTCCCCCAACCAAATCTTGCATGCAATGTAGGGTTCCTTCTTCCAGCCCTGATGTCTTTTAGAACATTCTCTACTAATTGAATTGTGCATGTGGTGACACTGTGTCCAGATAGAATTTATGGACAGGGAAGGTAAATCAACAATAATAATTCACATTTCTATAGCACTTAGAAAAGGACAAAGTGATTTCCTCATATTCATCCCCTGAGGTAGATGCTGCAAATTATGTCCCATAATCCTTTGAATCCTCCATTCTAGCAGTGACAGCCCGTGCCTTTGATCATGTCTCAAGCCAAGGGACCAGCACCCTGAAAGTGTTAATACAACGCACATTTCCATGTGTATATATGGTTGAACATTAGTCTTAAGAATCCTGAGTTTTCAGTATGGTTTACTAAACCACTCTGACTTCTAAGATAATTCTCCCTTTGCTTTACTTGGATTAGCCACAAATCTGAAGAGCAACTCCAGCTGCACTTTGGAACATCCCCCTTTGATTTGATTGGACTCATAGAGATTACCTTACTTGATTAAAAAAAAAATTAAATGTTAAGCTTAGGAGGGAGAATCCCCGAGGAAAATCTGTCAGGGATTACGTGGATGCAATTTTTAATTAGATTCTCATAGTAGCTTGCCAGATGTTTGCTAAGTTATATTTTAAGTTCTTGTTCTTGATTGATACAAGGGTCCATTTGTGGAACAAGTCCCTAGGGAAGAGAGGGGCTGCCAAGACAGCAGGAATCCTGGTTACATAGAACTTTCCCAGGAGCCCTGACAGCTGTTGGCCAAGGTCTTTTATTTTTTTTTATTTGTGTGTGTGTGTGTGTGTGTGTGTGTGTGTGTGTGTATGTTTTGTTGTTGTTGTTGTTGTTGTTGTTTTGGTGAGGCAATTGGGGTTAAGTGACTTGCCCAGGGTCACACAGCTAGTAAGTGTTAAGTGTCTGAGGCTGGATTTGAACTCAGGTACTCCTGACTCCAGGGCTGGTGCTCTATCCACTGCGCCACCTAGCTGCCCCTTGGCCAAGGTCCTTTAGAAACTCTCAGTGTCTGGATATGATTGTGTGTGACTGGCTTCAGTGACAATGTGGCAAACCAACTGCCCCCATGTGACCTCCCCCCTTCTCAGCACTGCTTCTTTCCCCTTTTCCTCCAATCCAAGCCCTATCAATAAATTGTGAATGGTCTTATTTAGGTGAGTCCTTAATGCAATAAAATAATGCAACTCCACATTGCTAGTAATAAGTAATCCTTAAAGGACTATGTGGCTCTATGGGAAGATGACTCCAGGACTCTCAAGCTTTTTCTCTTTTGCTTCTCTTTCCCAGTCAGAGATAGTTTCTTCCTCTGAGCTGCCAGATCACCCCTCTTTTACCTTTCTAATTGCACTTTCAATTTTTATATTATCCTTATTTGTACATGTGCAGGCTTCCAAAGAGTTCCACGAAGATAAGAGACTATGGTTTATTAATCTTTGTATACTTAAATCATCTGTATCACCTAACACAGTGCCTTGAACATGGAGGGGCTCAGTACATATTTGTTTTTTGGGTTTTTTAGGGGGAGGGGCATGTTTTGGTGGGGCAGTGAGGGTTAAGTGACTTGCCCAGGGTCACACAGCTAGTAAGTGTCAAGTGTCTGAGGCTGGATTTGAACTCAGGTCCTCCTGAATCCAGGCCTGGTGCTTTATCCACTTTGCCACCTAGCTGCCCCTACATATTTGTTAAATGAATGGATTGATGGAATTATATTTGTCCATCATACACATTTGGTTCTAGTATATATTTGCTTATATTTAAATGGTGTCTAAGATATTGTTTCTTATATTAAATATATACACACCTATGCAGACACACAGAAAGAGAAAGAAAGGAAAAAAAGAAAAGGAAGGAAGGAAGAAAATGGAATCCTGGAAATATAAGATGTATCTTTATGATTTGCATTTTGATGATTTGATGATTTGCTATATCACACTTATTTCCCAGGAAAACATAAGATAAAATTAGTTCCAAGAGTTGTTGTTATGCTTGTTAGCATCTTCTTTGATGGGCTAGAGGAGATAACTTGATCTGGAGGTTTTACAAATCTTCTCGTATTCTCGTCTGGTCTGGTCTGGTCTGGTCGACTGGGTTGCATTCCAAGGGGCTTGTGTGTATATTATTGGGAAGAAAGGTTCATCCATCATGGGCTCCTGAAGTAGGATCTGCCCTTTGTCTTTCCTTTGGATTTTTCATAACTATAAATATGTTCTAAAGAAATCTGGCAAATTTTGGAAACCAAATAGTGATGACATCAACGCAGCTGTCTCAAAGTACACTTCCAGCTTCTGATAGTAAAGTATGGAAAATGGGAGGTATAAAGAAATCAGTAAAAATTACTATTAAAAGCCTGTGCATACAAAGTTATCAAAATTGTTCTGTTTTGTGTAAGGAACATGGAACCTTTAACAAAATAGCTCTGGACACTGTGTAACATTTTGTGAACAGAAGCCATTTGTTGCCAGTGGCAACAGATTTTGGAGTAAACAAGCCAAATAATTAGAACTGTTGTCCCTGGGTTTTCCCTACTTCTTTTTTTATATAATAAAAGTATTTTCTTATTTTCAAGTTACATGTAAAGATGGTTTTCAATGTTTTTTATAATATTTTGAGTTTTCAAAATTTTCTCCCTCCTTTCCTTCCCTCCTTCCTCTCCAAGACAGAAAGCAATCTGACAAAGGTGTAATCACATTAAACATATTTCTGCATTAGTCATGTTGTGAAAGAAGAATCAGAACAAAAGAGAAAAACCTCAAAAAAGAAAAAAACATTAACAACAAAAGTAGAAACAGTATGGTTCAATCTGAATTCAGATTCCACATTTCTTTTTTTCTGGATGTGGAGAACATATTCCATCATGAGTTCTTTGGAATTATATTGAATCATTGTATTTCTGAGAAGAGCCAAGTCTATCACAGTTGATCATCACACAATGTTGCTGTTACAGTGTACAATGTTCTCCTGGTTCTGCTCACTTCACTCAGCATCAGTCCACTTAAGTCTTTCTAGGTTTTTCTGAAATCTGCCTCCTCATCCTTCCCTACTTCTTCACTCCTCTCTAGATTCTGCTTCTGATTTTCTGGACTCCTTTCTTCACCATGTCAAAGAAGCCTTCTCAGCCTGGAAAACACTTTTGCCCCTTCCTCTGATTGGTCAGTCCCTTCCAGAACCTCCATTTTAAGGAAGGGTGAAGGCCAGCCACGTTCACCTCTTCATTGCTCTCTGGGATCCACTCTTGAGACTTCTTTCCCCACCATGACCTCAGTGCCTTGAGGACTGGGACTAACTTTTTGCTTGTACTTGTATTTCCAGAACTCAGTACAATGCTTGGCACCTAGTAAGTGATTAATAAATGCTTCTTGCTTTGACTTGGGCCCAAGAAGCTAGAGCACTCTACCCTCTTCGTCTCTACTAGGGGCCATCTCCTCTAGATTCACTTGTTACCATCCCACCCTGGTGACCCAAGAAAATTTGCTCAAAGATTATATTTGGCTCATTTCTAGGGTTCCCAAAGAGGGGGTAGGGTACAAAGGTACTCACTGTACAGAATTAACCAGGTAGTGGCTTTTATTTATTTCCTCTACACAAAAGAAATGACTAATACACACAAAACCGACAAGTGCCCATTGACACATTAAAGAAGGATTCATTAACTTATAACTGCTATTATATTCAGTGCACATTGGCAGAAACTTAAACAAGGAGCAATAATAACCATGTTACAATCTCCCTGGAGGTTGAGACTTAAACCTCAGAACACAAAGAAATTTGAAAGATTGCCAATTAGACATTTTGAATTTCACCTTATGGTCTCCCTCAAAATTCATGTTTTCCAGTAAGCCAGGTCAGGGATTTGGCTTATCCTCTGGCTGCTGGTTAACTTCTCCAAGGGTAGAAACTTCCTTTACTGCCTTTAAACTTCAACCAATTATCTCAAGTTCTTCAGCTTCTTGAACTCACAAGGTTATTTCAATGACTGAACTTGTACATCTCAGAATCATGGCTTAGTCACCTGTATTCAGGAAAGGAAATACAAATGAGAAAAAATGCACCCAGTGTCCACAAAGGACCTACTACAGCTGTCGTGAGGGAGTAGTTGACATGTGGCCAGGATAGAGGAAACGGGGAGGGCCCTCATGGAAGAGGCCCAAATGATCCTGATGTGATGTGAAGTTGGGAAGAACATCTGAGGGCAGCTGACTCCTTTTAGAAGTTCTACTGAGTCAGCATCTCTTTCAATTCAGTGAATGAATGAATGAATGAATGAATGAATGAATGAATGAATGGTTTCATCATTCCTAGGGCACAGAATCACCCATGGCCAGCTGAGAGCAAGTAGGGGCTTCTTTAGCTCCCATATGGCCAAGTGCTGAGTTAACATAAATTGTCAGGGAGAAGCAAGCAGAGAGCCTTCTGCTCATCCTGTGACATAGATGTTCTCTATACCTGCATGTGGTGAATGGAATAATGTTAACTGAAGACAGAGAAAATGCAGAGCCATTCAATTTACTTCATTGTCTAGTTTTCTTTGCCAAGGAGAATGATCAGTGGGCTGGAAAGGACAGAACAAAATTGGCTAAAAGCAAGTTGGTACCTGAAATATGCAGGAAGATAGTAAGAGAACTCCTAAGCTTGCCCTTGATAAGTTCAAGTCACCTGAGCCAAATAAATTGCATCTCCAGGCACTGAGAGAACCAGCAAATGGGATTGCTGAGACCCTGTCAGTGATTTTCTTTTTTTTTTTTCCTTTTTTTTTTGCGGGGCAATGGGGGTTAAGTGACTTGCCCAGGGTCACACAGCTAGTAAGTGTCAAGTGTCTGAGGCTGGATTTGAACTCAGGTACTCCTGAATCCAGGGCCAGTGCTTTATCCACTGAGCCACCTAGCTGCCCCAGTGATTTTCAAAAGAGCATGGCAACTTGGAGAGGTTCTGTATAACTGGAGAAAGACAAAGATCCAATTTGCTAGTAAAGGGAGAGAATAGAGTTGGCAAATCCTATGCCATGGAGCTTGATTTGGATTCCCGGCAAAGAACTAGAATATGTTACTAAAGGGATGATTAGTGAATATCTAGAAAAGGAGAGGTAACCACAAAGAGCTAGCTGCTGCTGTTTGTCCTTTGGTCCCGAAGAGGACCATGACATGGGGGTTTTGTCATGACTTGCCATGAATTGGATGTAAGGGAGGGAGGGCTGTGCAAGGTCACCAGCCTCACTCTTTCCTCCACAATGTCTGGTTTCATTAAACACAGATCACATCCAAGCAAGGTCCTGAAGAGCCATTCAATTCACAATAAGTCCAACAGACTTGTATAACACACAATAATAGTATTTACAGAGCATTTTAAGGTTTGCAAAGCACTTTACAGGTACCTCATTTGATCCTGGGAGGCAGGTGCTATATTATGCTCATTTTACAGATGAGGACACTGAAGCAGACAGAGGTTAAGGGACTTGTCCAGGGTCACACAGCTCATAAGTGTTGGTGGCTAGATTTGAACTTGGGTTTTCATGATTCTATGCCCAGCATTCTATTGACTCCACCAAAACATCTATTATGTTCAAAGCATTGCACTAGGACCTGGAACATAAAATCGTAAAATAAAAAATAATCTATGTCCTCAAGGAAATTACTGGGTATATACAACATGTAAATAGATAAGCAAGAGGAAGAGATGATGAAATAATCTCATCATTCAGTAGAGATGTAGAAGACTTCAGATGTAGTTATTGTTCAGTTCTTTCATTCACGTTCAACTATTTGTGACCCTGTTTGGGGTTTTCTTGGCTAGGATGCTGGAGTGGTTTACTATTTCCTTCTCCAGCTCATTTTATAGATGAGGAAAGCAGAGCAAACAGGGTTAAGTGACTTGCCCTGGGTCACACAACTATTAAGTGTCTGAGAGCAGATTTGAATTTAGGAAGATGAATCTTCCTCAGGGCAGCTAGGTGGCACAGTGGATAGAGCACTGACCCTGGAGTCAGGAGTACCTACCTGAGTTCAAATCCGGCCTCAGACACTTAACACTTACTAGCTATGTGACCCTGGGCAAGTCACTTAACCCCAATTGCCTCACTAAAAAAAAAAAAAAGAAAGAAAGAAAAAAGAGAAACTTGAGGAGACTTGTACAAATGGATATAAAGTGAAGAACTCAGTAATGTAAGTGGAAACAATATTAAAAAGTAGCTGAATTCAGATTAAATGCAAAGATCATAATTAATTCCAGAGGAGAAATAGCAAACATGCCTTCTTCTTTTCTGTAGTTGGGGAAGACTATGGATGCTGAATATTGCATATGCTGACAGACATAGCATAATCGGACACAGTGGATAGAGCACCGGCCCTGGAGCCAGGAAGACCTGAGTTCAAATTTGACCTCAGACACTCATTAGCTGTGTGACCCTGGGCAAGTGACTTCACCCTGTTGGCCTCAGTTTCCTCAACTGTAAAATGATCTGGAGAAGGAAATGGTGAACCACACTTCTGTCTCTGCCAAAAAAACTCCAAATGGGATCATGAATGTTCAGCAATGAGGTTCTGAGACACAGGTGTACAGAGTAAACTATTTTTTTTTTTTTTTTTTTTTTTTTAGTGAGGCAATTGGGGTTAAGTGACTTGCCTAGGGTCACACAGCTAGTAAGTGTTAAGTGTCTGAGGCCGGATTTGAACTCAGGTACTCCTGACTCCAGGGCCGGTGCTCTATCCACTGTGCCATCTAGCTGCCCCTCAGAGTAAACTATTAAAGCATTTCTTCTCTCAAATGACATACTTTGCAAAACTTTGGATCAACAATAAATATTTTAAAAGGTATTTCCCCGTGCACAGAAGGACAGCAAGTATCTTTTGGCAGAGAAGAGTAACAATGACTTTTTATGTTTTTCTTTCCAGAGAAGCACCAACCGTCACTACCTAGAAACTTTGAAAATCACATCCCATGGGGCAGCTAGGTGGCACAGTGGAAAGAGCACTGGCCTTGGATTCAGGAGGACTTGAGTTCAAATCTGGCCTCATACACTTAACACTTACTAGCTGTGTGACCCTGGGCAAGTCACTGAAACCAATTGCCTCACAAAAAAAAAAAAAAAAAGGAAAATCACATCCCATGGGAGTTGGAAATTACTTAAATCGGGTAGCTGGCTTGTGCCAGGGCAAGATGGCAGAGATGGAAAGAAGGAGAAGGATACTCTGACATCATCCCTGACCCCTGGAACAGTGGGCCTCTGTGAGCCTCAACAGAGAGTGAGCCAATGTCCTCACCCTCGGCCTCGGTGCTGCTACCCTGACCACAACTGGAAAAGGGTCCTTCCCCAATATCTTGCATCTGGCAATTTCAGTAACTTGACAGAAAGGCTGAAACCAAGGGTATTGTTTGTGCTTATTCAGGTTGCCCTCAATTATTGGGCCTTTGTCTTTATGTAACTCCCTGGGTATGAGATCTCTAATTTTATGGTGGGAAGTCATCTTAGGGCTTTGGAAGGTGAGTTCTTAATTCTCATTTCTCCCAGTTCATCACAGCCTCAAGGCTAGAGGGAAAACTAATAAACCAGTTATAAGAACAACAATAACCCCCCCAAACATGGTAGCTATAGAAAGGCCAATGAGGCCATGTAATGAGAAAGCCTGAGCTCCACATTCTCATAAGAATCTAAACTCGCACAGAGGTCACAAGGAAAGAATGTTTAGTTCCTGCCCTAGCAAGGTTGTGTAAAAACAAATGCAGCTGAAGTCATAAGTAGTTTATGATCTGAGTGTTTGCACTGGCCAGGACACCCACCCCCAGCCACCCTCAGTCTTCTGGCTAGCTGGCAGCAATGCCTACAAACCTGATAAAAGCTGTACTTCGTTTATACAGGTAACACTGCTGACCTTTAGCAAGTGTTGAATTTGATTGAATCCAATAAGCATTTATTAAATGCTTACTATTTGCAAGAACCTGTGTTAGGCTCTTAAGATACAAAGAAAAACCAGTCCCTCAAGGAGATTGAGGGGTGGGGGGAAAGGGGTTGGGATGAGTGGATGGATGGGTGCACAATCCATCCATCCATAAATAAATTCAAACCACGTACAAAATATTTCAAGTGAGGAAATGCTAATAATTGTGATGGTCTTACAACTAATACCACTTTCCTGCTATTTCTAATCCATGAAGCATAAATTCTCTCCATCTTTCTTATCTCAGACTCTTTCAAATAAACTCCTAATTTGGTTTTATCATAGAGTTAATTTGTATATTTATCTTTTCAGACACTGGGACCCAAGGATCTGATAAGTGAGCTTTTGTCTTATCTCATCAGGACCCAGGTCTTGGTGCCAATTCAATTCAATAAACATTTATTAAGCACCTTCTATGTGCCAGGCACTGTGCTAAACCTCGAAATACAGAAAGAGGCCAAAAAAAGTCCCTGCCCTCAAGGAGCCTACAATCTGATGGGAGAGACAACATATAAACAAACATAGACAAAGCAAGCCGTATACAGGATAAATAGGAAATAATTAGCAGAGAAAGTACTGGAAGTCAGAAGAGTTGGGGGAGGCTTCCTGTAGAAGGAGGGATTAAAACAAGTCAGGGAGGTCCCTGGCTGGAGCAGAGCAGGGAGAGTGTTCCAGGCATGGAGGGACAGACAGAGAAGATGCCTGGAGCCAAGTGATAGAGAGTCATGTTTGTGGAACAGCCAGGAGCCCCGTGTCACTGAATCCAAGAGTCCCCGTCAGGGAGCAAGGCTGGAAAGGTCAGAGGAGGATGTGTTATGAAGGGCTTTGAATGCCAAGCAGGTGATAGGGAACCAATGGAGCTTACTGAGTGTGTATGAATGTGCCGGGAGGGTGGTGGTGACGTGGTTGGACCTTAGTTTTGGGAAAATCCCTTTAGTGGCTGAATGGAGAATAGACTGGAGTGGGGAGAGACTGGAGGCAGGCAGAGCCACCAGCAGCTATTGTAATATGCCAGGGGCGAGGGGAAGAGCTGGGGGCAGTCAGAGGAGAGAAGGGGCATATTTGGGAGATGTTGCAGAGCCGAAATCGGCAGGCCTTGGCAGCAGCTCAGAGGTGGGGGGGGGGGCAAGGGAGAGATACGGAGGAGTCCGGGATGACTCCGAGGTTGTGAGCCGGGGGCCCTGGGAGGAAGGTGGTGCTGTCTGTTGTCATAGGGAAGAGAGGAGGGGGCAGGGTTTAGGAGGGAAGAGAAGGAGTTCAGTTTTGGACGTATTGAGTTTAAGATGTCCATTGGACATCCAGTTGTCGATGTCAGAAAGGAAGTTGGAGATGAGCAGAGAGGTTAGCACAGGATAGATGGGTTTGAGAATCATCAGTATAGAGTCGGCAGTGAAATCCCCTGAAGAGGGCCCAGGACAGAACCCCCGAGAGACACCGGCAGCTAGAAGGTGTGATCTGGAGGAGGATCCAGCAAAGGAGGCAGAAGGAACAGTCAGATAAGTAGGAGGAGAAGCAGGAGAGAAGGTTGCCCTGAAAACCTAGAGAGGAGAGTATCAAGGACGAGAGAGTGATTGGTATCGTCAGAGGCTGCAGAGAGGTCAAGGAGAAGGAGCACTGAGGTTAAGAAGAGAGTGAGAGGAGAGAAAGCGGAGGCACTTTGGGGAGAAATTTACCTACAAAGGACAGAAAGGAAATGGGGTGGAAAGCACACATTTTCTCCCTCCTTTTTCTTACTCCCTTTTATATGCAGTCTTCTCCCATTAGAATGTAAACAAACTCCCTAAGGATAAGGGCTGTCTGGCTTTCTTTTCTTTTTCTTTTTCTTTTCTTTTCTTTTTTCTTTTTTTGGTCAGGCTTTCTTGAATTTGTATCCTTAGCACTTAGTGAAGTGCCTGGCAAAAGTAAGTCCTTTATAAGTACCTTCAATTTATTCATTAATTCCAGTAATAGGGATGTTTTTGTGCTGATCCATTCACACTCTGTCATCCTATCTCCCTCTGGACAAAGGGCCGGCATGGCTAAGGAACGAAGTTAATTGGTCTATACCTGCCTCTGCTTCATTACCAACATGTTGAAAATCCTACTCACCCTTCAAAGCCCAGCTGAAATAAGTGCTCCTCCATGAAGACTTCTTTGATTTGTCCTTCTTTTGAGCCCTCAAACACTCCATCTGGTCTTTTTAGGCCATTTTTCACTCTCTGTCTTGTATTTACAGTGATTTGTGTATTTGTCTTTTTCCCCTACTAGAGGGTTTTTGCCTTATTCATTATCTCCCTAAATGCCTTACATATGTAAGAGGCCAAAAAACATTGGATGAGGAAAAATTCTAACCAACCGAGGTAGTCAGATGTCTTCTATGATAGAACTCAGTGACAAGGCTTTAGAATTTTCTTTTTTTGCAAGCTTCTTAAATATCAAGGAATAACATAGAAAAGGGCTAACCAACCACCACGGCTGAATGCCCATTGTGCATCCTCCCAGGTACTTAGTGAGTTAGAATGGAAGGAAATAGAATGGTTACAGGAGTTCACTGTCCAATTGGGACCAGACATTCAGGGGAAAACAACAAAACTAAACAAAACAACTTCATAGCCCAGATAAAGAAATCTATCAGAGAGAAACATATCATAAAGATTATATACTACGACCAGGCTGGATTTACACCAGGAATACAGGGCTGGTTTAATATTAGGAAAAACATTAACATGATTGACCTTATTAATAATAACAAAAACATGATTGTATCAATAGATGTAGAAAGAACTCTTGACAAGATATAATGTTTATTTCTGTTTTTTAAAAAAGGGTTGGGTAGCATAAGAATAAACAGATCTTTCATAACTATGACAAATAGTATTTATCTAAAATGAAGAGCTGGCATTATCTGTAATGGGGATGAACTGGAGTCCTTGTCAATAAGATCAGCAGTAAAGCAAGGATGTCCGTTATTACAATTACTATCAATAAAGTGCTAAGAATGCTGGCTATGGCAAAAAAAAAAAAAAAGATAAGAAAACAAAATTGAGAAAATAAGCATAGGCAAAGAAGAAATAATAATTATTTTTTGCAGATGATATGATAGTTTATTTAGAGAACTCTAGAGAGTCAACTAAAAAGCTAAGTAAGGGGCAGCTAGATGGCCCAGTGGATAAAGCACCGGCCCTGGATTCAGGAGGACCTGAGTTAAAATCTGGCCTCAGACACTTGACGCTTACTAGCTGTGTGACCCTGGGCAAGTCACTTAACCCCAGTTGCCTCACCAAAAAAAAACCACACACACAAAAACCCCAAAAGAACCCCCCCAAAAGCTAATTAAAACAACTTTAATAAAGTTATAGGATATAAAAGAAATGCACATAAATCATCAGTATTCTATATATTACAATAAAATAGAGCATGAAGAATAGAAAATGAAATTCAATTAAAAATATCTGTAAACAATATAAAATACTTGGAAATCCACCTTCTAATACGTATACAGGAACTATACGTACACAAGTATAAAACACTCTTTACACAAATAAAGAGAGATCTAAATTGGCTAACTATTAATTGCTCATGTGTAGGCAGAGCCAATATAATAAAAATGACAATGCTATCTAAATTAATTTACTTATGCAATGCCAAATGACTTTGCAGAGCTAGGAAAAAATAACAAAATTTGTCTGGAGGAAAAAATGTCAAGAATTTCAAGGAAATTAATTTTTTTAAAAAGGAAAAGGAAAAGCCTAGCAGTACCAGATCTCAAACTATACTACAAAGTCACCATAATTAAGACAATTTTGTACTGGGTAAGAAATAGACTGATCAGTGGCACAAATAAGGTACATACTATTTAGAAGCAAAAATACACAGTAGCCTGGTGTTTGATAAACCCCAAAAGCCCAGCTATTAGGGCAAGAACTCACTGACAAAAGCTGTTAGAAAAATCGTAAAGCAGTCTGGTAGAAACCAGATATAGACCAACATCTCACACTGCATACCAAGATAAGCTCTAAATGGGTACATGACTTAAATTAGAGGAGCAAGGAAGAAATGAGCCATCAGGTCCATAGATAATGGGAAGAGTTCATGACCAAGAAAGAGACAGGATTGTGGAATGCAAAATGGACAATTTTGACTACAATAAATGTAAAAGTTTTCATGCAAAGAAAATGAATACAGTTAAAATTAGGAGAGAAGCAGGTAAATGAAGGAGGGAATCTTTTCAGCAATATTCTTTAATAAAGTTGTCAGTTCTAGGATATATAGGAAATGATTCAAATTTATAAGAAGAAGAGCCATTCCCCAATTGATCAAAGGATATGATTAGGCAGTTTTCAAAGGTAAAAAATCCAAGCTATCAATAGCCATATGAAAAAGTGCTCAAAATAAATGATAATTAGAGGAATGCAAGTTAAAATAACTTAGGTTCTACCTCACACCCACCAAATTGTCAAAACTGACAAAAGAAGAAAATGACAATGTTAGACAGGGTCTGGGAAAACAGACATTAACTAACTAATTAAGAACTAATTAGCTAGTGAAGAACTAAGCGGATTCAGCTATTCTGGAAAGTAATTTGGAAATATGCTGCTGAAGCTATTACACTGCATACCCCAGCAATATTCCTAGTAGTTCCGTAACCTCAAAGAGATCAAATAGAGGAAAGGGACTTATATGTACAAAAAATATTTATAGCAGCTCTTTTTGTGGTATCAAAAAATTGGAAACTGAAAGGATACCCATCTGGGGAATGGCTGAACAAGTTATGAATACAATGAAGGGGATGGTTTCAGAAAAATCTAGGAAGACATATAAGAGCTGATGCAGAGTGAAGTGAGCAGAACATAGAGAACAATTTATATAATAATGGGAGAACAAATTATACAATACCAACCGTGTTGTAAAGACAATCATCTTTGAAAGGCAGTAACTGATCAACACAATGATGAATCACAATTCCAATGAAACTAAGGCTGAGAAGTTAAGTGACTTGTCCATGGTCACTCGGCTAAGTAAGTTAAGTGTCTGAGGCTGGATTTGAACTCAGGTCTTCCTGACTCCAATCCCACTGTGTGGCTTAACTGCCTCAACCTGGTGAATTTGGGTCAGTCATCGAAGCAATTTGAAAGAGGGTTGTCTGTGAGTTCTAGTTTTAAAATGTGGATACCCGAACAATTTCTCTTATACATTTAAATGCTTACATTTGGTGGCAAATACCTCTCACAGGTATTTGTGATAATTTGATTTCCACACTAGGGAAGGGAAAAGGAGAAATATACATACATAAGATTTACATTTCCAAATGAGACAAGTTAAAGGATATTCTCTGCAGAAAACCTGGGCCTCAGAAGATCTGGAAATTGGAGGGAAAGGGGACATTGTGTTCCTCCCAATCTATGTCCAGACTAGGTTGGTGGAGTGGAGCTTCCCAAGATACCTTCCCAGCTTTCCCCTTAGGAAAAGTCCCATCTCTGACCTATATTAGGGACATTCCCTCCTCTTAGGGTGTTCCAGATTGGTGTTTGGTGTTCTCTGTTCCTTCTGCTTCTAGACCTATGATCTGGGATCTTTGAGTCCCATGATTATGGGAGAGGGATGAGAGAATCAAAGGATTGGAATGTTCCTCGGTCTACAGCAGATTGTCTCACAATTGAATGTGAAGGATCATATCCAAGATGGTGATTCTCAGGTAACTGTTTGAGTCCAAGTGGACTCCTGTTTGAAGTTACAATTGGGGAGATGAAGGAGAACTTGGTTTATTTGGGGGATAAAAGCAAAAGAAAGTGAGGAGGAATTAAAACAAAATAAGCATACAGGATACTAGTCAATGAATATGGGTATGAATCTTCCCTGAGAGTTCTGCCTTTAAATTTCCTGGCCATTGCCAGGAGTTTGGACTTGGGTTATTCTCCTAAGTGAGGCCCTCTTATAGAGCTCCTTCCTTCCTTCCTTCCTTCCTTCCTTCCTTCCTTCCTTCCTTCCTTCCTTCCTTCCTTCCTTCCTTCCTTCCTTCCTTCCTTCCATCACTTCTATGGCAAGAGTTGGGAAGTTTGTTTCATCTTCAGTCCTCTGGACTCATGGTTTATCATTGAATCGATCAGCATTCTCAAGTCTTTCACAGTTGTTTATTATGTTACATAAATTTTTCTCCTAGTGCTACTCACTTCATTGAATCAGCTCATTGAAGTCTCTCTGTTTCCTCTGAAAGTTTCTGTTTTGGCCATTTCTAATGGCCTAATATCAAGCCACATCTATTTTTATTTGTGAAGATGATTATGCATGAATATAAGGCTTTACATGCATGTTTATTACATTTTATCTTATTAAATTTGGCTTAACATCAAGGCTTTTTGGGAGGGGAATCATGACTCTCATTTGGTGATCCAGCTCAGTTTTCTGTCAACTGCAAATTTGGTAAACTGATGAGAAAGATTGGAGGAAGAATCAATACAGGTTCCTGGGGCTTCTTTTTGTTATTTTTAAACTTTCCTCTTTTTACTTGTTCTTCAGGAGATTAATGTTTGCAGGCAAAGTTTGAACTTTAAATTTCTTTTTTCCAGAGATATTTGGGGTTTTTTGGTTTGGTTTGTTTTTTTGGTGAGGCAATTGGGGTTAAGTGACTTGCACAGCATCACACAGCTAATGTCAAGTGTCTGAGGCTGGATATGAACTCAGGTCCTCCTGAATCCAGGGCTGGTGCTCCAGAGCTATTTGTGTGCAAATATGACTCTGAGTTAAATCTATAGAAGACCCTCACCTCGTTTTTCTCTTCTTGCTCTCTATCTTAGAAACCTAATGAATTTACACTCAGAAGTAAACCATTTCACTGACCTAAAGGAGTCCTTAAAATGTTATAATTCAGTCCATTATATTTCCAAGCTCCTTCCATATACTGGGATGACACCATGGGATGGTTTGGGAAGAGTGCTGACTTCTGAGCCCAGCTCTGCCACAAGGTAGGGGGGCACCCTTGTACAAGATACACGAGCCCTCTGGGTCTCCATTTATACATAATGAGGGAACCAGACCTTATTCTTCAGAAAATAGACATTTCCTCAGCCTCCTCCATGCACAAGGCTCTGTACTAGATAGATTCTGTGAAGGATACCCAAGTATGAGACATAATCCCTATTCTGGAGGAGTTTACAGTACAGATGAGGAGAAAATTATGAGTTATGAAACCAAATGAGATGGTATATAATTAACTGCTGAATTGTGGGATACACTTGATAAGTGACATAGGAGTTCAGAGAAAGAGGATCTCAAAGAAGTCTGAAGGAGAGACAATATGCCTTGGGAATCCTAGGGCCTGGGCTTGAATGCCATCTCCAACAATAACTTGCTGTGTGACCTTGGGCAAGTCATTTGCCTCTCTGGGTCTCACAGTAGAGTCATCCCCTTTAAGATACACTGAGTGGGGCATCTTACTTGGTTTAGTGGCCAATCTTCTATAATACGGCTTTGATTCAGCCTCCCTCTACTCCTTTCAGTTGTCACAGGGTTTGGGACCAAGAGAAATTATGCCAAAGGTCCAAGTCCTTCTGTGTTGAGCCCTGGAAATCTCTGAGCTCAAGCTCCAAGGGATATACTCCAATGCAACCCCTGTGACATGTAAAATAAAGGAATTCTGCCAAATGGCCTCTCAGGGCCTCTCCAGATTGATATCTATGATCTTATTAAAGAGGAAGAGATGGACAGGGCTGTAAAGCAACTGACTTTGCTGGAACTGGGGTGATCCAATTGGAAGGTGCTTGAAAGTGAGGCAGAATGGATACCAGGAGAAGTCAGGACTAGGGAAATACATTTTTTGTTTGTTTTTTGGTGAGGCAATTCGGGTTAAGTGACTTGCCTAGGGTCACACAGCTAGTAAGTGTTAAGTGTCTGAGGCAGTATTTGAACTCAGGTACTCCTGAATCCAGAGCCGTGCTCTATCTACTGAGTCAACGAGCTGCCCCCAGGGAAATACGTTTGGGAGCTATTTGCATAGAGGTGGCTGTTGAAGCCTTGGGAATAAAATTAATTGCTAGTGGAGAGAATGTAGAAAAACTGAACAAGGTTTTGCTCACTCTAATAGGAAGAGAGAACAAGCACATATAATTAATTATACAGGCATACCTCGGAGATATTGTGGGTTCAGTCCCAGACCACTGCAATAAAGTAAATATTGCAATAAAGTGAGTCACATGAATTTTTTGGTTTCCCAGTGCATATAAAAGTTGTTTTTACACCATGCTACTTAATAATAATAATACTTAATAAATAGACTACAGTCTATTAAGTATGCAATAGCATTATGACTAAAAAAAACCCAGTGTACATGCCTTAATTAAAAAATACTTTATTGTTACAAAAAAAGAGGAAGTGAGGCAGAATTGAAGGGAATAAATGACATTAAATAAACAAAACAAAACAGGAAACCCTGGATGTTCTTCAAGCATATGACCTGATGAAAGTAGTGTTTTGGGAAATTAAATTTGCAATGGTTATCCTCTTCTTTCTTAACCTCTCACTTTCTCTTATACAACATATCCAGTTAATTGCTGAATCTTGACTTTTCTCCCTCCCAAATACCTCTTAAATCTGACCTTTTCTCACTCTTCACACAATCATCACCCTGGTGCACCTCTCCTCTGGACAACTCTAATGGCCTTTCAAGTGGTCTCTGAGTCTTAAGGAGAGACAGGACCATCTCCCTCCTCAACCTAATAAACTTCAGTGCCTTCTGATGGCCTCTAGCATCAGATACAAACTTCTCTATTTGCCTTTTCAAACCTTTCACAATTTGGCCCTAAGTCTATCTTTCCAGCCTCATTCCTCCCCTTCCTACCCTCCTGGACTTCTCTCAGTTCCTCCCATCTAGCCTTCCATTTCTTGTCTCTGTATTTGTACCTGTCACCTGTCACCCCTCCCCCCGTCCCCCATCCATGGAATAGATTCCCTCCTAACCTGCACCTCATTGAATTCCTACCTATTTTCAAGACTCAGCTAAAGCACCACCTTCTACATAATGCCTTTCCTAATCTCCCTCACTATTACAGCCCTAACTCCCTAAACACTTGTTTCTAATTACTTTGTGTTTATCCAGTCTCTATTTATATGTATATAGGTTGTCTCTCCCAATAGAATTTAAGCTCCTTGAGGCCAGGTATTGTTTCTTTTTGTTTTTGTCTTTTTTTTTGTTTTTGTCTTTTGTTTTTGCCTTTTTGTTTTTTTTGTCTTTTTGTTTTTGTCTTTTGTTTTTGCCTCTCATAGTGCCCGTTACGTTGTAGGCAATAGGGGCAGTTAGGTGATGAAGTGGATAAAGCACCGGCCTTGGATTCTGGAGGACCTGAGTTCAAATTTGGCCTTAGACGCTTGACAGTTACTAGCTGTGTGACCTTGAGCAAGTCACTTAACCCTCATTGCGCTGCAAAAAACAAACAAACTTACAATGTAGGGAATTAATAAAGGTCTATTGATTGGTGGATGGATATTAGAAGGGAATAATTGAAGTGAGTGTCTTCAATCTGGATTCTCCAGTATTTATCTAATGAGCTAATGAGGGCCTGACTAAGGGAGTGGCAGTGAGTAAGGAAAGGAAGGACGGGGTGGGAGAGATACCCTTCTAGAACATGGACAGTATTTGGTGATTTATTGCCCATGGCAGGTGAAAGTGGAGTCAAAATGTGAAAATATGTTTAACATGTTCATACATGTATACCTTTATCAGATTACTTGCTGTCTTGGATGGGGTGGGCAGGGGGGAGAAGAAGGAGGTAGAGAGAAAAATTTGGAACTCAAATATTTGTTGTTTTTTTTTTATTTAAAAATTTTATTTGTTGTTTGTTGTTTGTTTTTGTTTTTCCTTTATTTTTAAGTCATAAAAGTACTTTATTATTTTCCAGTTACATGTAAAGATAGTTTTCAACATTTGTTTTCATAAGATTTTTAGTTCCAAATTTTTCTCCTCCCTCACCCCTCCCCAAGATAGAAAGCAATCTGATTTAGGCTATATATGTACAATTATATTAAACATATTTCTGCATTAGTCATGTTGTGAAAGAAGTATCAGAACAAAAGGGAAAAACCTCAACAAAAAAAGTAGAAACAGTATGGTTCAATCTGCATTCAGAATCCACAGTTCTTTTTTTCTGGATGTGGAGAATATTCTCTATCATGAGTTCTTTGGAATTGTCTTGGATCATTGTACTGCTGAGAAGAACCAAGTCTATCACAGCTGATCATTGCACAATGTTGCTGTTACTGTGTACAATGTTCTCCTGGTTCTGCTCACTTCACTCAGCATCAGTCCACTTAAGTCTTTTCAGGTTTTTCTGAAATCTGCCTGCTCATAATTTCTTTTTTTTTTTTTTTTTTTTTTTTTTTTTTTTTTTTTTTTAGTGAGGCAATTGGGGTTAAGTGACTTGCCCAGTGGGGCAGCTAGGTGGTGCAGTGGATAGAGCACCTGTCCTGGAGTCAGGAGGACCTGAGTTCAAATCAGGCCTCAGACACTTAACACTTACTAGCTGTGTGACCCTGGGCAAGTCACTTAACCCCAATTGCCTCACCAAAAAAAAAAAAAAAGAAAGAAAGAAAGAGAAAAAAAAAAGTGACTTGCCCAGGGTCATACAGCTATTAAGTGTTAAGTGTCTGAGGCCGAATTTGAACTCAGGTACTCCTGACTCTAGGGCCGGTGCTCTATCCACTGTGCCATCTAGCTGCCCCATGCTCATATTCCATTACATTCATAAACCACAACCTGTTCAGTCATTCCCCAATTGATGGGCATTTCCTCAATTTCCAATTCTTTGCCACCACAAAGAGAGCTGCTATAAATACTTTTGTATATGTGGGTCCTTTTCCCTTTTCTATGCTCTTTTTGGAACACAGACCTAGTTAGTAGTGGTATTACTGGGTCAAAGAGTATGCACAGTTTTATAGCCCTCTGGGCATAGTGGAATTCAAATTCTTATAAAAATGAATGTTGAAAACTAGCTTTACATATAATTGGAAAAAATAAAATACTATTTACATAAAAAAGAAGGGCTAGTCAAGATGAACATGGGACTGAATGGGAGAATTATGGTGTCCTTGGCAGAGATGATATAATACTGACTTTTACTTGGAGTTTTAAGGTTTTCAAATCACCTTATACATTATCTCATTTGACCTTCATGACCATTCTTCAGATGCTACAAATTTTATTGTTCCTGTTTTATAGACAAGGAAACTGAACTTTAACCTTAGCAAGATGAAGTGACTTGATGTGTCCATGGTCTCACATCTGACAGAGTCAGAGGTAGGATTTGAACCCAGAATATCCTGACTCCACATCAACATTCTATCCACTGTGGAAATTAGGATGAAGAGTTGATTGGGGCAGAAGATGATGAGTTTGGTTTAGCACATGTTGAATGTAAAGCAAAGACAAGATGTCCGGGTCAAATGTCCACTGACAAAATGGATGTTACAAGATAAAAGAGGCTGGAACTGGAGTTTTAGCACGGATCTGACCCAAAGGGTCAGATTTAAGAGGTGTTTTAGAGGTAGAAATGGTAATGAGAGTCAATGAGCTCTCCAGAGGAGAGTATGTCAAGAGAGAAAACCAGAAAAGTTGTTTAAAGAAATATTTTGGAAGGTTTTTGGAGGGCAGCTCAGGATGCAGCTATAGTCAGGATGCCACCCAGATCTGCTGACTCAACCACGAAGAGCCTCTGGCAGAGGCGTGGAAGGATTGGCATAAGATCCATATGGCTCAGAGAACTGTGAATTAGTAATCTTGGCTTATGTCAGTTGACTTCTTTCCCTAATTATCTTCTTCCAGGATCATGACTCAATATGGTTAGTAGACAATGCCCTAGGTTGGCTAACTGGCACCCTTGGGATATTTTTCAAGCTCTAGCATTTTTCCAAGTACCTTTGGAACCTTGGTGTGGCTGCCAAAGACTGAGGAAGGCAGCGAGATGGAGGGAGTGTCCCTTATTGGTGGTCGTCAAATAAAAGCTAGATGACCACTTGCCTCCTATGTTGTAGAGGTGATTCCTTAGTTATGGGGTGGACTGGATGGCCACATTCTGTGATTCTTTCAGGGGTGTTTGTCAAATAACATCACCGTATGGGCAGTTCTGTTCCACCCATGCTTAAGACTTGTCATGTTATATGTTAGATCAGAGGGTGACATAGAATCAGAGACTATTAGATCCACAAAAGACCTCAGAGATCATGGGATCATGGATTTAGGGTAGGGAGGGACCTTAGACTCAATTTCAAGGGTTGCTAGAGTGGGAAGGCACCTATCAGCCAGCCCACCCCATTATTCTGAAGGGAAAGAAAAAGGCTCATGGAGGTGAAGAGACATGGTCTAGATCACATGACTACAAGGAGGTTAAACAAGGACTTGAACCCATTGAACCCACCTGCACATCCGACTTCGCCTCCAGCATCTTTCTGGGGACTGGCTACCTTATGACTAATGCAGTTCAGACCAACAACTCAGTAGATATCTCTTGAGCGTCTATCAGCTGAGGTTAGTGGACAGAACTCAGAGAAAATAGTCTGGAGGAATGAGAGGAAACGTGAGATCCAGGAGAGTGCTTGGTGAATAATTAAATTAAATTCAAGAATGATTTGTTCACTTCATACTATGTTCTAAGTAGTGTGCAGGGTGCCTGACATACGAAGACAAAGGGAAATAACCTACCCTCAGGGAGCTTATGTTCTCCTGGGGAGAAACAACATGTACACAAATAAAATTTTAAAACATAGAAAATAAATTCAAAGCAATTTGGGGAGAGGGATATTACTAACAGAGCTGAGCCTCGTAAGCCAAACTTTGTAGGGAGCAGGGGCTTCCAAGAGGCAGATGTGAAAAGTCACGTGGGACCATATGGGCAGTGGTGGACAGAATGTCGTGCTCAGGGAGCCTACAGTATGTGAGAGAGAGGCTGGTGGGATCAGGCTGGAAAGGTAACTTGGATTCAGATTGTGAAGGGCTTCCAATGCCAAATTGGAGAAGTTTGCATTTTACCCCAGAGGAAATAATTATGGGGGGGTGGAGCCAAGATGGTGGAGGAAAGACATTAAGCTCACAGGGCTCCTGATACAATAACCCCAAAAATAGCAATAAAAGAACCCTTGGGGCGGAAATAATTATGGTATTATGGTCATCAATTTTTATTAAACCCAGGCTAGTAAATTCCAGGCTGCCATGCTTCTTGCCAGTGGTCCACGTCCAAAGAGGAGAAGACTCCTCATCTGTCTGACCCACCAGAGGCCAGTGGGGAGCCAGGATGGGTGGTGGGATAGGACAAGCTCCAGCCTGCAGCTCCCACTCACCAAATATGCTGATTCCATCACCTAAGGGAGTGTTGGATACAACTGGATAACTCCACTGGGCTCCATTTTTGCCTTCCCCTGGTGGTGGTGGTGGGGGGGGCGGGGATCCTTTGTTCTGTGAATAGCCTTGGAAGAGGCCTGGGTAAACCCCAGAATCGTAGACCTGGGTGGACCTAGAGAATTGTTCAGGAAATTTGTTTTTGTTTAGTTGTCTCAGTTGTGTCCAACTCTTCCTGACCCCATTTGGGTTTTCTTGGGAAAGACACTGGAGTGGTTAGTTTGCCATTTCTTTCCCCAGAAGCTTTTATAGATGAGGAAACTGGGGCAAACAGGGTTAAGCGACTTGCCCAGGGTCACCCAGCGAGTGTGTGAGGACAGATTTGGACTTGGGAAGATGAGTCTCCTGACTCCAAGTCCAGCACTCTAGCTGCCCCAGAAATACTGAGCTTCCATCTGGCCTCTAACCTGGCTCCTTTCCTTTCCCTTTTCTTCCAGAGTTATAATAATCGTTGATATTTATTTAGTGATTTAAGGTTTAGAAATCCCTTTACATATGTTACCTCATTTGATTTCTGAACATTGAAAAAATGTTCCCTGTGAGATAGTTACTAGAGGGATCAGTATTTTCATTTTATAGAAGAGGAATCTGAGGCCAAGGGAGCTTAAGTGAGTTGCCTTGGGTCACATTGCTATCGAGTGTCAGAGATAGGACTTGAACTCAGGTCTTCTTGATTCCAATTCTCTCCTATACCACCCAGAGAGCAGCAAAGTCACTATCACCCTGGGACTGGATTTCACTGGGCTCCAGCTAAACTCTTTTAGACATAAGGGTCCAGAGAGTTAAAGACTATACCAATTGTTGGCAGTCAAGGCCACACCCTATCTTGGGCTCTCCAAGTAGCCCACCCCACATGGATTATCATCACCACACCCCTTATCTAGACACAAATTCCCAGACACATACATAGACACATCTATGAAACTTTCAGAGAACCCACCAGGATCTCTTCAACCTCTGGATTCCCAAAATGTCCCAGTGTAGATGATCAGCCCCACAATGGTAGGGGTCGTGCTGCCTAGTTCTTTGCATCCCCTTTAATAACAGCATCAACATGTACGAAGCACTTAATACATATTTATCGGCCGATTGTCTGAGGTCTGAGATATTTATAAAGCATCAAGTGGCCCTTTGTTGAGAGAGTTAGGAGTTACCCTTCTGCAAATGCTCCCTACACACTTTCCCTTCCGTGCATGCTACACTCTGCCCACTAATGGTATGTTAATGTGTGAGGGTCCCAGCAGGAGTCGGATTTAGGCTTCCCAAGCTAGACCCAGCAGCATCCATTCTATGCATTTACTGAGTAATGGGCAGGGAACTGATGTCTTATGGGAAATACAAGGAAGTCTAAAGCTTATTATTTGCCCTCTAGGAGAGAAACTTGTGACAAATAAAATAACAATAAAATATCTTAATTACAATTCAAGCCAGCAATAAAAGGGATGCTGCAAGATTGGGGAGGATTGCCAAATGAACTTAGGGAAGGAGGCCAGCTGGGTCTTGAAGGGTATGCATGACTTGCAAAATATGATCATGGTAGGTCAGTCACCAGGAATTCGTTTTCCACAATACTGGGAACTTTGCTCATTGGGAGATACATTTCCAGACTATGTTTTCCAGAGAGATGTACATTAGTCCACTACATGGTGATATCTGCTGGGTGGGGGGAGGTGTGGTGCTCTGATTAGTGGAAAGTACTTTAATAAATGGAAAGGTCTAAAAAGGTGAGCTGAGGAGACATGGGAAGGGTTGGACTAGAAGGAGAGGCAAGACATGGAGCTGTGGTCAGGGTAGGGCTGGATGGGAAAAGAAGGGAGAGAGACAGAGAGAGGGAGAGAGAGGAGAGAAAAGAGAAAAAGAAGAAGAGAGGGAGGGAATGAGGGAGAAAGAGAGGGCAGGAGAGAGGGAGGGAGAGAGAGACAGTGAGAGGAAGAAAGAGATGGAGGGAGAGAGAAAGAGAGGAGAGAAAAGAAAGACATACAAGAGAAAGAGGAAGAGAGGGAGGAAAGGAGGGAGGGAGAAAGAGAGGAGACAGAGACAGAGACAGAAACAGAGAGACAGAGAGACAGAAAGAGACAGAGAGACAGAGACAGACACACACACACACACACACACACACACACACACACACACACACACACACACAGAGAAAGAGAGAGAATGAGAATGTGGGTCAGTTCTCAGAATGTCTATGTCCAGCCTGAACTATGACTACCACAGGGCCAAGACAAACGTTCCTGCATTAGCTAGCCGTCCTAGGGAAGCCACTTAAGAGACAGACGGGACTGTGTGTTCTGAAGAAGGGACTTTGTTCTCCAGTCTACCATTGCTACGCTACCAAACCAAGCAGATTAAAGTGAAATTCGATTTTAACTTCCTTAAAGGTGTAAAAGATTAAGCCCACTTGTATATGGGTGCAGAGGGTGTTTTTCCCTAGTTGAGTTCCTTTCTTGTTTTTTTTTTTGGGGGGGGCGTTGTTTTTTATTCTTTCATGCCTCCATGGAATGTTTTTACTGTTGAGTTTCTGTAAATGTTGTATTGCCTAAGCACAGAATAAATCATTAGATCAGAGCTCAAAGCATTACTCCCAAATAGCCACGCTGACCCTGGGGTTACCGGAGAGATAAATGCTATCATCAGATGGAAAGGATGGGGACTAAAAACAATGTGAGTAGAAGTTCAGAGACAAGGACGGTGAAAGGTGTGCTCGTGGAGCAATGGATGGAACGATTACTCTGGAGCCCGTGTCTTCCACTGGAGAGGAGTCGGAGGTGAGCTTGGGAAGGCCAGTGTGGCAAGATTGTAAAGGGCCTTGGAATGGCTTTGAGCAGATCAGGCAATCAAAGTGGAGTTTTAGGGAGGCTAATCTGGCCTGCAGAGCAGGATGTAAGGATAGACACTGGAGGCTGGGAGGCCCAGCGAGGTGCTTCAGGAAGAAAGGGATGAGGTCCTCTTTGTGTGTCATTCGTATCCTCATTTGCCCTTACATCTGCACACAGCGGTTTTTTTTACACTCCAGAAATACGACCTTTGAGGGGTAGGAGATAAGAGAAGGTTCCATTCTTCAATCACAAAAAAAAGGAAATTTGAGCCTTGGGTAGTGGAAAGGAAGGCAAGGAGCTTAATGTGTCAACACAGGATATGGGGGCATCAGAAGAGGGGGAGAGGTACGGCTTTGTTCCCAACCAAAGCACCACACCCGGGCATGCCCAAGAAAGAGAACAAAGTCTATTCTTTGCCCCGGAAGAAACAACAAAAGCACACAAAGCCAGTGATGGGGGGCCAACGGAACACCTTCATCTTTAGACTCATACCTTTTAGTGATACAGAAACAGCAAGCAAGAAAGAAAAGACAGAAGGAAGGAAAGGAAGAAAAAGGAAAGGAGGAAGGAAAGAAAGAAGAAAGAAAAGAAAGGAAGGAGAAATGAAGGAAGAGAGAGCACATTAAACTTTGGGTCAACAGTCTTACGGGTTCAAACTTTGCCCCTGATTCTTACTACTGTGTAACTAGTCATGAGGCAGGACAGCAACCTTCGAGGAATTATAAAGACCTTTTTGTTGTTGTTTAGTTGTTTCAATCGTGTATGACCTTTGGTGACCCTATTTGGGGTTTCCTTGGCAGAGATACTAGAGTGGTTTGCCAATTCCTTCTCTAGCTCATTTTACAGATAAGGAAACTGAGGCAAACAGGGTTAAGTGACTTGCCCAGGGTCACACAACTAGTATGTGTCTGAGGATGGATTTGAAGTCAGGTCTTCGTGACTCCAGTCCCAGTGCTCTATCCAATGCACCACCTAGTTGTCCCTGTAAAGACCTACATGAATGGGATAACAAGAGAAGAACAACAAAGCAGGACATTTAAAATTAGATGCCATGTTACACAGTATGGACCAGCCAGTGCTGTAGGGCTGCAGTAGACCTGTGATTTCTTTCTTCGTTTCTTTCTTTCTTTTTTGGGCAGGGCAATGAGGGTTAGGTGACTTGCCCACGGTCACACAGCTAATAAGTGTCAAGTGTCTGAGGCTGGATTTGAACTCAGGTCCTCCTGAATCCAGGACTGTGCTCTATCCACTGTGCCGCCTAGCTGCCCCCAGAAAGTCTTAAAACACTGGCCCCAAGACTTTGCCCCAAGATCTATAGGCAGTAAAGAACTGTACCACCACCACCACTAACACCAACACCAACACCAACTACAACAATGACAACAACAATGATAGTTGTAGTGATGGTGGTGGTGGTGAGGATGATGAAGATAATGGTGGTGATGATGAAGATGATGATGAAGTTGGGTTCTCCAGGCCATTCCAGGGAAGGACAAGACCTGGAAGGACCTACCATGGTGGAAAGGTTTGCAGTACAAGCTGGAGATGTTTTCTGAGGACCAGCCTACCCAGATTCAGAGAGGCTCATTAAGGACAGTGTGGCTGCCAGGGCATGCATTTTTTCCAGACTTATCACTTCACCAGGGCTGTGTGCCAAAATGTGGAGGAGTTGCAATCTGCATTGGTGGAGGGTATACCCTTATTGATGAAACTAGAAACCCTTTTATAAAATAATATTAACTGAGAAAGGGATAGGGATAGAACCTCCGGTTTTATTGGTATAGGGAACTCTCAGGTGAGGACACACCCTCTGCTAGTGCAAGTTAGCACTTCCTCAGCAGTTGATAGCAGTCTTGGAGTAGTTCTTAACTACTTACTAGCTGTGTGACCCTGGACAAGTCACTTGACCCCCATTGCCCTGCAAAAAAAAAAAAAAAGAACCTTTGACTTAAAGAGGGGCTGAGGGCATTGAGAAGGTCAGTGACTTGACCAGAGTCCCCCAGCAAGAATGGTTGAAGGGCAAGAACCCAAGTCTTCTTAACTCTAAGGCCAACTCAATTCTATCCACTATGGCTTACTGTTGAATAGCATAGAATAGGATAAAATGGGATGGGATGGGATGGGATAGAATTTGGTATAACATATTATATAATTTCTTATTGTGAGAAATCACACAGCATATTTGACTGAGAAGTAGCTTTGTAGACAGGAAGATATGGGTTCAAGTCTCATCTCTGACTCATACTGGCTGTGTATCCTCCAGCAAGTCACTTCTAATATGGAGTTCATTATCCCCAAGAGATCACAGGGCCAATAAACAAGACAGACAGCCAGCCAGATACACACACACACACACACACACACACACACACACACACACACCTCCACAAAAGTCCTCCTCCTCTGATGCTTGGTCATGAGTAGAGGTAACACTGTCTTCTTGAAGGGGATTCCAGAAGAGCCCAAGTCTCAGTAGGTCTGAGCCTGCTGGAAAGCCTTCAGGTATGATCCCTACAACAGACTGACTGCATTTGCTGTCCAAGGAGCAACCTAGCCAGGAGAGGAGAAGTTCCTCACCAATAGGCTGGTCCATAAATGATAAATCCTTTGGTCATGGCATCTCTTGGAAGATAGAAATACAAAATGGCCATCAGTCTCTACTGCTTCTGCAATGAAAATAGGAAAGGGGGCAGAGTGCTAAGGCCAATAGTTTTTAGAATATATATATATGTATATATATATATATACACACACATGCATATATATGTACACATAATAGAATATATGTGTATATACACACACAAACCCCTTCAGTATCTTTGCCAAGAAAACCCCAAAGAGGATCTTGAAGAGTCAGACACAACTGAAAAATGACTAAACAACCACAACCATTCGTTGTTGGTTTTTTGTTTTTTGTTTGTTTATTGTTGGGTTTTTTTTGCAGGGCAATGGGGATTAAGTGACTTGCCCAGGGTCACACAGCTAGTAAGTGTCAAGTGTCTGAGGCCGGATTTGAACTCAGGTCCTCCTGAATCCAGGGCCAGTGCTCTATCCACTGCACCACCTAGCTGCCCCAACCACAACCATTCCTATACTAAATATGTGATCCTGCTTCAATGACTAATCAACAGACTACTTGAGCATCCTTATTAGACTGTGAGCTCTTTGAAGGCAGGGACCATTGTTTGCCTTTCTCTATCCCCAGTGCTTAGCACAGTGTCTGCTACACAGAAGCTACTTAAGACATATTGATAGATCTGAACTTAATCTTATCACTAATAATATTCTTGATATAAATCACTCTATGAACATTTGTGGAGTGTCTACTGTATCCCAGGGTTCATGTTAGGCACCGATAATACAAAGACAAGTGAGATAGTCAAACTGAAAGATGTGTGGAAGTTGCAGCCGAATGGACGGATTCCAAGTTTTTCTTCAGGTGACAAAGAGTTGATGGAGTTGGTAGAATTGCTTTTATCCTGTGTCCAAAGACTATAAGAAATATAATTTTAGAAGATACTTGGATGAGTTGTCTTGAGTATATGTTTTACCCCATATACAAAACCATTTTTTCCCTACAAATACCTGTTAAAAAAAAAGAAGCTACTTGGTCATCTCTTATTTCAGCATGCAAGATGAGCATATGCATGAAGGCCACCATGAAGATAAATTTAACTCATGGTTCAACATCCATTCTGGAGAATGAAGAGGGTGAGAAATTCTACCAAGAATTTGGTAAGACCCTTCAAATGAAATCAACCTATATCTCATATGCAGTCACTTTAAAATGAAGGTAGCCATAAGGAAGGTTAGCAGAATATATGTTGGAAAATAAAACCTGTGGTCAAGAAGAAAAGGGAGCAAAAGCTTGTATTCTACACAGAAGTCTCAAAGCTATTTGTCAGAAATGTCTTCTTTAAGAAGAGATTAGGGGGGCAGCTAGGTGGCACAGTGGATAAAACAACAGTCCTGGATTCAGGAGGACCTGAGTTCAAATCTAGCCTCAGACACTTGACACTTACTAGCTGTGTGACCCTGGCCAAGTCACTTAACCCTCATTGCCCGGCCAAAAAAAAAAATTAATTAAAAAAGAAGAGATTAGACATAATGAGCTCCCAAAATACATCACAAAAAAATGTTATAGCTAGACAGAAATTGGTTACCAATGTTATTGCCAAATGATCTGACTGTGGACAATTAAACCATTGGCTTGTTATAGCAAAAATCAAGATGAGAAGATATGGGCATGGAATTATAATAATTATAACTTGATCCAGAACTGTAACAAGCACTGTTGGCACCCAAGAGCAAACAGTACAAAATAACTGCCAAAGCCACGCTAAAAGTAATGAAGTCAAAGAAATATGAGAAATAAGACAATTTCAGCTGAACCTGAAGGGAGACCACATAACCCTGTCTGGGTACAACCTGGGACACCACACAGGTGCTACTTGGGACATTGCAGCCTGGTGGTTGGAGGGAGCAAGGCAGGGCTGAGCAGCAGATATTACAACTGGAATTCAGAGGAAGTTATTCCATCAAGAGATTTCTTATTTTATTTAATTGGTGCTAAAAATAAGCTCAGAATTAAGGTTAGGGTACCTCATAGGCATCTTTCATCTGCTTGGTTTTTTCCTATATGGATAGTTATCTTCTTTCTGAGTTCAAATACAGCCTCAAAGACTTTCTAGATGTGTGACCCTGGGGCAAGTCACTTAACCCTGTTTGCCTCAGTTTCCTCATCTGTAAAATAAGCTGGAGAAGGAAATGGCAAACCACTCTAGTATCTTTTTCAAGAAAATGCCAAATGAAGTGAAACAACTCAACAACAACAACAACAACAAAAATTAGACCAAACTCTTGAGCAATTATGGATCTTATTTAGGGAGGCTCTACAATGTTCTAGAAGTTCATGAATTCAGCATCATGAAGACGTGAAGCTCAATTGTCTCAGGGCTACTAAAGGAGTCAAGGACTGTCAAGTATAATTGGAAAAAAATTGGAAAAATCTTTTGAAATCGTTATTTAAAATGTTTATCTTGTCCAGTATCTGCCATTGTCTGTAATCCCAACCAATGGTAGGGAACCAATGGATCCCCAATTTTAGGGGTCCTTTGCACCCCAGTTCCATTTAATCGTTTAAGAATCAGATTACCTTTTACAAAAGAATATTTATTTCAAAGATGTAATAACACTACCTCTTGATCAGGGACTATAACTATGGTGTAAGGAATATTTTGATCCTGAGGCATTTGGGACTTAACCTGTGAATGCAAGTTGGGGGTGGTGGGAAAAGCCCAAAAGAGTGCTATAACACATGTCTGTTTGTCTAGCTGTCTGTGTATCTATCTATCCATCTATCCATATCTTGGACATATTGCAGACAATAGACTGGCCTAGAATTGAAAAGGAGAAGAGTGA